>NC_069689.1:4263636-4568181 GCF_023699985.2 Odocoileus virginianus | reverse complement strand
AGCCTGGTAGGCTGCAGTCCATGGGGTCGCTAGGAGTCAGACACGACTGAGCGACATCACTTTCGCTTTTCACTTTCATGCATTAGAGAAGGAAATGGCAACTCCCTCCAGTGTTCTTGCCTGGAGAATCCCAAGGACGGGGGAGCCTGGTGGGCTGCCATCTGCAGGGTCACACAGAATCAGACATGACTGAAGCGACTTCGCAGCAGCAGCAGCAGCAGCAGAGGTTTACTGCTGTCTCCCAGCAAGAGAGGGGGCCCTGGGGTTGGGTGGCACACGCGACCCGTACTTCCTGGGAAGCGGGAGAGTCCGTGTCCCATGATGCAGGGCAGAGGGTGGTCTGTGTGCTCTGAGGACCTTGTTGTCCGATCCCTCAGGGTGGTAGGCTGTGTGCATGGCTGGCTCCCCAGAGGCAGGGCTAGGAGAACAGCAACACCTCTCCAGTGGGAGACCCACTGCTCCTGGCTTAGCATTTGTACTGGAATTGTAAGTACTCTGTAGTCCCTGTTATTGATTAGATAGTTTGACAGGACATCTCTCTTTTTAATAAAGGAACTGATTTCTCTACATAATCTTGGGACACCAGGAACAGGCACTGGTGCTGACAGGGAGGCAGGCGGGTTTGAACCCAGGGCCATCAGTGATCACAATCGGTGCCCTGTGGGTGCATATCTCTTCACGGGTCTGTGAGGAGGTCTGACGAGAAGGCTGGAGTGCCAGAACACATATGAACAGGTCTTTGTAATCATAGGAACCTTGAATACCTGCGGCAGTGTATTCCACAGACTGTATTGAGCTTTGAGTCATTTGCAGTGGGTTTAAGAGGTTGGCTTGGATGGTCTCTTCTTAAATCTATTGCTGAAAGAATGATTGACTGACTCACAAGGAAGGGCACATGGATGAGAGGCCAGGGGAAGTTCTTGTCCAGAGATGTACTGATAATGCAAGAGGAGCCTTGTGCTGCTGGAACTGAGTGAGACTCAGAGAACTGTGTTAATACCAGCAAAGGTCTTATATAAACTCTTAGCAGAAAATGATCATAGTTCTCTGGACAGAATGAAGCTCAGTAGATTGGAAGCCAGCAAGAGTTTAGCATAATGCAATTTAGTTTTATGGCCATGATCACATTAGATTAGTTGGAATGAAATTCCCGAATGCATAGAAAATCTCCAGGTCTCTAAACTTTAATTTGATATACTGCCACATAGAAATGTTCTTAAAATGTATTCTAAATAATACGGCATTTTGAAAATTTGGGGAAGCCAGAGAAAGCCTTAAAAATGTTCATCTTACTCTTCTGGTCTCTTCTCTTGCTTGGTTGCTGAAGGAGTGTTTTTTAATATTTATTTTTTAATTTTTATTTATTTGACTGCACTGGCTCCTAGTTGTGTCATATGGGATCTTTAGTTGCAGCATGTGGACTATAGTTCCCTGACCAGCAATTGAACCCAGGCCTACTGCATTGATAGCTTGGAGTCTTACCCACTGGACCATGGTGGAAGTCCCGTGAGGGGGTATTTTAATTGGTTTGTATTTACTGATTGAATGCGGGTATTTGTTGTGTACTTTGTTGGGTTTTGGAGCAGGGTGATCCTGAGAGACCCCAGGCTGTCCCCTAGCCATCAGGACCTGAGAAGAAATCCACTGAGGTTGTCCGTTCCTCCCAGTGGAGCATCAGGTTGAGACCACACCTTCTCTTCCTGCTCATGAGAGAAACACATTCATTTCTAAGTAAAGGCACTGAGTGGAATGTAATTGGTCTTGGATTTTGCCAAATATGAATCTGTTAGTTCCTCCCTATGCCTCTGTTCAGTGACCTGTTGGTAAGTTACAGGCCTCCCATTAAAGGCCGTTCCACCATTCTCCAGCCGTGTGCCTGTCCAGACAGATAGAAGCAGTTAACCCCGCCTACTCTGGGGAGGAGGGAGAAGTAGGGACATGGATACATGCTGAGTGCCTGCCAGCCGGACACCAGCCCAGTACCCACTCAAGCTCTTCCCCTACTTGGGGCCCTGAGAGGTGGGCCAGCCATCCCCCACCTTCAGGGAGGACACTGGGCCCTCAGGAGAGGTTGGAGGGGTCCAGGCTGCCCTGTGCCCAGTCCAGCCTTCCAGCACAGGCCCACTGCTGAGCTGCCCACTCTCTCCAGGTTACAGGTAACATGAGCTCGTCTGGCCTTTTCCAGTTCATTAAAAACCAGGCTTAAGGCTCCTCCTGCCCGTGGCAGCCCTCAGGGCTGGTGAGGCTTCCAAGGGGCTGCCCCCTTGCTTCAATCTAATCCTGGGCCCCCCTCCTACCCAAGGCCTGGGGTGCAGCTGCCATGGCCTTCTAAGTAGTCTTGGGAAGCATTCCTGCCTCCAGCCTGGCTTAGGAGGAGGAAACGGTCAAGGGCAGGTCAAGGGCAGTTCCCATCTGCCTGGGAGGAGCCTTCCAACACAGCTGCTTTCTGATGCCTTTCTCCTTCCCAGACCTTCCAGCACGTGCTTGGGACAATCGTGTATTTCTCCTGCCTGTACTGCTTTGAAGTGAAAGTGAAAGTTGCTCAGTTGTGTCTGACTCTTTGTGACTCCATGGACTGTACAGTCCTTGGAATTCTCCAGGCCAAAATACTGGAGTGGGTAGCCTTTCCCTTCTCCAGGGATCTTCCCAACCCAGGGATCAAACCCAGGTCTCCCACATTGCTGGCAGATTCTTTACCAGCTGAGCCACAAGGGAAGCCCAAGAATACTGTAGCAGTTTGCCTTTCCCTTCTCCAGGAGGTCTTCCCAATCCAGGGATCGAACCCAGGTGTCCTACATTGCAGGCAGATTCTTTACCAACCAAGCTATCAGGGAAGCCCTGATATTTCTTTACTGATACCTGTTACTCCTTTACCAGCCGCTTTTGTGCCTTTTGTGAGCAGTTCTCTTAAGAGTTCAAGAGAAATAGATAGTCACTGCTTAAACCGAAAGAGCCCGGGGTCAGTGTGCTCAGAGCGTCACATGATCGCTCCTCTGTATGTGGGGGGTCTGCCAGCTCCCTCTGGTCCGCCAGAAGTGGGCCCCTCCATGCCAGCCTCACCTCAGGACCAGTGCAGTCTCCTGCAGACTGAGCTGGTTCAGACATCAGGCCTGGCTTGCAGCACCAGAATGAGAATTGTGCAAAGCGGAGGGGAGGTCACTGGAGGGTAAGGCAGACGCGACCCCTGGCAGAGCACTGTCCTGAGATCTGAGGTCTGTACAGGGAAGGTAGGAAGGGAGGAGGGTACAGTCCCGGGGAAGGAGCTGGGCAAGGCAGGGGGAGCGCCCTGAGCTTCAGAAGGGAGAGCTTCCTGGGGAGATCCTAGTTCGGAGAGTGGGTGGGCACCCCAGTGTGTCCTGTTAGCGACAGAAAGACCCTGTGGGGACTGTGCTTTTAGGACTGCGTCTCAGGGACTTTCCCCAACATGCTTCAGGGGGAATGCAGGGTACAGGGAGATGGACACCTCCTCTACCACTCTGCTCTGCAGTTTGACTCCCAGCTCTTCATGTAGTTCCTTTCCAAGCAATGCTACCTCAGAAGGGTCTAGGAGCCTTTGCAGAGCTGAGGCAGGAAAGGGCAGATGGTGACCAGGACAACTCCCAGATTTGGGTAGATTGACTTCATCTCACAGGACAGAAATGTGTGTCTCCCATCTGTCACACTCTGCCCCCTCGTAGGCCAGGGCAGCATCCCTCCTACCCTCCAGTTGGAGACTGACCTATCATCCACTGTCATCACCCTGACCTGCACCACAGGGACACTTTGATGCCCGGGAGAGACATGTGGAGCTGGGTGACTCGACTCTGGGCTGAGAACTCTCGAGTTCGGCCCTTGAAGCAGCTCCTTGGGGCAGCGGGCAGTGGGGGGGGTGGTTGCGGTTTCTAGGGCTTTTCGCCTAGCTTAGCCTTGTGGGGCAGGCAGGCGCCACACATCACATCAACTGCCACAGAACGTTGCTTTTAGGTGGTCACTGCAGAGGGCGTTTAAGTGATAAGCTGTCTGAGAACAGGGGGACAGACCTCAGAGGCCAGTCTTTAAAGTTATAATTAAAACTCCGATTCAGCCCTGTGGCTCGGCAACATGTGTGGGGAGAAAAAGAGTCTTCATTCCTGGTGAAGCTGAGGCCACCCAAGGGACAGGCTTCAGACAGGGTGCTAGCATCCCCGAGGTCCTCAGAAGGATGAATGCAGTGGGGCCCTCAACCTCTCCAGACTGCCCAATCACCAAGCTCAGAAAGGGGGTGTTTGTGGTATACCCAGTGAGGAAGCTGAGCCACCAGTGTCTTAGGGACAATAAGGAACAAGCTTAACATACACAATTTTCAAGAAATATTTTGTGAATGAGGAAAACATAAAAGGAAAATGACATTTTGCAAATGCTTTTTTTTTTTTTAACAGTTCTACTTCAGGATTTTGAAGTGATTCTGAAGTCTGATGTAGAAAGATATTTTTGGTCCTGATCCCTGAGCAGCAGACCCTGTGCCACAGAGGCGAATATTTCCGGCCTCTTGATCAAAACAGCCAGTCCCAATCTGAGGTTCTCTGCTCCATGACCCAGTGACTCGGCCCATTCTGAGCCTCTGTCATCTTCTGTAGAACATGATTACTGGTTGTGGGGATGAATGGCTTTCAGCTGTTAAGATTTTTTAAATTTATGTTATTAAAGTATGGTTGATTTAACAGTGTTGTATTAGTTTCTGATGTACAGCATAGTGATTCAGTTATACACGCCTGTGTGCTAAGTCACTTCAGTCATGTCCAACTCTTTGCGACCCTGTGCACTGTAGCCCGCCAGGCTCCTCTGTCCCTGGGATTCTCCAGGCAAGAATACTGGAGTGGGTTGCCATTTCCTTCTCCAGGGGATCTTCCTGACCCAGGGATTGAACCCATGTCTTCTGTGGCTCCTGAATTGCAGGCAGATTCTTTACCATTGAGTCACCTGGGAAGCACTCAGTTATAGATAGATAGATAGATAGATAGATAGATAGATAGATGATAGATAGATGATAGATAGATGATAGATGATAGATAGATAGATAGATGATAGATAGATAGATAGATGATAGATAGATGATAGATAGATGATAGATAGATGATAGATAGATAGATGATAGATAGATAGATAGATAGATAGATGATAGATAGATAGATGATAGATAGATAGATAGATGATAGATAGATGATAGATAGATAGATAGATAGATAGATAGATAGATAGATAGATAGATAGATAGATAGATAGATAGACAGATAGATAGATGATAGATAGATAGATGGTAGATAGATAGATAGATAGATAGATAGATAGATTAGATAGGTAGATAGATAGATAAGATAGATAGATAGATATTCTTTTTCAGATTCTTTTCCATTATGGTTTATTGCAGAGTATAGAATATAATTCCCTGTGTTACACAATAAGTCTTCATTATTTATCCATCCTATATATAATAGTTCACATCTGCTAATCCCAAACTCCCAATCCTTCACACTCCCCCGACCCACTCTCCTCTGGCAACCGCAAGTCTCTTTATGTCTGTGAGTCTCTTTTTTAGGTATGTTCATTTGTGTCATATTTTAGATTTCACATATAAGTGATATCATATGGTATTCTTTCTCTGTCCAGCTTTCACTTAGTTTGATAATCTGTATGTCCATTCATGTGGCTACAAATGACATTATTTCATTCTCTTTTATGGCTGAGTAATATTCCATTGTATATATGTACTACATCTGCTTCACCCATTCACTTGTCAATGGACATTTAGGTTGCTTCCATGTTTTTTGGCTATTGTAAATAGTGTTACTATGAACATTGGGGTGCATGTATATTTTCTAGTTATGGTTTTCTCTGGATATTTACCTAGGAACAACAAAAATTGTAGCTCTACTTTAGGTTTTCTGAGGAACCACCATACTGTTCTCCATGGTGGCTGCATTAACTTACATTTCCACCAACAGTATAGGAGGGTTCCCTTTTTTCCACACCCTCTCTATCCTGTTAGTATTTTCATTTGCCCTGGCATGCCCTGTTCAAGTAAAGCCTTACCCACAAAAGTCACGGGACACGGCCCATCCATGAACCCTCCCCTCCCTCAGCCAAAAGGGTGCCCAAAGGCCTGGGGGGTTTCTGGGGTTCCCCCTCACTCTGGGATGGTGCAGAACCTGATCACCCTACTGTCTCTGCACTGACTCCTAGGAGGGATTCAGCTCATGTCTGAAAGATTTAGACCTTAAATAGTCCGTATATAATTGTTTTGTGTGAAATCAATGGTAACTGCCTTCCAAAAACCACATTACAAAGAAGAAATAACTATGACTTCATTTCTTCCTTTTTCCTATCAAATATCTCAATTCATTAAAAAAAGATGTAGGATGTTAATATACCCCCAGCCTAGTTATTCCTACAGGTTCATATGTGGTGCAGCTAAATGGAATTTTAATAACATCAAATTTACTTTGTAGTTACTTCTATTGTGAGTATTGGCATAACTGAGTATAATGTGAGATTAAAATATTATGCTTTTTGTAATTTCATGTAAAAGCTACAGATAAATAGAAGATAGCTACACTGTTCGAACATGGAGGTTACATGACACTAAAGTAGCATTACTTTCATATGATACGTAGACATACAGTACATTTATCCCAAATCGATGCTGTTTGGCTGATTGTTTCATGTATATACTGTATATAGATATAGATAGACTGATATGTATATAGACTGATATATATATATGTACTTATATAGTATGTATATGATCATATACATATATATTATATATATACATAATATATATATATAATATATATAATATATAATCATATTTATTATCAGTTCCTAATTTTGGTATATATAATATATTATTTTATTGTAGCTTTATATATTTATATAAAGAATCATCAGTCACACAACATAAGTTTAGATTTAAAAGTATCCTGGTTTCTCTTGACTTTTAGTTGCAAACTGAAAGTGATCCATAGTGAACCTCGTATTCCTGCACACACACACATGCAACACAATTTTTCCATAGAACATTTTAGCACTCACAAAGTAAATGCTGTTTAGCCTAATTTGATTTTTTTTAAAGAGCTTTAAGATGTTACTGTTGTTCCAGAAATGCCATTTTATGTACTTTGAGAGAAACGTCTGTGTATCCATGGTGACAGCCCCTGCTCATTCCCGGCTGGCAGCCCTCAGGCCCAGGAGCTGTCCTGACGGGCCCTCCGCGTGCTGAGCTCCCAGCAGGGCTGGGTTCTGGGCAGTCCCGTTTTCTGTGGCAGCCCAGAGCTGGCGGGGACAGAGGATCAGCGCCTTGTCCCGTGGGCCTGGCCAGAGGCGAGAGGAGAGCACCTGCTTGTGCCGAGGGCTGGCTTGTCCTCACACCTGGCCCCGTCCTCTGGAGCTCCACCTGGCAGCCCTGCCAGGGCTCTGTCCTGCTTGGGCTCCAAGTGGGAGGGGTTCCATCCATTGTTCACTGGGAGAGCTAATTGCAATGTGAGGTTTCTGGCCGTATCTGCTTTCCGGAACCATTTGTGGGAACCTGATTCCGTTCTTTTCAACAGTGCGGCTGCTGGATAATGCCGTACATTAGGCTCTGTGTATGCGTGTTTCCTCTTGGTGGTGATTGCTTCCTGGTCTGTCGGTCTCTGGCTCAGCATTCAGAGGCCTGAGAGTGTGTGTGCAGCATCTGTGGAGGGGGCCCAAGGATGTCTACGCACATGAGTAGAGCCCTCAAATGACTGTACAAAGGGCGGAGTCATCTGTGGACACCCGTGGCTCCTGACAGCAGGACTCAGTCAAGTGCTCAGCCAGCCTCTTGTTGGGAATCTTAGATGAGTGAAAAAAACAAAAACTCCAGTCCTGGTTTTTCTGTGCTGTGAACCAGGCGTGACATTCCCTTCACAGCTTCTCTCTCTGAAGGACAGGAGGAACTTGAACTTCCAACAGCAAGAGGCTTCTGGGGTCCTGTGGACAGGGAGGCAGGACTCAGCCCTGGACATGGCTCTGTGCAGCCACAATGGGGAACCTCAGGGAGGCTGCCACCAGGGGCGACAGGAGCCTAGCCAGGGGGGCGATGGGGTGAGCTGGCTGCTCTGCCCCTGCTGGTTCCATCACTGTGACCCTAGAAACACTGTAAGGTAACTGCCCCACAGAGTCCTGGGGACACCCAGCCTCAGGGACGACAGCATAAGGCCCAGCATCCCTCCTCTGCCTCCATCACGGGGCGGGTTGGGGTGCCCTGGGCCACCATGACCCTGGCCGCAGGCTCTGGCCTTTCCTCGGCTGGATCAAAGTGTCCTTGTCTGACTGAGCCTTCTGTACAATGGTGTGGGGCCCTGGGGCTTTTTGTCTCAACAGTGTGCTGAGCTACAGCACGGGCCCTGATTATTTCCAGACCCCATGTGTTCATGCCTTGGGCATGTCCAGCACTTCCCTTCCACACTCAGATGCTAAGGCCCTGCTGAACAAAGGTGGAGCTTCTTCAGGGAACACCTGTCTGCCAGTCTCTCCAGCCTCTCTGAAGGGGTTCACCCTGTACTAGGGGTGCAGGACACTCGAACAGTATGCAGGTATCTGCCCACCTGCTGAGGACAGTGACCATGGGCACAGCAGGATGGGACAGACACAGCATCTCTGGAAGGTCTCCTTGAGGCAGTGACTATGACTTTCAAGTCTGAGGGACGAGTAGGTGCTAAAGAGGTGAAGAGGGGAGAAAAAGAACATTCTGGCAGCAGGAGTGGTCTGTGAGGAGGCCCTGCAGCTGGAGTGGAGAGTGCAGGAGGTGCTGGGCAGCACAGGGCAGCACTAAATGTTCATGGTAGGAGTCGACCAGTGGGAAACATTGATGGGTTTCGAGTGCTGACAGAGAGCAAGACTTCTTTTGTGTGTTGAGAAGGGACCTCTTTCTGGGCTTGGAAGGCTGCCTGGCTTTGATAGGGTTAAGGTGGACTTAGCACCAGGTGGGAAGCATTGCTTGGCACAGAGATGGAATCAGGCTCTGTTTCTTCCTCCTCCCACTTCCACATCTGTCTCCACCCCTCAGTTCCTCCCAGTTCTTCCAGAAGTCTCCTGAGATTTTGGCTGGTATGTCTCTGGGTCTGAGTCTTCTGAACACACAAACAAGTGAGCTCCTGGAGGGGAGCCCTGCGTGCAGCTGACTCGCCCAAGTCCATTACCCCCCAAGCACACCATAGACATGTAATAGGATCAACAGTGGATGATGGATAGAGGTTCTGTGGAAGCAGGGAGGAGAGTGGATCTGTGAGACCTGGATTTGAGTCATCTTCCTATCTCTTCCTGTTTGTTTCCCCTTGGGCAAATTACTTAATGATACTTAGTGTTCTTTAATCTGTAATATGAGGACCAAACACATCTACCTCTGGGTGTTGAGAGCCTTACATGAGGAGGAGTGTGGTAGTTTATTGTCAAGTGTCCTGCCACTTGAGTGCAAACCAGTGTTGTTACTGTGCTGGGCAGATCCTGCAAGTCCTGGGGGGCAGTAGAAGATCCCCACCCCCAACACTTGGCACTGTCTAGAGGCCCAGTCGCTGGGGTCTGGTGCCGCCTCATGGGGGGTTGCCGTGTGCACATTCAGGCTGAACGCTCAGGGCCCTCTGTGTGCTTTGTATTGTTAAGAAGCATCTAGCCACAAAAGGGACATATATTCCTAGATTCAAGGACAGAGTTCTGCTTGAGTCACAGCCTTCTGCTGGCTACTCACTCCTACAACTTCTAATGTGACAAATACCCTCCTGGCTTTTGCGTCTGAGGTGTGATTTCTAGGATTAGACTAACCTAGGGGCCAGTTGGAAAGCTTGGGTTGCAGGTAAGGAGACCATGTCCTCAAACCTCTGGCCTCCTCAGCCTGTGACCCCCTCCCCTGGCTGAAAGGAGGCCCCGCATCCTGAGTCAGCTGGCAGGAAGGCGTTGGGAGAAGCTAGATGTGAGCCGGCAGGACCTGGCCCCTGGCCCCAAGCCACTGCTCAGGGGCCGAGAGAAGGAGCATCTTGCTTCTGTTTCTGATTATGTTCTCTAATCTGCAAGTTGAGAAGAAAAATAGAGCTCTGGGACTGGAAAAAAAAAAAAAAAACTGCCTCTGGATAAAAAGAGGCAGTTTGTGCGAATCCCCAACATGGGCCCTGGCTCATCACCTGGCAGGTGGAGGCTGAATCAGCTCAGTCGTCATCATCACACATCCCCTCAGTGAGTTCTGACCCCCTCGCCTCCTGGGCCCAGCAGTGCCCGACACACCACCTCTTCCATCTCGCTGGACTGACCCCTGACTTCATGGCTGTTCCAGCTCTGCTCACGTCCCTGTTGTCCCGTGGTCTTTTAGGGACACCGTCAGATGGTTTTTCTCTTCTGCCTGGTGGTTTCTGCTCATGCTCACAAGGAAGCCCGTGCTGCCACCACCACGTGACCTGAAAGCCCCCTCAGCCCGGACCTCTGCTCCTGCCCAGAGCCCCTCTGTGCTCGTCCTCTTGGCTGGGTCCCCTCTGGTGACTCCTGCCTTCTCTGTGCTCCAGGACTTACCCCAGACACACTCCTGCCGTTTTCTCTGCCCAGAAAGCTTTCTCCAGCTGGTTTTGTGGCCCCATCCTGGCCGCGTGCCCCTCGGCTCCCTGCCCCTTCCTCGAGGACCTCTGCGGCCGCCTCATCTCCACCCACCCACTGCGGGTCCGTGTGCCCTGCAGCCCTGACTCCGCGCAACTCTGCTGGCCGGACCCCTCTTTCCCTCAGACCTCGCACAGAGGTGAGACTGTGACTCCTGCCGGTGAGGACCAGGCTTCGCTCTACCTGCTCTCAAAGCCGTGGGTTTCCTAAATGCAGGGCTTCCCTCTGTGTGCGGCATTCTCACGGTCTTCCAGGGGCTTCATGGCCAGGGGAACCAGAACATACAGGCTGACACTTGTGTTTCCTGACCCGGGAGTAACCGGTCATCTTTCTGGGATGCAGTGTCTTGCTGTCCACTTTGGGACTTCTGGGGCTGTATGTAGCAGGTTTACTCTTGGCCATCTCCTGGGAGGTTTGGTCCTTCCTCTTGACTGGTGCAGTGAGCAGGAGAAAAATCACATCTCAGGCCCAGTAACCTTGACCTCTCTCCTCTGCCTGCCTGGCCAACACTAGAAGCTGCCTGACTTATTTTAGGTGTATGCTTCCTCACTACCCACCTGTGAGCATGGGAACTTGCTCTGACTTGTCTGCAGCCACAAACTGGGCACCTGGGACAGCAAGCACAGCCCACATCAGGCAGCATTCAATAAATGCTTGTTGAATGGAAGAATGACCTGTGCATGCAACAGCAAGCAGCTCATAGAAACCACCATTATATCAATGACCTCCCTGTCTCAGTGTTCCCAGAAAGGTTGAATTTAACTATGGACTGAATTGTGGCCCCGTCCAAACTTCATCTGTTGAAGCTCCACCCCCAGTGGGACTGTATTTGGAGATGGGGTCTTTAAGGAGGCAATTAAGGTTAAAAGAGGTCATGAGGGTGGGCCCCTGATCCTTATAAGAAGGAGAGAGACTCCAGGTATATGTGTGCACAGAGGAAGACCATGTGACGACACAGGGAGAAGGGAGCCACAGGCAAGCCAAGGAGAGAGGACTCAGGAGACATCAGACCCCCAACACCTTGAGTAAATACATATCTGCTATTTAACCTTCCTCCTCCTTCACCCCCACCCCACAGCGCCCAGTATTTTCTGATGGTAGTGCTAGCAGGCTAGTATAATGTCCAATAACAGGTGTGCTGGGGGAGACAGTGGAAACAGTGTCAGACTTCATTTTTGGGGGCTCCAAAATCACTGCGGATGGTGTCTGCAGCCATGAAATTAAAAGACGCTTACTCCTTGGAAGGAGTAACCAACCTAGATAGCATATTAAAAAGCAGAGACATTACTTTGCCAACAAAAGTCTGTCTGGTCAAGGCTATGGTTTTTCCAGTGGTCATGTATGGATGTGAGAGTTGGACTGTGAAGAAAGCTGAGTGCCAAAGCTTTTGAACTGTGATGTGGGAGAAGACTCTTGAGAGTCCCTTGGACTACAAGGAGATCCAACCAGTCCATCCTAAAGGAGATCAGTCCTGGGTGTTCATTGGAAGGACTGATGCTGAAGCTGAAACTCCAGTACTTTGGCCACCTCATGTGAAGAGTTGACTCATTGGAAAAGACCCTGATGCTGGGAGGGATTGGGGGCAGGAGGAGAAGGGGGTGACAGAGGATGAGATGGCTGGCTGGCATCACCGACTCAATGGACATGAGTTTGAGTAAACTCCAGGAGTTGGTGATGGACAGGGAGGCCTGGTGTGCTGTGATTCATGGGGTCTCAAAGAGTCGGACATGACTGAGCGACCGAACTAACTGAACTGAACTAGAGACTCGGAACACATACAGACTGTTCCTTGAAACAGAGGCAATAGGAGCAAATTCTGTTTTTACTTATTTTATTTCAATTATTCAATTAAATACTTTAAAAAAATTATTGGAGTATAGCTGATTTACAGTGTGATGCTAGTTTCAGATGTACTGCAAACTGAATCACATACATCTCTCTTTTAGATTCTTTCCTGTATAGGCCATTACAGAATATTGAGTAGAGTTCCCTATGCTATACAGTAGGTTCTTATTATTTACCTCTTTTATATGTAGTAGTGTGTATGTCAATCCCAATCTCCCAATTTATACCCTGCTCCCTTATCCCCTGGCAGCCTGGTAAAGTTTGTTTTCTACGTCTATGACTCTACTTGTGTTTTGTAAGTAAGTTAACTTGTACCCTTTTTTAGATTCCACATGTAAGCAATATCATATGATGTTTGTTTTTCTGTGCCTGACTCACTTAGAATAGCCATCTCTATGTCTATCCACATTGCTTCAGATGGCATGATTTTGTGCTTTTTATGGCTGAGAGTAATATTCCGTTGTGCATATGTATCACATCTTCAGCCATTCCTCTGTTGATGGATGTTTAGGTTGTTTCCAAGTCCTGGCTATTGTAAATAGTGCTGTAGTGAAGACCAAAGTGCATGTATCTTTTAAAATTATGGTTTTCTCAAGGCATATACCTAGGAGTAGGATTGCTGGGTATATAGTGTAGGTCTATGTTTAGTTTTTTAAGGAAGCTCCATGCTTTTCTCCGTAGTGGCTGTGCCAGTCTACATTCCCACCAACAGTGTAGGAGAATTCCCTTTTCTGTATACCCTCTCCAGCATTTACTGTTTCTAGAATTTTTGATGGCCATTCTGACCAGTATGATACCTCATTGTACTGATAATTTAGATTTGCATTTGTCTAATGATTATTGATGTTGAGCGTCTTTTCATGTGCCGTTTGGTCATCTGTATATCTTCTTTGGAGAAATGTTTATTTAGGTCTCCCACACGTATTTTGATTGGGTTGTTTGTTTTTTTTATTTTGAGCTGTGTGATCTGCTTGTATATTTTGGAGATTAATCCCTTGTTGGTTGCTTCATTTTGCAAATATTTTCTCCCATTCTAAGGATTGTCTTTTTGTTTTCCTTGCAGTTTCGTTTGCTGTACAAAGTCTTTAACTTTTATTAAGCCCCATTTGTTTCTTTAGTTTTTATTTTCATTACTGTAGGAAGTCTATCAAAAAAGATCTTGCTGTCTTGCTAGAATTTATGTCAAGAGTGTTCTACCTATGTTTTCCACTGAGTTTTATAGTGTCCAGCCTTCCATTTAGATCTTTAATCCATTTTGAGTTTACTTTTGTGTATGGTGTTAGGGATAGGGAATGCTGGAATTTCATTTTTTTTTACATGTAGCTATCCAGTTTTCCCAGTACCGCTTATTAAACAGACTCTCTTTTCTCCTTTGTATATTCTCGCCTCCTCCATTATAAATTAGGTGACCATAGGTGCATGGGTTTATCTCTGGACTTTCTATCCTGTCCCATTGATCTATATGTCTGTTTCTGTGCCAGTACCATACTGTTTTGATTGCTGCAGCTCTGTGGTTTGCAAGTTCCTGTTTTTGGAAGAGTATTTTAACTTAGTAGGTATGAATCTGCGACTGGGATGGAATGTGGGTCCTGATGCAGGTAGCTCCCTTTGGAGGACCAATAATGTGATTTACAGAAGTAACCTCAGGGATAGAGCTGTTTGTGCGTCGTGAAGCAGGCTGGGCTGTCCATGGAGAAGATCAGGGCAAAGTCCCAGTGGCCTGTTGAGCCTGTCCTCTGACTGATAAGGGGACAAAGAGGCAGCAGGGCAGGGCACTGAGAGCAAAGCCAGCAGAAGGGGAGGGAGCCCAGCAAGGTTTCAGGTTCCTGGGAGAAGAAGGCCTCCCTAGGGGTAACATGGAATGAAAAACCTGGATTATCAGACTCAGGTCCTTGGAGGTGGCTCCCAAGATTGGCTTTGACCCGAAACAGCCCAGAAATGCCTTGAGCCCAAGGAGCAGGGTGTCGATAGGTTCATTCTCCTGAGAAAAGAGGAAAAGCGAACCCAGCTGGGCATCAGGGGAGCAAGGCTCTCCTTCCAGCATTGCCTGGGACTGACTATACACCATCTGGGCTCAGAACCCCGCTATAAGGAAATTAGTGGGTTGAATAACCTAACTCAGGCTGTGGGTTCATGGAGCTGTTTTCTCAAGTGATATCTGATATCCAAGAACAGCAAATGCAAACTTTGAAACTCATTCAAGAGTAGACCTGGCTTACATACCCTTAGTTATGGGTCCTTGGAGAATTCAGTGAGAAGATATATCTCACGGTATATCCATGTAGTGATCCTGGCTTTAAGACCTGGTTTTGACCTTGCAGGTTAGCATTGTCCAAAATTGGACCCTTTACAGAGGAGCACCATTTATAATTTGCTTTCCCAGGGTAACTGAGCTGTGTGGTTTTCCTGTTTATAAAGGAGACAATATCTTTTTAAATAATGAAATGTCAGCTAGAATCTTAGAGGTTTTATTACTAGTAAGGTAGTATATTAGGTTAAATATGTACAGCAGTGCCGCCCCCCTCTCCCGGCTGCTTCATGCTCACCAGATGGTAGGCCACCTTTAAAGATGCAGTATTTCTAGTGAGTGAGCTGTCGAAATAGTTCACTGATTCTAAAATGCACGTCTCCCTCATATTCCATCACCCCTGAAGTTGCTGGGAGTCGTGCCTCCGTCTAAGTCCAGGGCTGGTCATGACTGGCTTGGGCATACCTGGTCATGGTAGGTATCACTACTTTGTGTGTGCTGAGTTTTATTTGCTGGCTAAAACATCTTCAGAGGGATTACACCTGACCCTGCCCTGAGGAGAGATGGTGCTGTGTGTGCGGAAGGAGACAGAGCAGCGGCACTTAGATTGCCTCTTAATGGAACAAGTGATTGTCTTTAAGACAAGACTGTGAATCAACACTTCCTGGCCCACCAGAATCAAGTGCTTTCTGTATGCTAAAGAAGGAAGATCTCTAGAGGTAGACCAATTTATCGTTCTTTTTTATTGCTGAGATGCATATAAAAAGATCACTCAGCCTCCTGTAAGCAACAAAACACCCCACCCTCCAGCTTGCAGAAGGGAGTCTGCAGCTTGGAATAATGTCCCAAAGGCAACTCTGACCACAGCTTCTCTCCTGAGGCATTATTGATTAAGAATTCCAGGAAGTCTTAAGTTTCTTTTCATGCTTGTGTAAGAGTGATATTGGAAAGCAACCTCTGTCTAATATAAATGTAATATAAAAACTAGAAGTGCTAGAAAAATGTGGAGTCCTAGTTAACCTAGTAGTTTACTTTCATTCTTAATTTCTTTAACATTATGTTTAACAACTATGGAGATAACTATCTTTAATTTATGTGTCAGCCTGGCTAGATCATAGTATCCAGATTTTGGTCAAACACATATGAGTGCTGCTCTGGAGGTGTTTTAAAAATATGATTGACATATAAATGAGTAGACCCTGAGTAAAGCAGATGACCCTTCATGATATTAATGGGCCTCATCCAATCAGATGAAGCCTCAGTAGAACAAACTTAGGTCAGCCTGGAAAGAAGGAATTCTGCTTCCAGATGGCCTTCCACCTAAAGCTGCAGCATCAGCCCTTCCCAGGGTCACCAGCCTGCCAGCCCACCCTGTAGGTTTTGGACTTGCCAACCCCCATAATCATGGGAGCCAATTCCTTCAATCAACCTGTCTTGATAGGTAGGTAGGTAGGCACATAGAGAGAAAAGAGACATATAGTTAGAAACCTACCCACACATACCCCCTACTGGTTCTGTTTCTGTGGAGAACCCTGACCAATGCACAGACTCAGGTGCAGTAAACATGGCCGTGGTTCTCTTACCAAACCAAACCTGGGTCTGCTAGCCTTCATGCAATAAAAATCAATCTCCTGACACTGGGTTGTGGTAAAGGAAAGTGCAGCTTTTATTGCAGGAGCCAAGCAAGGAATTCAGGCAGTTAGTGCTCAAAAGATCTGAACTCCCCAGTGACTTTCAGAGAAAGGTTTTTCAAGACAGAAGTGAGAAAGGGGGATCGTGGGGTGTGTCATCAGTTCATGAACATTTTCTGATTGGCTGGTGATGAAGTTTCTGAGTGTAAACATCATCAACCTTTTGGTTCCAACTGGTCTGGGGTCTATGTACTTGTGGGAAGCATATAATTAAACTTCTACCTGGTGTGGTTTTCAGTAGACAAAGCAGCTCAAAAGATGTGGCTCAGAATATCATCTGTAGCCCTTGAGGAGGAACTAAAGGTCCTTGACTTTGTTTAATGGCTAAACTATTACCATTTGTCTTGCGTGACTCTTTTCCTTTCTTTCTGCAGTTTGTGCACTGCTCTGATTAATTTTACTCTTTGGAAATCAGGGAAGACCTAGGAAGCTACAGTTTTTCTACAGACAAGAAGCAGATAGAGGACATGAGGGTGGAGCGTGTCTGTTCCACAAAGGCCCCACAGGGTCCTACTTAGTTACAGTTCCTGCTCTGAATCTTGTTGCATTTTGTGCAAGCTCTTCAAGCTTCATCTTAGCCTTCAATGAAATGTGAGTGATGCCCCCTCCTCACTGGCTTATCACTGGTTTCGGGAACAAAGCTGTTCAATTTGCCAAGGTAGCAGGCTTTAGGAGAAGAGCTCGAAGCTCCATGCAGGGGAAGTCAGTTAGCACCACCGCTGCATTCAGCATCGTGTGTCCTGGGAGGCTTTCCCGTGAGTACAGAGAGGTCAGAGTGTTCCCCGTGGCTCCCAGCTGTGCTCCCAGCCCTAGTGCTCTGTAAAGGCAGATGAGGAAACATTCTCTGGGATCTGCCTGGGAGGACATAGGAAATTCACAGGACCACCAGACCCCTGTTGTCCCCTCTCAGAAATGCTGGAGAGATTGTCCAGTCCATAACTGCATGTGTCATAGCTCCTCCTCCTCCTGCCACAACTCTGCCTCTTCAGAACATTGTAAACCCACCTCCCCCCAGGGCAGCTCTCTGATTGAACTCCTGAGGATATCCGAACTGGATGTTATAAGACTGTTCTGAGCAAATGAAGTGAAACCACTGTGGTGCTAAAATCTGTAGTCAGCCCTCCTCCCAATGAGTGCCTGGTGGAATGGAAACCTCGGCATCTTGGGATCACCCACTGGCTGGGAGAGGCCCCCCAGCAGAGCCTGTACATGCATCCAGGATGAACTGTGTCTTCCTGCGTTACCCCTTGCCCTGGATGAGAAGGAGGGGGCAGATCTGAATTTGTCTAGGTTTCTTTGAGTCCCAAGTTGCTGTTTTTCAGAGATAGTCTCCTGTTCAATGCAAAAGAAACATAGTGAACATAACTAGATTGTATTATCATTTAAAATATTCATAACCCCAGTATTTTTACAGATCTTTATTCAGTATCAGAACAATGACTAAACTCTGGAGAGGAAAGAAATTAGCTGTTCTTTCAATGAACCTAAAAACATTTGATTTTTTATTTTTAAGTTAAATCTCAAGTAAATTAATTCATAAATCTGGGTTTATAAGGTTGCCTGTAAACCCTAAGAGAAGCAATAACATTTTATTTACTTACAGGTTAAGATGGTCTCTCTTCTCATGAAATACTCACTCCAAAAGCCAGAGTAGGTTCTTACTGGGGACCCCCAGGAAAGAGACATTCCCTAGCCAGTGGGCCAGGGGGAAGAGAGGCTGCTGAAATGATTTCCTGATTTCCATTACTCAGATGTGAGTTCCATGAAAGCAGGGTTTTTCTTTTGCTTTTGTTCACTGTTCCATCCCCACTTTAGAACAATGCCAGCTAGCACTTATTTTTTTTTTTTTTGAAAGTTGCTGAGCCATGTCCAACTCTTGTGACCCCATGGACTATAGCCTTCGAGGCTCCTCTGTCCGTGGAATTCTCCAGGCAAGAATACTGGAGTGGGTAGCTGTTCCCTTCTCCAGGGGATCTTCCCCACCCAGAGATCGAACCCAGGTCTCCCGTGTTGCAGGCAAATTCTTCACCATCTAAGCCACCAGGGAAGCCCCAGAAAACTGGAGTGGGTAGTTTAGCACTTCGTAGGGGCTTACTAAATGTTTGTTGACTTAATTAATCAATCACTTATCAATTTATAGTTTTCTCCCATCTCCTTCATCATATGCCAATAACCGTGGGCACTCAGCAAAAATAGGAAGTGACCATTTTATATTAGAATGTGTGTATATCATTGGGACTGTTACATTGCCTTCTGAATGGTGAGATAGAATTATTAAATAATCTCTTTAAAGATCTAGCTGTCCATGTAAGGTTACTTTGCCAGATGTTAAGGCATACCGCACATATTCAGTGATTAGCAATTGTAGTCTCATGCAAGTACAGACAAATGGGCCCATAGCACAGAAAAAGGAACTCAGAAACAGACTTCCATAGGGCAGGAGCTTAGTTTATGTTAAGGTGGAACCACAAATCAGTAGGGAAAGTCTCAATACAGAAACTCTCCATAAAGGGAAAATTTCAATGTAGAGAGAAAGGAACTTGGATCTATACCAGACACAACACACAGAGGTTAAAAATAATGACTTACTTGTAAAAGATAAACTTATACAGTTAATTGAAGAAGGTCCAGGTATAGGAAGGACCTAGATTAACCTGAAGAGCACAAATAATAAGGCAAAAAAAGAATTTGATCACATCAGAGTTCAGAATTTCTGTTCAATGAAGGTGACCTTGGATTGCACCCACAGTCACATGACATTTTGGGGGGAATCTCACCTATATCAAGGAACAATACGCAGAGAATTGTTCCAAATCAACAGGAACCAAGAAGAGCCCAGATGGAAAAAAGGACAGAGTATCTGATCAGACATTTTACAGGACAGGAAACTCACAAGGTTAGAAAGCAAAGGAAAGAGGCTCCAAATTGTTTTTAATCGGAGAAGCATCATTGGAGGGCAACTGATGGACTTTACTTAAAGTGACACGGAAAATGTGATAGCCTTCCACTAGTATCTCTGATCATGAAAACAGAAAAACTTAAGAAAATGACCCCTCACTACCCCTTCCAGAACTGTGGTTTAATAATGACTGAGAGTGAGCTGGAAATGTGTGTCATTGGTGTTCAGAAAGAGGCAGAGACAAGTGTAGAGATGCTTTCTAGGAAGAAGACAGCAGTGGACCACAAAGGGGTGATGGAGTTCAGTGATCAGAGAGGCCAGGGAGACTGGACAGGCAGGAGGCATCCCTCTGGCCCAAGGGGCTGGAGGCTGGAGGGGAAGGAGATGTTGGCCCTGATTTCTCCTAGGATCTCCACAGCCTAGCTGCTCCCACACTCCCTGCACTCTGGTTGGTGATCCAGGTAAGTAGCAGCCACCACCAGGCCAGAGTCAGCCCACAGGGTAGGCACTGAAGCAGCTGAGGCCTCTGATGGATGCCAGCAGGGGAGAGGACAGGTCCTGCCCCCTTTTATGTAAAAGGGCGTCCCCAGCCCTTCCTGGGGAGGTTCTGGGTAGAGCTGGGAAGCTGGGCTGAGAAGCAAAGCTGCACAGGTACCCTGAGATTCCCTCATGGGCAGAGAGTGGGGCAAAGCCCAGTTGGTTTGGGGGTCATTCTCAGTCTCCATGTGCCACCTGCCACTTATTGTTGACTGTGGGTCTGTGGTGTTTGCGGTGGATGGTGGTGGGAAGAGTTATTCCCCAGAGTTCTGGGCAAGACCCCTGGGCCTGTCCTCTGTCCGCCTTCCACCCCTAGGCTACTGCTCCCTGAGGAAGCCCTGTCATTGTCCCGTCATGTGAGTGTTTCATAAGCACTCCTGGGGGCCAGCCACCGTCCTGAGTGGGCTCTAAGGTTGCAGAGGTGAGTGTGCCCGCCTTCTCGTGGGGAAGACAACACATAAAGAAAATGATCAGGTGGTGATAACCGTGGTGCAGAGAACTGCGGGTGGTGTGCCAGAGAGAGCCTGGCCCACTTCAGCCTGAGTGGTCAGCACAGGCTCTTAGATGAGACGTTCAGATTGAGACCTGTATTCAGGGAGGAGCCAGGCTGTGGGAAAACAGATGAAGGAAGTTCTGAGTTCCATAGTGGCCAGCTGGTAGGGGGAGAGGGGGTCATAAGGCCTAGGATACCAGGGAGAGAGGCAGAGCTGGGCAGGACAGGCTTTTGTGAGCCTGCCATGGACCCTACATGTGATGGGAAGTCACTGGGAGGTTTTCAGTTGGGAGTGATGAAATCTGGTTTCTTCTTAAAAAAAAAAAAAAAAAAAATCACATCTTGCTGTGTGGGGCTTGGATTGTAGTCAAGCGAAGGATGCAGGGGTATCAGGCAGCGGGGCAAGAAATGTTAGGAAGTGGCCAAGGTGAGGGCACAGAGACCAAGAGAAGTGGAGAGTTGAGATCTGTGTTCTCATCTGCCCACTGGCTATAAGTGGAGCCAGGAAAAAAGAAGAAATCAAGGAAAGCTTAGGCTCTTGGCTGGGAAGCTGGGTGGGTGCCGGTACTGTTTATTAAGCTGGGAAGGGAAGAGAAGGGAGTTGGAGAGGGTGTGGGGTAGGAAGTGAAGAGCTCTGGCTGGGCAAGGCTGGGTTGGAGTGAGTGGAAACATCAAGAGGACAGTTAGACGCAGACATTCAGAGTTGTGGGGAGATGTCTGAGCAGAGGTAGGACTGTGGCCTCCTCTGCATCACACAGGTGCTGCGTTTAGGGAGAGTGTGGATAGAGATGGAGACAAGGGGCAGCCCCAGTTGAGCCCTGCACCCCAGGACCTTCGTCCCTGGGAACTGGAGGAGGAGGAGGAGGCACAGGCAAGCCATAGGAAGGCAGATTTCACAAGGGGCTCGGGCCAGCTCTGAGGAATATTCTTGAAAGTCAGTTCATATAAAATCCACTTCATGGCAGATCATAGAATGCAGGTCAGCCTGGTCAACACAAAGCCGACTAGAAAGCCTTTTAGCTGTGGGTTAACTGGGACTTTTTGTACCTGAATCCCTTGTCACAGGCTCATGTCACAAATACCTGCTTAGGTAAACTTTTCCTATTCTACATGCTCGAAGCAGAGATGTGGCTTCCTTGACCCTCCTATTCAAAAAGAGGGGCAAAGCAAGAAAACCAAAAGATAATATGAATGATGGAATAGAAAATTTGGGAAAATCCCTAATAAATCATTGTGCTGGATTTAGTCTCTCAGTTGTGTCTGACTCTTTGTGACCCCATGGACTGTAGCCGACTAGGCTCCTCTGTCCATGGGGATTCTCCAGGCAAGAATGCTAGAGTGGGTTGCCATGCCCTCCTCCAGGGGATCTTCCAGACCCAGGGATTGAACCCAGGTCTCCCACAGATTGCAAGTGGATTCTTTACCATCTGAGCCACCAGGGAAAACCAATAAATCATTAATTTTGTATATTTAACAAAAATCCAACTTTCTAGGGAGCTAGTGACTCACCTAAGATGATAGTTCATTGAAAAGTCAAGACTAGAAATCAAGACTTCTCCCTCTCATCCCACTGTTTCCACGACAAATAATTCTGGGGAAAGAAGTCGCTTTGTATAGTAGTTTGTATTTGTTAATCCCAGACTCCCACTTTGTCCACTATACATAAAATAGACAACAGGTCTTACTGTTTAGCACAGGGAACTTTGTTCTATATCCTATTATAACCTATAATGGGAAAGAAAAATCTGAAAAAAAATATAACTGAATCACTTGGCTAACAAACTGTATATTAATTATAGTTGAATTCCTTCCTCCCAGCTGTTGAGGATCCTTTGACTGGATGGGACATGAGAATGAAGTCTCCTAACCCTGGCACCCAAAGCTCTTAACTGCATGAAAATGGTGGGGAGGTAGTGATGGTGGGGTTCAACACAGAACTGCTTTGCATAGTTTTACCTCTGTCTTCACCAGAAATACCACTACTGGTGTCTTTTTGCAGATATAACTGTGACAAGGAAAATAATAAGGATTGGCATTTTCTACTCTCTTTTCCCACCCACTCCCCACCCACTACCCCACCACCTTCCTCTCTGTTGCTGTGCTCTGGAGCCAGAGCATCCATCATCAGATGGATCTGAGAACTGGGAAAAAAAATAAGAGGCTGAAACAATTCATATTAGAAAGGGGTAAAAGCTTCTGCTGAATGAAAGACTGGAGCAGTCAAAGGAAAAGAGGAGGAAGGGCCAGGGTCCGTTGGGAAGTTTAGGGAAGTGGATAAGCCCCAAGTTGTGATATGGGCTCATGGTGTGTGCGGTGTGAGTCCCCATCCCTGGTGACCCTCAGGGAAGGTGTCCACTCCCAACTTTCTTACAGAAAAGCTGAGATCATCTAGGTTCAGGGTTAAGGTTAGGGTTAAGAATTAGAGTTAAGGTTAAGGATTAGGGTTAGGGTTTTCTTTAGAATGTGCTACATCAGGGTGTGAACCAAAGGGTCCAGGACTTTTGTGGTCAGTCACACCAGACTGGGGCTTCTCAGATGGCTCAGTGGTAAAGAATCTGCCTGTCAATGCAGGACACACAGGAAACAGGAGTTTATCCCTGGGTCAGGAAGATCCACTGGAGAAGGAAATGGCAACCCACTCCAGTTTTCTTTCCTGGAAAATTCTGTGGATAGAGGAGCCTGGCAAGCTACAGGCCATGGGGTCACAGAGAATTAGACACAACTGAGTGACTTGAGCACACACACACAGCATCAGACTAGGAGGGGAAGATAGGGGTTCGAAGTGTGATCATGGAGAAGATAAGTGTGTTGCCCTGTTGCTACATCTGTTAGTTTCAGAGAGTTCATGTAAGAAGTGGCCTGACTTTATTTTTTTTCCAAAATTAATATTTAGCACTAGAAACTTTGGCAGCATTGACATTTTGGTGGGGATTACTTTCTCAGACACTTTGGGAATGATTGTGTTTCTTGGGGAATACCAGACCAGGTGAATAAACATATTTTCCCACTTGTTTGAATTTGAGGCTAAATGTGATTCTGAATTCAGATTTATCAGTCTGCATCAGATATTCTTAGTTTCTAACCCTGCCTAGGGAAAGGTGTGGCTTGGCAATGCTCAGGATTGCTTACATTGAACACTTATAGATGTTCTTTGAAACCGTCTCTCGGTGTTTAAAGGGTATATCATCCTTGAGAGATTCCAAAGTTTGAAATTAATTTCCAGCCTCTTTAAGAGTTTAATGATGCCAGAGATCTAACTGGGCATGAGAGATGTTCATAGCTATATGACAATGGAGATACTGGAAAGAATGGAATTCGGAGTTGGAGTCCCTGGATCTGATAATTGTATGGCCTTGGAGAATTCACCAAACCTTGAGCCTTGGTTGGTTCACATTTAAAATGTACATAAAAGAGAATCCTGGAACGTTGAGGATGAAGCAGTGGAGTTGATGTGAACAAGCTCTGTATAAACTGAGCAGGTCCCACAGATACGGGTTCTGTGCTGTGGATGACTTTGGGGTTCTCAGCATCTCTGTTCTAAGGATACTCTTCCCTTCAGTTTGCGTTGGTGCATGTACATAGAAATGGCCCTCCTCATGCACCCAGTACCACCCTCAGTTGATTGGCAGGTGCCTCACCCATGCCAGGGCCAACACAGTCACAACTGTGGGCTATTGATGACTAACCCAAGGAAGGCACCTTAAGGGCAAGGTATTCTTTCTTGGGATGTTCCACAGTGTTCCTCGGGAGGGTATTCTATCCGTCAGTAGCCAGTGGGATGAAAAACAGAAGGAGAAGAGATGGGAAGCAAGAGAGCACCATTTGGACACCTTATAGCATAGCATTGGTTTCTGCCTGTCTGGAGCTGAGGCTGCTCTTGGCTCTTGGAGTATCTGCCCTTCCCTTGTGTGTTTTCAGCAGCTCATGTGAGTTTCTATCACTGCAGCCCAAAGGGCCCTTTGGCATGATGACACCTTCATCAGGCATATTAGTACAAAGTCTTTTCTGTATTTCTCAGGGTCTGAAATTCAGATTTAATGTATTAACATAAGGAAGAGAAAATACAGGTATAAATATTGGAAAGGCAGAAACAAAACTGTTATTCTTTGTGAGCAATGTAATTTACCTAGAAAATCCAAGAGAACCCATTCATTCACCTAGTTATTAAAAAATGAACTCTTGAGTGTTACTCTGGGTCTTGCATTGTGGAATGACAAAATGATTAGAGTATTCAGTATACTGTCCAATTACAAGATAATGATACAGCAGTAGGTTTTAGGTTAAATAAAGCATATAACAGATTCTTTGATGTTGGACATGTTTGGGCCATTACTGGAGGATTCCCTGTATTCCATAGTGTCTTAGGCCAGTATAAATACCCTGATTTCTTCTAAGGATTGAACCATATCTAAAGATCTCCCCATAAGTACTCATGGGAGGGATTTTGCACTTCTGTGAATTCTTTGCTAGGTGTGACATTGCCTGCCGTTTCTCTTAAGCCTTTCAGCATTGTCTTTACTCAAAGGCTTTCTCACCATTATGACTTCTTTGATGTACTTTGGGGTTTGAATTAAGTCTAAAGAACTTCCCACATTTTTCACACTTTAAGGTTTCTCAGCAGTATGAATGCTCTGATTTCCAGCAAGTAGTTGCTGTGCCCTGAATACCTTCCCATATTCATCAGCAGTCCCAGGGCAGCTCTCCAGTATGAGTTCTCCAGCATTCCAAGGCTAAACCTGGGATGAGAGGCTTGCCACCTGCCTACAGCATCTGGGTCCTCCTCCATTATGGCTTTCCTGATGCAGGGTAGGAGATGTATGTTTTCTGCACATAGTCATCTCTCCATAATTGATCAGCACACACCTTAACTCCATACTTGGAAAATTCATCATTCCTATTAGAGAATCAAATCCTTTCCTGCCGTGTCCTTTAAGATCTCAGTTTCAAGGTAATACATAGTTTCACTTGCTGAGCCAACAAATATGTGCCATCTTTTTGTTCCTTCCCTTACAACCACCAAGGGCCCCTTTCATTAGTCCAATAATGCAATCAAATCTGGCTTAGAAAACACAACATCCTGCCTTGAGATTAAGCTACTTGTTTCCATGACCACATGGTGGGGGACCATCTTGGGAGCAGAGTCCAGATAGCCTCATGGTTCCATCAGGACACTCCCACCATGCCTCTGCATGTCATGGTTCTCTGCACCATGGTTGTCTGCCTGCCAGGTCTGATCAGTTCTCCTTGGGTTTCTCACTTGGAGAAGTATCTCTGGCATCAAGTATCGGTATTGAGATGTAAAACAAAATGTTCCCTCCTCTTTGAGGTCCTTCGTTTGGAGAAGAGCAGGCTTCATGCACATAATGAGATAGAATGAGGAGGGAGGCTGGGCCATCTCTGACATCACTCCAGGTTCCTGGGTCAGAGCTCTAGTGAAGCTATGGCTCTGAGCCACAGAGAAGCCCCATCAAAGCTCTGCCTGAAGGTCCCTCCTAGACATCCCCATCCCAGGACAAGTTGGCTCTACCTTCTTCCTGGAAACCTTTATTCTCAGACCTTCAACCTGATTTTCTTCTCAGAACCATTTCTCTGCAGCCGCCTGTGTGGTGACGGAGCAAACAGCAGAGCGCAGAGGGCATGGGGTCCAGTGCACACCCCACAGTGGTGCATTCGCATGGCTTCAACTGTCTCCCAAGCACCATCCACAGCTCACCACTGCACCCACAGCCGAGGGACACACCCCAGCCTCCAGCCACAGTCCCTTCTGCTTGCTTACTTACTCTCTGTCTGGCTCCCACAAGAGGAAGTTCCTGTGACACGATGTCCTATCCAAGCTCCAGACCTCTTTGCTTTCAGGGCCCAGGCAAGTTCAGAAAGCAGTGTTGTTGGAAGACAGATAACTTGCTAAACTATATAAATAATAATAGTTGCTAATATTAATTGAATGCTTATTCTATACCTAGCCCTATTTTGTGTGCATTATATCATTGAATCTTCAAATCTGCCTTACCAGGAAGATGCTACTTGCCCCATTTTACAGGTGAGGAAACTGAGGCTCAGGAGGATTATGTTGCTTGTTCAAAGTGACATGCCTAATATGTGGCTTGAATAGGACAGCTTTCACTGCTTCGCACACAGACTCAAATATCCTGGCTCCAGTGCAAGGGTATTCTTAAGTTAATTTCTTTTTGGTTTGTTTTACTCTTGTTTTGGGGGTTTTAGTTCTGTGACTGTGACTGATGGTGAAGGGAACAAGTGCTATTGGTACATTAGTGCTACTATGTTACTTTGTGCAAAGTCGCCAGCACTGGGACCCACCTTTGTTTTTGCACCATGAGTGTCAGCGTAGTGAAAAGACAAGCACCATCTTAGAGTAACTGTTTTGACCTTGTGGGTCCCCTGGAAGGGTCTTGAGGAAGCTCCACTCTGGGGTTCTTTCACCACCAGGCCAGGCCCCTGGCTGCTGGAGACATCATCCCCGCCACACTTGCCCACAGCAGGTTGTTAAGCTCTGCTTTTTCATTCCCTGTTTTCTAGCAGCTGGGAGTTCTACCCTTTTTTCCTAGTCTTTAAGCACTTCCTCCTGTGGTTTCCAGAATGCCACAGCATTTTGGCTTCTCCCCAGGTCAGTGGCCACCCCTTGCGCAGCCTGTGTGCTGGTTCTTGCTATTTCCGCATCTCCCTGACCTTCAGATGTTGGAGTTCTTGCAGGCTCAGCTTAGAATCCTATTCTCTTTAACTCAGCTCTTGTTTGGTGTCTCAAGGCCCATGGCTTTCGATGCTAGTTTTGTACAGATTCCCAAAGTTACTCCTCCACTCAGAACTGTCCTCCATGCCTGGGGCCAGTGGCCGGTCACCCGGGTGATGTCCCCGCATTAACATGGGGTTCCAAAGGGAGATCTACCTGTTGGCTAGCTCCTGCTCCAGGCCTCCTGATGTTCAGGGGATTTGGATTCATGCATTGCACCTCACTTTCTCTCAGCACAGTCAATCAATCCATCGTGAAGTCATAAGAAATTATTTCCAAAATTACTTGCTTTCTGTTGTCATGGCCTCACATCAGGACTGTTACTGTCACCGTTCACTTGGTCTGCTCTGCCCCCATTCTAGCCTCTCCCTGACACCATCCCCTTGACCAGGGCCCCCCAGGTCAGGTCCTTCTGGTTCACTCGTTCACCACTCCTCAGACTTCCACCTCCCTTCCTGCACCCACAGGGCCCTGTTCCTCACTTTCTGACCTCACCTTTTGCCTCTTCCCCTGCCCATCCTGTTCAAGCACACTGACCTCTAGTGGACTCTAGGGACAGACCCAGCCTTCAGCCACCTTTGGGCTTTCTGTTATTGGTTGTGAAACTCCTTTGGGCCTCATTTCAGTGATCAGGTTCACAGCTATCTCCTACATCCTCTCCCCCACCTCCAGGCTCCTGTATTGCCTCACTCCACAGCCCGTCACAACCCTGACCCTTGCATTCTCACCACATGGTGAGCCCCCACCAGTGTGTGTTCTCAGCCAGCCAGCTGGAGCCCACCTGCCTTGTTCACGGGAGGAGGTAGGAGGGTGCAGTAACCACGTCAGGAACAGGGGCATCTCACAAGACCCCCTGCCCACCAGTGAGAAAGCACATACCCTCAAATGGCCAAAGGACCAGGGGAAACAGTTTACAAAAGAAAAATAGAAATGACAATTGAGGTTTCAAACCGTGTCCAACTTCCCTAGTAATCATTTTCTGGAAAACCACTTGGCAGTGTGTACCAGGATCCTTGAAACTCATACTCAGTGCCCCACAGACCCGCTTTTAAGAATCTTTCCTAAGGCTGTGACTAAAGATACAATGCAGACCTATATGTGAGGATGTTTATCCCTTCTTATTTAAAATCTGTCCTGTGTATTTGGAGGCAGTAAAAATGCCCCTCAATAGGATGCAGGTTAAATGAGTGAACAGTGGGTGAGCTGAGTGCCCCTGTGTGGCTGGAGTGTAGATAGTCCTGGGGATAGAAAGACTCCGTGGGAACCAGGCTGTTCAGGGCATCGGGTGCCATGTCAGAATCTAAGGGGAAGGGAGGATATGTGGTCCTAGCTGACCCAGGATAGACCTGGGGTGTGTGTTGCCTTTAAAAATGTTAAGATGTACCATTGTCAGACTGTAAAATACATTCTTGTGAGCAAAAATGCAAAGCTGTGCCTTTCAGGAGAGACAACTGAGTGCCAAGGATGATCTTACAAAGTTGGGGAAACCTGGGAGGGTCACGTGTTAAGTACAGCTTCCCATGGTCCCAAACTTCAACACACTTGAGCTGGTCTGGTTTAGGGTGTTGTGGTTGCTTACTGCTTCATAGCAAATGACCCCACAACTTACCACATAAACCATCTATTTATTAAGTTGGATTCAGACACCATGAGGAAGTCTTATCTCTGTTCCATGATGTCTGGGCCCCAGCTGGAAAGAAAGAGGAGATTAACCTGAAGGCTCATCTGGGAGCCTGGGTTTGGATGACGCAAACACTGGCCATTGGTCCAGGGTTCCAGGAGTCAAGGCTGCATCACCTGTGACCACCCGTTCTTGGAGGTTGCCCCTGCCTGCTGTGTTCTCTTGGTCCTACAGACGAGAGCCCCCCTGGAATCAAGGGTACATGTAGGAGACACCTCCTCTTGGGGGAGGGGTGGCAGGGCCACATGGTAGGAGAGCAAACATGATGAGCATTGATGGGATACTGGAAATGTCCTTGTCTTGTAGAATAGTTACTAATTGTAAAATAGTCTTTGTGGAATAGTTACTAAGACAGCAGTATTAGTAACTTTAGCCAGGCAAACAAGAGGCTGATATATATATAAATCTGCTGTTAAAATTTGCCATGAAAACCCCCTAGGTAGACCCAGAATATGTCCCCCTGTGGTCAGTGCATCCTTCTCCTGGGGAAAGTCTACAGAAGCTGCTGACTGTTTGGAACACAGGAATGCAAGGAATTGAAGGGCAGGGCCCAGCATTTCCAGCCTAGTGCCGGCCTGTCTTCTGTAGAGATGTACTTGACAGTTAACTTGGCAGAAGATTCATCCAGGTCCCCTGGTCCTTTCTCCTCTGTGGAAGGCAGTGAGCCACTCTTTCTTTCTGGGGCTCTTCTTACCAAAGAGGACTCCTTCCTCTGTCCTCCCCACATGCTGTGGGGAGACTTAGTTACAAAGTGAAAACTCCTTATTGGCTCCTTTTCCCAGCCAGGGGCATCTTCCAGGGTCACTGAAACCTCGGGCTTCAGAATCTGCAGGCCCAGGACTGACTGTCATAGACGCTGAGCTCAGGAGGGCTCCTGCATCCTGGAGCACTCGCTCCTGTAAGGAAGCTTGATTGAGGGAGGGTTCTTGTTACTTTAATTCAAGAGTTTAATTCAGAGTGAGGTTGATTACCCCCCTGATATCTAAAGGACAAACAGCTGTTTCTTACATTTCAGGAACCCCTTTAAGTAAATGATATAGATATAGTATATACATAAAGTAGAAGTTAGCTTGAACATTAAGTGCTTGCATGCCCATTATTAGCAGTGGAGAAAGCAGCAGGAAATTTCATGGGGCCAGCTAAATTGATGTCTGGTTGCTTTATTTTTAAGTGAATCTGTAGAGCAGAGAGGCAGATAATGCAGAGGCTTTTAATTATAGCTTTGGTGGCCTGCCTGCTTCTTCCATTGTCACTCTTGAGTCAAACCAGGCTCTTTTTCCTGTATGACGATGGAGCACTCCCCCCAGGAGGGATGTATCACAGCACATTGTGTTGCTCTGTCCTGGGCCTCTGGGCCACCCTATGTATGTTTGTATGTATGTTATTTGCTCAGTTGTGTCCGACTGTATTGTGACCCCAGGGACTGTGGCCCATCAAGCTCCTCTGTCCATGGAATTCTCCAGGCAAGAATACTGGTGTGGGTTGCCATTCCCTTTTCCAGGGGATCTTCCCAACCCAGGGACTAAACCTAGGTCTCCTGCATTGCAGGCAGATTCTTTACTGCCGAGCCATCAAGGAAGTCCCTTGTCCACCCTAGGAAACTTCAAAGGCCTTCACTGAAAGTAGACAGGCATACAGTTCCCAACCTCTTGCAGATTCCCTTTGCAACTCTTTCAGAGTTGGTAGGACCCTAGAACGGCCAGGCCCCTTCCCTTTGTGTCACTGTGTTTTAGCTACGCCCCCCCCCCACCCCCACACCTACTGAGTCCCTCTCACTCACCCTCTCCAGGCCTCTGCAGTGTCCAGGAGGAGGGCTCTGGTGATCAGAGGTTGACAATGACCATTTGGTTTGCTGTTCTGGAAGTTTCACCAGGGCCCAAATCTGTGCTGAAAAAGGTGTGACAGTACTTTGAAGGTGTTTGCTGGAGGTTCAGACCAGACCGACGTCGACGTCTGTTTCATACACAGAGCTAAGGCAAGGTGCAGGTTTCTTCCTGTACCTACTTCTTTACAGTGAGGTATCCAGCAGGAATGTGCATCTTTTTTGTGTGTGTAACAAATGCTATTTATATGAAGTGACTGACTTTATCACACCCATGAGGTAATTCTGACGCCAGGTTTGCTTCCCGTGCGGCCTCTAAGAACATGGATAAAATGCATATGCTGCTGGGCTGCCTTTGAGTGCAGGTTTAAATCAGTGAGGCTGACTTCTCAAAGTGTGTTAGCACTGTGTGACTCTTCCTGGTGGGAGTTTCATTTCTAAGATCCCAGCAAGGTGTCCATTTGGGGTCACAGTGCTACAAAAGAAAGGGACACAGGGCCTCCAGGGGTGAGCTGACCTCTGGGCTCAGCTGTGCACGTGGGCCTGGGAAATGCAGTGTTTGACCTTGACAGTGAACCTGGGAGAGAGCTAAAGGGTGGCGAGTCTTTTTTTTTTTCCAAAATGACACGAACCCTTCTGTGGAAATGAACTGTTTGGATATATTAAAAGTGTCTAAAGATACTTGAAGAATGTGACTTCCAAACCCTCCTTTACGATAGATCTAGAGTGGCCAGGCTCCTTTCATTTGTATCCCTGTATTGTAGCCGCCACCCCCACCCCACCCCATCCCACCCCCGCTTACCTCCCAGAGCCCCACAGAGGAGCCTTGAAATTCTTCTGAGGTAGAACTTGGACCACAGCCTTGAGTTACTATCCTTAGACTTTCTGTCTGCTCCTTCCACCCCTCTGCCTCTTCCTGAGATAGAGGCCCCTGCATCCCACTGATCCACACTTGGCCAACCACCGGGGTCTCTGTGTCTAAGAGCCATTCCCTTTCTTCCTAACCTGCCCGCCCTGGGGACCCCTCCAGGCACACAACCCCCCAGGTGCTGTCCCCCCACGCTTCACCCCCAAAACCAAGTCAGAGATTGGTGAGGGGTCTCTTGTCCCCCGCCTCTGCCGCCTTTCCCTTCCCAACCAAGACTTCTTGTCGCCCCTGCCTGCTTCACTTTCCTGTGTCCGTCCCCTGCCTCCCCTCCTCGGCCAGTGGAGCCATGGCTCTAAACACCGTGGCCACCTTCTGACCAGGCTCCTGCCTTTGCTGCTTTGCATAGAGCAGTCCTCTGTATGCAGAATGGTCTGCAGCCCTTCCACTTAGCCCCCTTTAGGTAGAACCCACCCCCCACCACAGGAGGTCTCACTCAGTGTGCCTCTGGGGTGGAGGCCCCTGCCTGGATGGGCCTCAGCCTGCTGGGGCTACTGGCCCCAGCCTGATACACTAGCCCTGGACCCCACCTTCCAAGCACTGAGCCCCACCTATGTTGCTTTGCCTGAGCTGGGCTCCCAGCCCAGCCTCCTTCATGGACAGAGGATGAGGGGCCTCCCTCCATCTCCTGGCCATGCCTTTAGCACAAGACCCCAGAGATCCTTCAGGGCCTCCAGAATCCATGCAAATTCCCTGACACCCTACTAGGTAAAGATCACATTTAATATGGTTCAGCATTAACCTTTTGGATCACCTTGAACCCATAGGATTACCAGCTATTGGGGGGAGCTATAGACTGCATGCTTGTGTCCCCCTAAAATGCATACACTGGTATCTTAACTACCAGTGTGTTGGTATTAGGAGGTGGGGGCTTTAGGAGATAAATTTAGGTCATAAGGATAGAGCCCTCATGAGTGAGGTCCTTTATAAAAGGGACCCCGGAGGGCTCCCCTTCCCCATCCACTGGGTGAGGACACAAAGGGAAGGCACTATTTATGCACCAGGGAGTGCCCACCAGACCCTGAATATGCCAGCACCTTGATCTTGGACTTCCCAGCCTCCAGGTCTGTGAAAAGTGGGTTTCTGTTGTTTATAAGCCACCTCACCTATGGTAGGCTGTTATAGAAGCCCAAATGGACTAAGACAAGGGGTCAGGTGGCTTTATAACAAGGTGCTCCATTTCACAGAAGGATTAATGATAGGAACCTATTAAATGAATAGTAAACATCGCTGCTGCTGCTGCTAAGTCACGTCAGTCGCTAGTATATACTTAAAGCCCAGTTTCATTTCCTAGAAAATTGAACAACTGTTTTTAGGGCCAAAATGATGTTAACAGCTCAGCTCTGGGATTGCACATCTCCCAAAGGCTGTTGTGAGGACCCTTCAGTTCCTGTGGACGGACCTTAGCAGTCCTGTCCCAATGCAAAGCTGTTTGGTACACAAGGAATGCCCTTCTTTTTCCTCAGTGGTCCTGAGTTTTATGGTCCTTTGATTTCAGTGTAGTTGTAGTTTTAGTTTTAGTAGAGCAAAGCAGGTCTCCACTGATAATGGAACTACAGCTGTCCTCACGCTATCTGGTGAGAAGGCAGCCATGCTCAAATTCTGGTCACAGTAAATTGGGAATGCTCTGTCTGACAAGGAGACGCTTCTTTTCCTGCAAGGATAGGACACATCTCAAGAATGGGTCTTCCCTTTTTTGGCCAATTTCTCCCCATGGTGCTGAACCGGATTTTATCTGAGGCTCCCTCCCTTGAATTCCTGCTTCTCTAGATTGGATAGCTTAGTATGGCTGGGCAGTTCTGATGCTGACCACCCAGGGTCAGCACAGACCCCACAAGTTAAGAGCATGGTCCCTAATAAGTCTGCCTCACTTCAAACACCAGACACAAGTTCCACAGTCCCCAAGTAACCTGGGGCCCAACTGCTTCTGACCAACTGCTGCAAGTTACAGTTTTATAATAAAGGTGCAAATCAAGCCAAATGAGGAGACACACAGGGAGCCTCCCTGCCCTCTCCCTGTGGAGTTGGAGCGCATGACCCACCTGGTGCAGATGTGGTCACCAACCAGGAAGGTCCCCAAAGTCACTGTGTCCAGAGTTTTTAGGGTTTCACCATGGAGACATGTTTGGTTGGATCACTGGCCATAGGGAACTCAGTCTCCAGCCCCAGTTCCCTCCCAGAAGGTTGGGAGGTTAGGCTGATAACACTTAACTCCAAGTCCCCAACCCACTAATCACTAATCACATGGCTAGTCTTTGTTGCCTGGGCAGCCTGTCCTGAATCATCTTGTTAGCATAAATGTAGCTGTGATCCAAGGGATCCACCACAAATGACAGAGACTCTCCTATCACTTAGGAAATCCCAGGGATTTAAAGGTTACCTCCCAGGAAGCCAGAGACAGAGGCCAGAGAGATTCTTTGCTAGAGAACAGTCTGTCATTACAGGTTAGTAAATTATGCTGTGGTTTCTAGTATAGATCCATGTGTCAAACTAGGAGATTTGAATTCCAGCTTTGCACCAGCCGTGTGACCTTGGGCAAGTGACTTCAACTTTTTGAACCTCTCTTTCTCCCTCTGCAAAATGGGGATGATGATACCTCATAGGATAGTAGAAGCAATGAAATAAAATAATGCCTATTAAGTGCTTATAACTGTTCTTCACAAATAGTATATCTTCTGTGTCGCTTGTCACTATGTTTATAAATAAGGGCAATCAGGGTCATGAAATATTACCTGTGTATAAAATCTAACTTAAAAATGTTGATTTTCTTCTTCTTTTTTTTTTCTTAAGCTGTTGCTTTATACCTCAAAAATTAATTGACTGTTTGTTCCTAGTTAGCAAAGTGCAAGTGAGTAAGTAAGTAAGTGTTAGTCACTCAGTCGTGCCCGACTCTTTGTGACCCCATGGACTGCAGCCCACCAGGTTCCTCTGTCTATGAGATTTTCCAGGCAAGGATACTGGAGTGGGTTGCCATTTCCTTCTCCAGGGGATCTTCCCAACCCAGAGATTGAACCCGGGTCTCCTGCACTGCAGGCAGATTCTTTACTGACTGAGCTACAAGGGAAGCAAGTGAGTAAAAGTGGTATTAAATGCATGATACTCTTCTCCACCTTGAAAGTATTCATTTGTTCATCCACTTAAGTTTTAGCAGACCTGTTCACCAGCAACTGTGTCTGGAGCTGGCAGCATTGGGGGAAGTCTCACCCCTGCCCTCAGGACACCTCCTCAGCCACATTACAGACTCAAATGGTAGGAGTGTCTTAGTCCTGGCAGTGAGGACAAAGTGCTATAGACTGGGTGTTTCACAACAGAAGTGTATTTCTCATGGCTCTGGAGCCTGGAAGTCCAAGATCAGGGACCAGCGTGGCAAAGTTCCGGTGAGGACTCTCCTGGGTTGCAGAGTGCTGTCTTCTCATATCTTTATTCCGTGGAAGGAGTGAGGGAGCTCCCTGGGGTCTCTCAGAACGTCACTAACTCCATTCAAAACTTCTGCCTCATAATACCGCTGAGACTAGGATTTCAGTACATGAATTCTGGGGAGACACAAACATCCAGACCACAATTAGTAGTGAAGTTCAGTGGAGCACAGAGGGAGCTGGTCATTCATTCCTGTTCCTGGATGCTATCCAGGCCTTCCTGTCTTCTTGTGGCCGCCTGTCAGTTCAGTCAGTGGATCTCCAACATCAGCTCCAGTCAGGCCATTCCAGGCAATCCCCTAGGGCATGGAATCCATTCTGTAGATCATAGCCAGAAAATTTTTTAATGAAATAGAATGAAGAATAGATGTACTTTAAAGGGTAGCCAGGGTAATTTTTGGTTCATACGTAAATGCCCTGACTCATGTAAAACGCATCTCTCATGGTTGTGTGAATTTAAAAGTGTGAAAAGCACTGAACTCAAAGGCGAAGTCACTTCTCACCAGGTGGCTGTTGGAGGCCTCTGAGGAAGGATGGGATGCTGAGAGGGCTTTGTGTCCTGAGCAGGGGGAGCAGGGGGCCAGTAGTGCTCCCTCTCCCCCTTCCCCCCATGCTCTGCCAGGAGCTCAGAAGACCAGCCTCAGGCTACCCAAGCCAGCCCCAGCAAGGTGGTCAGGGCAGCCCATCCATGAAAGTGTCCTCAGCTGGCGGCATTCAAACACATCAGGAGGCCCATGTTGGGTTTCAGGGGCTGGGGGTGTCTTCACCTCTGACACGGGCACCAACACACGGGAGCAGCCAGCCATCAGTGGGGTCAGTGAGCAGAGGGAGGGCTGTGGGTGTGCAGGGTTCCAGCATGTTCCAGAACATTCTAGAAAGTGCATGCCTTTGCCCTGGGCTTAGCCTTCTCCAGCACTCTCCACAGAGTGGCTTGTCACACCTCTCCACACACCTTGGAAGTGTTCTGCGGAATAAACCTGAACCATACTGGGTGGGTGCCAGGCCCTGTAGTGGGGACACCCACCTGGGCTGCTCTCAGAGGCAGCCTGGCTGGGAAGGTGGAGGGAGCTTCTTCTCTGGGACCTGGCCCAGAGCTTTAGCTGTGACTCAGAGCAGAATGTGTGTCCGCGTCCACTCAGGTAGAATATTCTTTTTCCCTGGAATATTCTTCTGTTAATTTTTAATAATTTGTCTTTAATTGTATGACTTGCAGACTTGAATCCAGCTTTTAATACGCTGCTGCTGGAAATCAGACTAGTTGGAGAAATCAAGGCACTCACATGTCTGTGGCCTGGGTTTTTGAGATGTCCATGTCCACCCCCAGGTGTAGCCAGTTCCGACTTTGACCTCCTGAGGGAGACACTGACATGATTCTCTTTCTTGCTCCCTGCCTCTGCTATGTTTCCCATTTCTAAAATCATTTCCTTTAGGCATTCAGGCGCAAGACTTTGTCCCCTTAAACTAAAAGTCCACTCAGTAGGATTGGGTTAGGAAAATGGTGTCTCCCATGAAAAAGATCACATTTTGTTGCTTGAAAACTCAGTTTTCCAATAACGTTTCCCCCCAAATATTTGCACAGCTAAGCCCTCAAATTCTCCATGCATTTGCATCCCCGTCGTCTTCTCCACCAGGCTGTTTGATTTTATGATCTTCTCTCCCATTCCCACCCTCTCTGGCCTAGCAGGCCAGGTTCTCTGTTTTAGTCATGGCTCTTCATAACTGACTCATAACCTCTTCTTTAAAGGACTTATAATCTTTTATAATGGACTCATAACCTCTTGTTTAACTGGCATTTTAAATACCAAATATTCACTGTCTGTCTCACCTACTGGAACATCAGCTCCCTCAGGGCAGGGATTTTTGTTTGTTTACTCCTATGTCCTGAGCACCTAAAATAATTTCCATTACGTGATTATTTGTGGAATGAGCAAATGCTGGATTTTTGTTATATTCACTGAGACAGTAGAAATGCTGCAGGGAGTGAACAGAGTTCATTTACTTGAGTGTTTGTTGATTTATTGGAAACAACAGTGTCACTTTGTATATTTCATATGATTTAAACCTATCGGAAGCTCCAGCCTTCAGCTTGCCCTTCTCACTTTTCAGACGAAAAACAGAAATACAAATCCTAACAGTCACCTAAATTTATACAGATAGTGAAGAGGATAACCTGGAACTTGAACTGGGTTGAATGGGAATGATGCTGCCACACAAGGCAATGAACTTGGTCAAATAATTTATCAGTCATCATCTTAGGAAACTGCCAACACATACAGGATTTATATAAATAAAACTCCATCTTAGGTTTCCCACATTCTGTAACACAAAGAAGAGTACCTGCCAGCTAATATTTGTTCATTCAATGTTTGTGGAATTACACATACACATATATGTAATTATAATATGCAAGCATGCTCAGTCGTGTCCGACTTTTAGCGACCCCATGAACTGTAGCCTGCCAGGCTCCTCTGTCCATGGGATTTCCCAGGCAAGAATACTGAAGTGGGCTGTCATGCCCTTCTCCAGGGGATCTTCTTGACCCAGGGATTGAACCCTTGTCTTCTTCAGTGGCAGACAGTTTCCTTACCACTTGAGCCAGTTGGGAAGCCCTTAATTATAATAGCCAGCTAATATCAACATCCATTGGATCATAGAAAAAGCAAGAGAATTCCAGAAAGACGTCTACTTCTGCTTCATTGACTACACTAAATAAACCTTTGATTGTGTGGATCACAACAAACTGTAAAATTCCTAAAGAGATGGGAATGCCAGACCACCTTACCTGCCTTCTGGAAAACTTGTATGGAGGTCAAGAAGCAACAGTTAGAACCAGACATGAAACAACAGACTGGTTCAGAATTGGGAAAGGAGTATATCAAAGCTATATATTGTCACCCTGCTCATTTAACTTATATGCAGAGTTCATCATGTGAAATGACAGGCTGGATGAAGCACAAGCCAGAATCGAGATTTCTCGGAGAAATATCAATAACCTCAGATATGCAGATGACACCACCCTTATGGCAGAAAGTGAAGAGAAACTAAAGAGCCTGTTGATGAAGTTGAAAGAGGATAGTGGAACAGCTGGCTTAAAACTCAATATTCAGAGAACTAAGATCATGCCATCCAGTCCCATCACTTCATGGCAAATAGATAGAGAAACAATGGAAACAGTGAAAGACTTTATTTTCTTGGGCTCCAAAATCACTGCAGATGCTGACTGTAGCCATGAAATTAAAAGACGCTTGCTCCTTGGGAGAACAGTAGTGACAAACCTAGACAGTGTGTTAAAAAGCAGAGCCATTACTTTATCAACAAAGGTCTGTATTGTCAAAACTATGGTTTTTCCAGTAGTCATGTACGGATGTGAGAGTTGGACCATAAAGACGGCTGAGTGCCAAAGAATTGATGCTTTTGAACTATGGTGTTGGAGAAGAGTCGAGAGATTTCCTTTGACAGCAAGGAGACCATACAGTCAATCCTAAAGGAAATCAGTCCTGAATATTCATTGGAAGGACTGATGCTGAAGCTCCAATATTTTGGCCACCTGATGCAAAGAGCTGACTCATTGGAAAAGACCCTGATGCTGGGAAAGATTTAAGGCAGAAGGAGAAGGAGATGACAGAGGACGAGATGGTTGGATGGCATCACAAACACGATGGACAGGAGTTTTCACAAGCTCTGGGAGATGGTGAAAGACAGGGAAGGATGTGCTCCAGTCCATAGGGTCGCAAAGATTCAGACATGACTGAGCCACTGAACGACAATATAAACATTAATAAAAAAAATCCACTAAAATTGAAGATACTCAGGAAAAAGCACCACTTTCAACATTATTAATATTGGAACAATTGCTTTCATTCCTTGACATCATTTACAAACTTCTGGAATACACTGCAAATTAATAAATGAAGTGCAAAGTGTGCGTGTGTGCTCAGTTATTTCTGACTCCTTGGGACCCCATGGACTGTAGCCCACCAAGCTCCTCTGTCCATGGAATTTTCCAGTCAAGAATATTGGAGTGTGTTGCCATTTCCTCCTCCAGAGGATCTTCCTGGCCCAGGGATCAAATCCGTGTCTCTTGAGTCTCCTGCATTGGCAGGTAGATTCTTTCCCACTGCGCTGCTTGGGAAGCCCTCAATAAATAAAAGTGGTTGTCAATATTAACCATAGTTAAAATTTATCATAGCACATAGCACATTTATCATAGTGCACATAACACATATGGGCCTATAATATATTTTGCAGAAGCCATTTAAAATTCATACATATGTAATATGAACATAAGGAATAAGTTTTTTCTTTGCAGACTTTATTATATGCTTTCATTTTAAAGTGTATATGTCCATGGTTCCCTTACTTTGCTGGGAAACTTTAAAAACTGCTGGTGTCTTTCAGTCCCAGCCATTATGATGTGATAGGCATAGAATTAAATCTGTATATTGGGATTTTTAAAAACTACCCAGGGGATTCTAATGTGCAGTCAAGTTTAGGAACCCCTGGTATATGCAGTGCATGAAGAATCATCTCATGTATTATCTGAATCTACCCCAATATTCTTTGATTTATTCAATTGTACTGGTGATGGACAGGGAGGCCTGGCATGCTGCGATATGTTGGGTCACAAAGAGTCAGACATGACTGAGTGACTGGATTGAACTGAACTGAACCCTGTGCATTTGAATGGATAAACCCTGTGCCATCTACCTGCCAGGCATTGTGTAGATGCTGGTCACATAGTGGTGAATGAAAAAAGGCGTAGGCCTGCCCTCATGCAAGATTGCTGTGGCAGAGTAAGACAAACAGTGTACAAGTTAATTAATTCAAAATGTTAAAGATTGTGGAAGGTGAGCAGAAGGTCATGAACAAGATGCTGTTATGGAGAATGAGTGGGGATCTAGGCAGCAAGAGAGCATGGACGATTCCTCCAAGACAAGTAGAGCTTGTCATGTCCTAAGGGCAAACAAAGGGCTGATGTGGCCCATGGGAGAGGCTGAAGAGAAGATGGAGAGAAGCATGTGGTGCAAGGTTTTGGGAGCCATGCCGGCGACCTTTGCCTGGGACTTGGAACCTTGTCAACTGGTTGGTGACTTTTAACAAAGCAGGGGAGTAGGAAGAGGTGGGAGACAAGGTTCTTGGTGGAGGCTATGCATTCATTAAACCAAGGGATGAGAGTAGGTGGGCAAGAGCGATGTTGTATTAGAGATGGAGGGAAGTGGATGAATTCACCATGTTTTTCAACATAGAATCCACTGGAGTTGCTGGTGCATTATAAATGTCATGCAAGCGAAAGGAGGGAATCAAGGATAATTCCAGTTCCTACTGAGCAAGTAGGTGAATCTTGATGTCAGTTAATTAGGGAATCTTCATGTCCCTAATAGGAAAGGAGATAGTTAGGGAGCAGTTGTGAATGAATGTGGATTTGGGAATAAAATCAATAATCTATTTGACATAAGTTCCTGTTAGACATCTAAAGGAAATGACAGATAAGCAGTGGAATAAACCAAGACCCAGGTCAAGAAACAGAATGCTAGTTTGTGTGTGTGTGTGTGAAAGTTGCTCAGTCGTGTCAAATTATTTGTAACCCTGTGGACCATACAGTCTATGGAATTCTCCAGGCCAGAATGCTAATAGCGCCCCCAGAAATTTCCTTGTTCACCCTTCTAGGAACTAACCTCCTGAAACTTTGCTAAATTCAATAATTACTTCTGATAATTTTTCTAAGAACTTCTTAGGATTTTCTATGTCAGGACATGTCATGTGTGAATCTACAGTTTAGATCTACTTCTTTCCTGTCCAGATTCGGTTAGCATGTCACTGTTTTTCTTATTTCACTGGCTAACACCTCTAGAACATTGTTGATTACAAGGAGCAAGTTGGAACATCCTTACTTTGTTCTTGCTCTGAGGTGAAAAGTATTCAGTATTTCCTCATTAACTATGTTAGCTGTTGGCTTTTCAGAATGCCCTTTATAAGGTTGAGGAAATGCCTTTATAGCCCTAGTTTGTTGAGAATTTTTATAATGAATAAATGTTTGGTTTTTCAAATGCTTTCTCTGCATTTTCTTCATCTTCTGAGATTATTATATGGTTTTTTTCCCTTTATAGTATACTACTTTATGACAGTATTTTCAGATGTTAAGCAACTTTGGATTGTTATTGTTCAGTTGCTTAGTCATGTCTGACTCTTTGTGACCCCATGGACTGCAGCACACCAGGCTTCCCTGTCTTTCACCATCTCCCAAAGTTTCTTTAAACTCATGTCCATTGAGTCAGTGATGGCATCTCATCCTGTGTTGCCTCCTTCTCCTCCTGTCTTCAGTCTTTCCTAGCATCAGAGTGTTTTCTAGTGAGTTAGTTCTTCATATCAGGTTATCAAAGTATTGGAGCTTCAGTTTCAATATCAGTCCTTCCAGTGAATATTCAGGACTGATTTCCTTTAGGATTGACTGGTTGGTCTCCTTGCTGTCTTAGGAAGTCTCTCAAGAGTCTTCTCCAACACCACAGTTCAAAAGCATCAATTCTTTGGTGCTCTCACATCTGTACATGACTACTGGAAAAACTGTAGCTTTGACTAGATGGACCTTTGTTGGTAAAGTGATGTCTGTGCTTTTTAATATGATGTCTATCATATTGTTTGTCATATCTTTTCTTCCAAGGAGCAAGAATCTTTCAGTTTCATGGCAGCAGTGATTTTGGAGCCCAAGAAAATAGTCTGTCTCTGTTTCCATTGTTTCCCCATCCATTTGCCATGAAGTTGGGGCTGGGTGCCATGATCTTAGTTTTTTGAATATTGTGTTTTAAACCAGCTTTTTCACTCTTCTCTTTCACTTTCATCAACAGACTCTTTAGTTCCTCTTTGCTTTCTGTCATATGGATGGTATCATCTGCATATCAGGTTATTGATTTTTCTCCCTAAAATCTTGCTTCCAGCTTGTGCTTCATCCAGTCTGGCACTTTGCATGATATACTCTGCATATAAGTTAAATAAGCAGGGTGACAATAATAACCTTTCCTAATTTTGAAACAGTCTGTTGTTCTGTGTCCAGTTATAACTGTTGCTTCTTGACCTGCATACAGATTTCTCAGGAGACAGGTCAGGTGGTCTGGTATTCCCATCTCTTGAAGAATTTTCCACAGTTTCTTGTGATCCACACAGTCAAAGGCTTTGGTATAGTCAATAAAACAGAAGTAGATGTTTTTCTGGAAATCTCTTGCTTTTCCTATGATCCTACAGATGTTGACAATTTGATCTCTGGTTCCTCTGCATTTTCTAAATCCAGCTTGTACATCTGAAATTTCTCAGTTCACATACTGTTGAAGCCTAGGTTGAAGGATTTTGAGTATTACCTTGCTGGCATGTGAAATGAGTGCAATTGTGCATTAATTTGTACATTCTTTGGCATTGCCCTTCTTTGGGATTAGAATGAAAACTGACCTTTTGCGGTCCTGTGGCCACTGCTGAGTTTTCCAAATTTGCTGGCATATTTAGTGCTACACTTTAACAGCATCATCTTTTAGGATTTGAAATAGCTCAGCTAAAATTCCATCATCTCCACTATCTTTGTTTGTAGTGATGCTTCCTAAGGCCCACTTGACTTCACACTCCAAGATGTCTGGCTCTAGCTGAGTGATCACACCATTGTGGTTATCCGAGTCATTAAGATCTTTTTTATGTAGTTCTTTTGTGTATTCCTGCCATCTCTTTTTAGTATCTTCTGCTTCTGTTAGGTCCATACTGTCCTTTATTGTGGCCATCTTTGTATGAAGTGCTCCTTTGGTATCTCTAATTTTCTTAAGTCTCCAGTCTTTCCCATTCTATTGTTTTCCTCTGTTTCTTTGCACTGTTCACTTAGGAAGTCTGTCTTCTCTCTCCTTGCTTTTTTCTAGAACTCTGCATTCAGACGGGTATATCTTTCCTTTTCTCCTTTGCTTTTTGCTTCTCTTCTTTCCTCAGCTATTTGCAAGGCCTCCTCAGACAACTATTTTGCCTTGAATTTCTCTTTCTTGGGGTTGGTTTAGATCACTGCCTCCTATGAACCTCCATCCGTAGTTCTTCAGGCACTCTGTCAGTCAGATCTAATTCCTTGAATCTATTTGTCATTTCCACTGTATCACCTTAAGAGATTTGGTTAGGGTCATACCTGAATGGCCTAGTGGTTTTTCCCCGCTTTCTTCATTTTAGACCTGAATTTTGCAATAAGGAGTTCGTGATCTGAGCCAGTCAGCTCCCAGTCTTGTTCTGCTGACTCTGTAGAGCTTCTCCATCTTCAGCTGCACAGAATATAATCAGTCTGATTTCAATATTTGCCATCTGGTGATGTCCATGTGTAGAGTCGTCTCTTGTGTTGTTGGGAGAGGGGGGTGTTTGCTATGACCAGTGGATTCTCTTGGCAAAACTCTTAGCCTTTGCCCTCCCTCATTTTGTACTCAGAGGCCAAACTTGCCTGTTACTCCAGATATCTCTTGACTTCTACCTTTGCAGTCCAGTCCCCATGATGAAAAGGACATCTTTTTGGTGTTAGTTTTAGAAGGTCTTTGTAGGTCTTCATATAACCATTCAACTTCAGCTTCTTCAGCATTAGTGGCTGGAGCACAGACTTGGATTACTGTGATATTGAATGGTTTGCCTTGGAAATGAACCGAGACCATTCTGTTTTTGAGATTGTGCCCAAGTACTGCATTTTGGACTCTTCAGATGTATAAGCAACTTTGAATTGTTGAAATAGACCCAAATTGATCACAACATGTAACTTTTTGTTGTTTCTGAATTTAGTTTATTCATAGTTCATTAAGGATTACTTTATCACTATGTTCATGAAGTATATTTATTTATAATTTCTTTTCTTGTGATATCTTTATCTGGCTTTGAGTAATGCTAACTTCATAGAATGAGTTGAGACGTGTTCCCCCTTACTATACTTTCCGAAAGCATTTGTGAAGTATTATTTTTCATTTAAATGTTTGGTAGCGTGTACCATTGAAGTCATTTTGGTTAAGACTCAACTTTTTCCTTTATTACCAATTCAGTTTCTTTCCTTGTTACCAATCTATTTAGATTTTCTGTTTTCTTCTTGTGTAAGCTTTGGTGATTTGTGTACATCAACAAATTTTTCCACTATATGTGCATTTTCTAACTTTTTTGACATGAAGTTATTCACAATATTCCCATGTAACTCTTTTTTGTTAAAAAAAAAAAAGAATTAGTTTTATTTTATATTTTATCCTTGTGAGAGAATGAGAGGAGGCCCCAAGACTGCCATATTGAAAGCTCATATTGTGATGAACTCAGCTGAGTTTTGGCGTAGGAAGGTGACAGTCAACAGAAATCTAGATGTTAGGTTGCTGTTGCATATTGCTCTCCCACAGAAAAGTCTGCTGGCCCCTGGTTCCTTTCTGCTACCATCTCTCTACTGGTATCTTGTCCATCTTCATTTTAACATGTTCTGTAGCTGCCTGTGGTATATCATCATCAAGAAAGGCACATGGGGAGGCTTGTTTTCTGAACTCTTCCGTATCTGAGAACACCTTTCTATTGTCCTGCCCTAAGCCAGACAGCTTAGTTGAGTAGAAAATATTCAAGTTATTAGCACTTTTTTTCCTCTCCAAAGTCTCTAGATTTGGCAATGCTGTTTTTTAAATTTTTATTTATTTTTGGCTGTGCTGGGTCTTCATAGCTTTGCAGGCTTTTCTCTAGTTGCGATGCAAGGACTTCTCATTGCAATGGCTTCTCTTGTTGCGGAGCACAGGCTCTAGGGCATACGGACTTCAGTAGGCGTGGCCCCCAGGCTCTAGAGCACAGGGTCAGTAGTTGTGTCACAAGCGCTTACTAGCTGAGGGATATGGAATCTTTCCAGACTAGGGACGGAGTCCATATATCCTGCATTGGCAAGGCAGATTCTTTACCACTGAGCCACCAAAGAAGTCCTGGTAATGCTGTTTTTGAACTTCAGAAGATCCAAAGAAGTTCAAGAGCAGCCTGATTTTGTTACTCTGAAGAAATCATAAGTTTTCTGTTTGGACATCTGTAGTATTTTTCTGTGTGCTTAGAATTTGGAAATGTCACCAGGGTGAGATTTATTATTGGCTTTTTTTGTTGGTTGTTGCTGGACTGCATTGAGCCGTTCTAATATGCATGTGTTTTATCAGCTTAGAGATTTGGATGTGATGTCAGTGGGTTTTGTTCTAACTTATTCCTCTAGAAGACTTGTACTTTTAACACTTTAAAATTTGTTTCTCTCAAAAAATATACATAAATTGAATGTTGCATATAAGGTATACCAATGTAGATTTTCTGCTTCTGATAATGTACTATAGTTAACACATTACTGACTAGGAGATTTTTGCAGAGACCAAAGCCTGTGGCCAATGATTTGTTGTAAAAGTGAAAGGACTTGTTTGTAAGTAAGTCCTTTCAAAAGTGTGCATGTTAAACCTAGCACTACATTAGAACTAATAATGCATGACACCTTAACTATTCGATACGTAACAGGTGGCCACTTAACGGTACTCTGTGCCAGATGGCAGGTGAGGCTAGAAAGGCCCATATTCCCACAGTTTGGATGAGGTAGAAAGGTCTCTCTGAAATTTGAAGGATGAGATGCACTCAGTCATACAAGGAGATGGGAGAGGAATATTCTGGGGAGAGGGACTAAAAAAAAAACAAAACTTGTTTCTCTCTTCTTTATCCTCCACATCTATTATCTTAAACATTGTTCTCATCCCTGTTATTTTCTTTTGTATTTTTAGGAGAGCTTCTCAATTTCATCTTCTACCCACTGACATATTTATTTCATGCCGCCCCAGTTCTGCCTTCTCTACCCCTGTGAAAACTTGTATTGCTCTATTTTTAATTTTTTCTTTCATTCTAATCTGTTCTAGTCCTTATGAATTCATACTTAAGTTTCAAAGAAGCTATGGCTTATGGTTTCCCCCTAAAAAGAAAGTAGTTTTAAAAAGATATAGTAAATACTTTTGAAAATTCTGATTTTTCCTTTAGGTTTCAGAATAACAAAGCTTTATTTCCTCTTCATTATATTGTAAGTTTTAATTTTTCCATGAACTTAACCACAAGTGAGTTTTTACACCAGAATTATTTTTTAAAATTGAAATTAATTTAAGGGGCTTCCCTGGTGGCTCAGCAGTAAAGAATCTGCCTGCAATGTGGGAGACACAAGTTCCATCCCTCGGTCAGGAAGATCCCCTGGAGAAGGAAATGGCAACCCACTCCAGTATTCTTGCCTGGGAAATCCCATGGACAGAGGAGCCTGGTGGACTACAGTCCATGGGGTCACAAAGAGTTGGACACAACCAAGCGACTAAATTACCAGCACAGTAGTGTTTTGTTAGTTTCAAGTGTATGGCAAAGTGATTCAGTTATACATTGTTCTTTTTCACAGTCTTTTTCCTTAGTGGTTATTATAAGACACTAAGTATAGTTCCCTGTGATAAACCATAGGTCCTTTTCGTTTACCTATTTTATATATAGTAGTGTATATATGTTAATCCCAAACTCCTAATTTATTTCTCTCTGGCCCTGCTAACCCTGTTGGTAACCATAAGTTTGTTTCCTATGTTTGTGAGTCTGTTTCTGTTTTGTAAATAAGTTCATTTGTGTCACACTTTAAATTCCACATATAAATGATATCATTGGGTATCTTTTCCTCACTTCTCTTAGTATGATAATCTCTAGGTCCATCAGTGTTGCTGCAAATAGCATTATTTCATTCACTTTGATGACTGGGTTGTATTCCATTGTCTGTGTGTGTGTGTGTGTGTGTGTGTGTGTGTGTGTGCGTGCGCGCACCACATTGTCTTTATCCGTGCATCTGTCAGTGGACACTTAGGTTTCTTCCATATTTTGGCTATTGTAATGGTGTTGCTATTGAGAGGGTAACAGGCAGGAAGGCCAGGAGTCTCCAAAAGGAGGAAATAGGCTGCAAGTGTCAGACTTTTTTTCTCTCTCTCTTAAGCGGTAGGAGGAAACAAACTACTAATGTTATATTTTTTCCCCTTCTCTAAACAAATTTAAGAGGTTTCTTTTAAAATTCTGTGTTGCCATGACAACACCTGGTTCCACCTGAACTTAACTTTTCTCAAACCTTGAGCTAACCAATGTGTTTTTCTTATGGAAATGTCTTAAGCTATATTAATGAACTATGTATTTACCGTAGACTCTGTCTTCAAGTAGGTTCTGCCTAAGACTCAGAACCGATTTGACAAACCAGTATGTTTAACTCTTGCAAATATTCTTTTAAGCTGTGTTAATGGACTGTATTTACTTGGAAACCTGGCTTTCTTCAAGATTCATGTCAGTTATTTTATGGCCCAGGACAACTTACCTTGTGCCAGTGTTTTCTCAAAACGCATGTTGTAGGTGAGGGGTCTGGTGCCAGTCTCTGAGTTTTGAGAGATTTCCTTTCTTTGATTAGCAGACTGCTAGTAGCTAAAGCAGCTGGCTAAAGACTAGCAGGGGGACACTCTTTCTGCCCCCTTCTGATGTCTATGTCAGAATCTTTCTCTATCTCTTCTATACTTTAATAAAGCGTTATTACACAAAAATCCTGAGCAATGAAGCCTCATCACTGGCCCCGGATTGAAGTCTTCTCCTCCAGAGGCCAAGAATCCAGGCATCTTTCATGGCTCAGCAACAACCTTTCACTATGAGTGTTGAACTGCATGTATCTTTTTGAATTATAATTTTCTCTGGATATCTGTCTGTATGCCTAGTAGTAGAATTGCTGGATCATATGGTAGTGCTATATTTATATATTTTAAAATTTATTTATTTTTTAATTGAAGGGTAATAGCTTTACAGAATTTTGTTGTTTTCTGTCAAACCTAGACATGAATCAGCCATAGGTATACATATATCCCCTCCCTTTTTATCCTCCCTCCCATCTCCCTCACCATCCACCCCTCTAGATTGGTACAGAGACCCTGTTTGAACTTCCTCAGACATACAGCAAATTCCAGTAGGCTATCTATTTATGCTTAGGTTTTGAGGGAGCCTCCATACTGTTCTTCATAGTTGCTGCACCAATTTACATTCCCATCAAGAGTGTAGGACAGTTTCTTTTTCTCTATACTCTTGTCAGCATTTATTATTTGTAAACTTTTTAATGATGGCCATTCTGACTGATGTGAGGTAATACGTCATTAGTTTTGATTTGCATTTCTCTAATAATTAGCAAATTTGAACATCTTTTTACGTGGCTTTTAGCTATTTGTATGTCTTCTTTGGAGAAATGTCTGTCTAGGTTTTCTGCCCTTTTTTTGGTTGGGTTGGGTTTTTTTTTTTTTACATTAAGCTGTTTGTTTATTTTTAAAATTGATCTCTTGTCAGTAGCATCATTTATGTTTTCCTTTGCTGTGCAAAATTTTAATTAGGTCCCTTTTGTATGTTTTTGTTTTCATTTCCATTATTCTAGGAGATGGATCCAAATAACTTTTAAAAATATTTTATTTTATATATATATATATATATATATATATATATATATTTAAATTTTTATTTATTTATTTGTTTTGGCTCCACTGGGTCTTTGTTACTGTGTGTGGGCTTTCTCTAGTTGTGGCAAGCAGGGGTTACTCTCTAGTTGAGGTGCTTGGGCTTCTCATTACAGGGGCTTCTCATTGCAGAGCACAGGCTCTAGCGTAAATGGGCTTCAGTAGTTGTGGCACATGGGCTCAGTTGCCACATGGCATGTGGAATCTTCCCAGGCCAGGAATTGAACCTGTGTCCCTTGCATTGGCAGGTGGATTCTTAACCACTAGACCACCAGGAAAGTCCTCAAATGAATTTTGCTGCAATTTATATCAAAGAGTGTTCTGCTTAGATTTTCCACTAATAGTTTTATAGTATCCAGTCTTATATGTTGGTCTTTAATTCATTTTGAGTTTATTTTTGTATGTGGTGTAGGAGAATGTTCTAATTTCATTCTTTTACATGTAACTGTACATTTTCTCCAGCATTTGTAATACTTTTGATGTCTGTGGATTTGGTACTGACATACCCTCTTTCATTCATGGTTTTGGTAATTCGTGTCTTCTCTTTTGAAGTCTTGGTCAGTCTGGCTACTGACTTGTCATTTTTGTTAATGTTTTCAAAGAACCAACTTTTGCTATTTCTTTTGTTTTCCTGTTTTCTGTTTTCATGGATTTATATTCTGATCTTCATCATGTCTTTCTTTCTGCTTGTTTTGTGTTTAGTTTGCTCTCCTTTTCTAGTTTCCTGAGGTGGAAGCTTATTCATTTTAAAACTTTACTTTTTTGGCCTTGGAGTACGGAATGAAGCAGGGCAAAGGCTAGTAGAGTTTTGCCAAGAGAACGCACTGGTCATAGCAAACACCCACTTCCAACAACACAAGAGAAGATTCTACACATGGATATCACCAGATGGCCAACACAAAAATCAGATTGATTATATTCTTTGCAGCCAAAGATGGAGAAGCAATATACAATCAGCAAAAACAAGACCGGGAGCTGACTGTGGCTCGGATCATGAACTCCTTATTGCGAAATTTAGACTTAAACTGAAGAAAGTAGGGAAAACCACTAGACCATTCAGATATGACCTAAATCAAATCCCTTATGACTATACAGTGAAAGTTAGAAATAGATTTAAGGTGCTAGATCTGATAGAGAGGCTGATGAACTATGGACGGAGGTTTGTGACATTGTACAGGAGAAGGGATCAAGACCATCCCCAAGAAAAAGAAATGCGAAAAGGCAAAATGGTTGTCTGAGGAGGCCTTACAAATAGCTGTGAAAAGAAGAGAAGTGAAAAGCAAAGGAGAAAAGGACCGATATTCCCATTTGAATGCAGAGTTCCAAAGAATAGCCAGGAGAGATAAGAAAGCCTTCTGCAGTGATCAATGCAAAGAAATAGAGGAAAACAACAGACTGGGAAAGACTAGAGATTTCTTCAAGAAAATTAGAGATATCAAGGGAACATTTCACGCAAAGATGGGTTCGATAGAGGACAGAAATGGTATGGACCTAACAGACGCAGAAGATATGAAGAAGAGGTGGCAAGAATACACAGAAGAACTGTACAAAAAAGATCTTCACGACCCAGATAATCACGATAGTGTGATCAGCCACCTAGAGCCAGATATCCTGGAATGTGAAGTCAAGTGGGCCTTAGAAAGCATCACTACAAACAAAGCTAGTAGAGGTGATGGAATTCCAGTTGAGCTCTTTCAAATCCTGAAAGATGATGCTGTGAAAGTGCTGCACTCAATATGCCAGCAAATTTGGAAAACTCAGCAGTGGCCGCAGGACTGGAAAAGGTAAGCTTTCATTCCAATCCCAAAGAAAGGCAGTGCCAAAGAATGCTCAAACTACCGCACAATTGCACTCATTTCACACGCTAGTAAAGTAAAGCTCAAAATTCTCCAAGCCAGGCTTCAGCAACATGTGAACTGTGAACTTCCAGATGTTGAAGCTGGTTTTAGAAAAGGCAGAGGAACCAGAGATCAAATTGCCAACATCTGCTAGATCATCGAAAATGCAAGAGAGTTTCAGAAAAAAACATCTATTTCTGCTTTATTGACTATGCCAAAGCCTTCGACTGTGTGGATCACAATAAACTGTGGAAAATTCTGAAAGAGATGGTTGTACCAGACCACCTGACCTGCCTCTTGAGAAACGTGTATGCAGGTCAGGAAGCAACAGTTAGAACTGGACATGGACCAACAGACTGGTTCCAAATTGGGAAAGGAGTACATCAAGGCTGTATGTTGTCACCCTGCTTATTTAACTTATATGCAGAGTATATCATGAGAAACGCTGGGCTGGAGGAAGCACAAGCTGGAATCCAGATTACCAGGAGAAATATCAGTAACCTCAGATATGCAGATGACACCACCCTTATGGCAGAAAGTGAAGAAGAACTAAAGAGTCTCTTGATGAAAGTGAAAGAGGAGAGTGAAAAAGTTGGCTTAAAGCTCTACATTCAGAAAACTAAGATCATGGCAACTGGTCCCATCACTTCATGGCAGATCAATGGGGAAACTGTGGAAACAGTGACAGACTTTATTTTTCTGGGCTGCAAAATCACTGCAGATGGTGACTGCAGTCATGAAATTAAAAGATGCTTACTCCTTGGAAGGAAAGTTATGACCAACCTAGACAGCATATTAAAAAGCAGAGACATTACTTTGCCAATAAAGGTCCATCTAGTCAAAGCTTTCATTTTTTCCAGTCATCATGTATGGATGTGAGAGTTGGACTATAAAGAAAGCTGAGTGCAGAAGATTGTGCTTTTGAGCCGTGGTGTTGGAGAAGACTCTTTAGAGTCCCTTGGGCCGCAGGGAGATCCAACCAGTCCATCCTAAAGGAGATCAGTCCTGGGTGTCATTGGAAGGACTGATATTGAAGCTGAAACTCCAGTACTTTGGCCACCTGATGCGAAGAGCTGACTCCTTAGAAAAGACCCTGATGCTAGGAAAGATTGAGGGCAGGAGGAGAAGGGGATGTCAGAGGATGAGATGGTTGGATGGCAACATCGACTCGATGGACATGGGTTTGGGTGGACTCTGGGAGTTGGTGATGGACAGAGAGGTCTGGCATGCTGCGGTTCATGGGGTCTCAAAGAGTCAGACATGACCGAGCGACTGAACTGAATTAAACTGAACCCTGACACCATTGCTTTGTTCTCTTCCCCTATAGTTTTGCTTTTTCCAGAATGTCATAGAATTGGAGTCATAAAATATGTAGTATTTGGAGGCTGGCTTGTTTCTCTTAGCATAGCACAGTTGAGACTTACAGCAATTGTGTGAATTAATGGTTAATTCCTTTTTATTGTTGGATATTATACCATCATATGGGTATGCCATGGTTTATTTATTCATCCTTTGGAGGACATCCAAGAAGTTCCCCACATTGGTCTCTCTTGGGTAAAGTTGCCATAATCATCCATTTACAAGGATTAGGGGGAACTAAGTTTGCATCTCTCTGGAATAAATACCTAGGAGTGGGACCACTGGACGATGTGTAAGTTTATGATTAATTGCCAGGCTATATTCATACTGGTTTTTGCTTTATGGATTTTGAAGCTGTTTTGTTTGATGCCTGCGCATTTTGGATTGTTTGCCTTGGTTGGTTGTTTGGTGAATTACATTGTAATTGGTGTTCATTACATAATATCTATCATTACATAACATCTCTCTTAATCCATGGTAATTCCCTTTGCTCTGAAGTTGACTGTATCTGATGTGGGTCTCATGGAGATATCATATTATTGAATCTTATTTTTTAGCCCATTCTAGTAATCAGTGACTTTTAGTTGATATACTTAAACTGTTTGGCATTAATGGAATTATTGATATGTTTGGGTTTAGGTTAACAAAGTTATTATTTGTTTTTCCTTTATTCTCCTTTTTGTCTGTTTCTCATTTCTGTCTTTCTTTGGAATACTTTAATATTTTATAGTATTCCACATTAATTTAGTATTTATTCTATCTCTTTGTTAATTTCTCTAGAAATTACAATAGTCATACTTATCTTTTCACAGTCTCTGTAGAATTTTACCACTTAATGTGAAATGTAGAAACCTCACAACTACATAGTTCCCTTGACTTTCCCCCTTTATTTGTAAGTTTCTTATGTATTACATGCACATACACTGAGAACTCCCTCAGACAGTTATTATTTTTGCTTTTAATCGTTGTATACATTTTATAGAAATGACCACAAAATGAATAATCGATTATATTTTGCCCACACCTTTGTCATTTCCGTTGTTTCTCATTCTTGAAGCTCTAAGTTTCCTTTTCAGATCATTCGCCTCTTGTCTGAGGAACTTCCTTTAGTGTTTTTTTAGAGCAGTTCTAGTGACTAATTCACTTTGTTCCCCCTCATCTGAGAATATCTGTATTTCATTTTCATTCTCAAAGGTTATTTATGCTGGATGTAGCATTCTGAATTAACAGTTCTTTTTTCACATCCTTTAAAAATATTGTGGCTCTCTGATTTCAGATGAGAAATCTACAGTTATTCAAATCATTGTTCTCTTATTCATAAATGCAGTGATTTTCCCCAGCTGTTTTCAAGATTTTTGCTTGTATTTGATTTTCAGCTGTTTAATTGTAATATGTCTGGGATTGGATTTTTTTTTAATTTGGATTTGCTTTGAGTTTCTTGAATCTATGAGTTTGTCTTTCACAAAATTTGGTGAGATTTCAGCTATTATTGCTTCCATCTTTTTCCGCACTAGACTTTTCTCTTGGAACTCTGATGGGATAAATGATCAACAATTTTTTGACATTTTTCACAGGTCCCTGAGTCTCTTAATTTCTTTCAGTACTTTCCCTTTGATGTTCAAATTAGATAATTTCTATTGATTTCTCTGGAAGGTCAGTGACTCTCCTTTGTCATCTCCATTCTGCTGTTGAGCCTGTCTAGTTAATATTTTTGTTTCAGTTATTATATTTTCATCTCTAAAATTTTCATCTGATTCTTCTGTATACCTTTTATTTCATTGTTGATACTTTCAACATTTTTAATTGTTTGACCTTATTTCTAGGAGTATGGTTATAACATCTTCTCTATCTGGTCATTCCAACATTTTTGTCATCTCAGAGTTAATATATGCTAATTCTCTTTTCCCTTCCAAGTTGAAATGTTCCTGGTTGTTCATAAATCATGTAATTTTGATTGTAGTCTGGGCATTTGGAATATTATGATATGAAAATCTGGGTCTTGTTTAATTCTAAGGAGGTCAGTTTTTGTTTTTTTGTTTTATTTTAGCAGACAATTGATCTGGTTAAGTTCAGCCTTCAGGTACTGGCCTTACTTCCTTGGGATGTGATCTAATGTCAAGTCTGGGGTTTCAGAGCCTTTAAAATGCTACTTGGATCTTTGCAGCTATGCACCACTATATGACATGTCTTTCAGTTCACTTCAGTTTAGTTGCTCAGTCGTGTCCGACTCTTTGCGACCCCACGGCACACCAGGCCTCCCTGTCCATCACCAACTCCCAGAGTTTACTCAAACTCACGTCTGTTGAGTCTGTCACATTGCACATCTTTCAGGCAATGTCCATTCAAATCCTTTGCTATTTTTTGATTGGTTATTTCTCTTATTATTGAGTTGCGAGGATTGTTTATATATTCTGGATGTAAGTACCCTTATCAGATACAGAATTTGCAAATATTTTTTCCAGTCCTGTGGGTTGTCTTTTCACATCCTATATCCTTTGAATCAAAACTATTTTTGATTTTGATGAAATCCAGTTTATCTATTTTTTCATTGATTCCTTAGGCTGTGCCCAAAAATCTATTGCCTAGCCCAAGATCACAAATATCTACTTCTGTGTTTGAGTTTTATAGTATTAACTTTTATGAAATCTAGGATCCATTTTGAGTTAATTTTTGTGTACATTGTGAGGTAGGAATCCAACTTAAATCTTTTGAATGTTACTATCTAGTTGTCCAAGCATCATTTGTTGAAAATAACTTTCCTCCCACAGAATTGTCTTAACACAATTGTCATAAATCAGTTGGTCAACTGATTAATGCAAATACTCACTGTCTTAATTATTTTAGATCTTTAGCAAGTTTTAAAACCTCTCATTTTAAGATAGTTCTGGCTATCCTTGGTCCCTTGATAATCATAAAGTCAGCTTAACAACTGCTTCAAAGAGCCAGCTGGGATTTTGATAGGGATATACTTAATCTGTACATCAATTTTAGGAGTGTTGCCATCTTGGTGATATTAAGTCTTCTGATCCATGAACATGGGATGTCTTTTAACAGCAGTATTGGAAGCTGGAAGACAGTGTATTAATAACTTCAGTATGCTCAATGCAGATACCTATAAATCTAAAATTCTATTCCCAGTATCTTTGCAAAATAAAGGGAAAAGAAGTCAGCATCTAGTGACAGAGTATAGATAAATCTTCAAAGTCTGTTGCTGCCAGGGAACCAGAAGGAGTGGCAACTGGAGGGATATATATATATATATATATATATATATATATATATGTATATCCTGTTTTTAGGATGAGCAATTTGAAAGTATAATCAAGTAGAGGAGGAGAAATTGATGACACAGTAGGAATTAGAGGGATCATGTCCCTTAATAATCTTTAGTAGATGAAGGGGGGGTATCCTACAAGGAAGATAATGGGAGAGACACTGATGGGTGAGGGTATAGAAGCTGAAGGGTTGGTGATGGAAAGATCACAAAGTTCTCCACAGACCACTAAATAGGCAGCAAAAGGCACAAGATAAGACTGGAGAGGCTGTTGGATACCTGAACAGAATAGAAAAGCATGAAATAGTCATCTTGCAGAAGAGCAAAGTGATTTTTCTAAGGAAATATGACAGTTGACAGTTTTGAGTTCCTATCTGAGGTATATGGTATAAATTTGAAGAAATTTCAGTCATCAGCATTTAAAAAAATTTTTTCCAACAATGTTCAGATGCTTTGGTACAGTGCATAGTAAGTGGAAGGGAAAGGAGGGGAGGACAAGCAAGATGTTAATACTATTTATAAACACATGGCCATGTATTGAACCACAGTGTTTAGGCTGATCACTTAGAAAAGTGAGAACTTGAAGAGGAAGATGAAGTATGAAAAGTGACAGGACCAGCAGATTGGAAGTCCAGAGAAATGGCAGACTGACGGATACACAATGGATACCACATAGAAATTAGAAATTTTCTTTGGGACACTAAATAAGCTACTGAACAAGTTGTACTTAACTGTGGCTGCACATCATAGTCTTCTGGGGAACTTTAAAAAAAAGTGTTGTCCGTGGGTTCCAACCCCATTGATCCAGAATTTCTGAGCATCTATGGCTTTGAAAAGAGCACAGGTCATTCAAACATGCAGCCGGAGCTGATAATGACCACAGCAGAGCCTGGAGTGCTGGGAGACCTTGGGACTGGAAGGCAGAGCTGCCACACTGAACAGCCCCCAATGGCACCACAGTCATACAGCCCATGACAGCCCTATTTGGCAGCTTGTAGCAGCTGAGAGCATCTCTAATTGAGAACACATTGGAGGACGAATAGACCCATTAGAGTCTTAGGGATTTAAAACATATCTGGAGCAGTGGTTCTCAGCCCTGGGGAGGGGGAAGCTAGGAAAAAAATCGCAATGCCAAGATGGCATCCCAGATTAATCACATTAAAATCAGTGAAGCCCAGGCTAAATCAGGACTTTAAAAAACTCACATGACATTTTCATCATTCATCCAGAAGCCTTGGGGAGAGTGCTGTGCCATTTTTTTTAAGATAGGCAACACTGGATGGGGTGCAGTTTGGAGAGGAGATTTTATCATTTCATGCAGAGACTGCAGTATCTGTACTTCAACAAGGTGGAGATGTCAAAGAGGCAGTGCCAAGTCTGAAGCTAGAGAGACAAGGCTTAAGTTGCAGTGAGAAAGCTCCTCCCAATTCTGGGTGAATTGTTGATTGCTGTATATTTTTAAAGCATATTAGTCTGGGGATGTTCTGATGAAATCCCTAGTCTTTATAAATAACCACACATATGCACTCTGCTTTGAGCAGTGTTCACAGAATTAGAGAGGGGAACACAGCTCTGGTATGGATGCAGGATGCTTATAAAATACAGTTGTAAGAGAGTGTTGAGGAAGGATGGGTTCTGTAGAGTTTATCTGATCATACATACTAATTTCATATGTTGGTAGATAAAAGACTCATAGTTTGGTAAAAGACTCAGGCTCCTAAAAAATCAGTGCAGACTCAGACCAGCTGAGTCTCCTGACCTACATGGCAGCATTATCCTTGACTGTGTGCCCAGAGGGAAATGATAGCATACTTGGGCAGGAGAGGAGCTGTTGTTTCTTGTTTTTGTGGGGTTTTTGGTATGAAAAACAGATTGCTGTTTTTCTTCATTGAAATTGTACTCTCCCATTCCCACGTTTCTAGATAGATTTAAGAGGAAGTTGCCATCTCAAAGCAGTTTTGGAACTTGACAGCATGACCTTTTAGGTTGATAATTTACCGACTTTAAAATTAAGCAAAAAACCAGCATGTGGGGATTTATATAAAATAAAAATCTAAGACATTACTTTTTGTGTGTTCCATTAAAGTTCTTCAGATGTACTTCAGACCATTTGGCACAGTGTGTATGTTTGCAGTTGTTTCAGGGGCACATCTGGACGTTTTTTTGGGTGCTTGCCTTACTGTCTGAAGGATCATCAGTGGGTCAGCTGCATTTGTGGGAGCTGCTCTGCATAATCATTTATTTTCGTGAGCTATGTCTTTACAAAGGCTCAAAACATTCTGCAGTTATCTTAAAGGTCTTCCTCAGTAAATTCTAAGTTATCATGTAAAATATTATTTTGCCCAGATGATGATAAGTACATTTAGAAAGTGAACTTACATTTTGTAGTGAATTTACATTTATGCCTCAGAGCCAGGGTACATGGTACAATACCGGGAAAAATGTGCAACAGACCAGAAGTGACCAGGAGGCTTGTTTCCCAAACTCCATCTTACATTGTTGTTTAGTCTCTCTGTCTCATCTGTCTGCATCACTGGGGTTACCTGAAATAATGTTTCAATCTCTTGGACCATCGTGTTCCAGTGGCAGCAAGGGCAGTAGCGCTAAGAGGGATGCAGTAAGATCTAACCTCTGTCATATTCTCTCTCTGTGCCAGGCACCCTTGATTACCTTATTTTATCTCTTCAGTAAAGGAGAAGTGGGACCCTATAAGGAAAGTGCCATTTCCATCCTCGTCTTGCCCAGGTTTTAGGGCAGAAGAGTTAGAACCTTGGCCGTATTTACTCCAGTATGAGTCTCAGAGATTCAGCACCTGGAGATTCAGCCTGGAGATGAAGCCTTAACAGATCTGCTTCTGTCCCAGACAGGAGCAGGAGATGGGACGTAGGGGTAAATACAGGGCCACAGGAAGGTTGGGTTGGTATTGACAGGCATGGAGTGTGAAGAACCCCCATGCGATACACACCTGTATCTTTTCCAGTTCTGGCATTACTGCTGCTCCTTGAGGTGGGCTGGACAAGTCTGCTTTGAGGACATGAATGAGTTCTTGCCATCATTCTTACAATAGGAAGCAACAATGATGGCCACCACTTATCTAGCACGCAGCTTTTGCCACTCTTCCGTTCATGTGCACGAGAGATGCTGAATAATTATTCGGCCTGCAGGTTTCATCAAAATCTCAGTTGTTGGTTGCCAGGCTCCTCTGTCCATGGGATTTCCCAGGCAGGAATACTGGAGTGGGTTGCCATTTCCTTCTATAGGGGATCTTCCTGACCCAAGGATCGCACGTGGTCTCTCGCATTGCAGGCAGATTCTTTACCGGCTGAGCCACCAGGGAAGCCCAGCCATTTCCATGGAATTCACTTATCTTGTATAGGATATTCCAGCTTGTAGTTGAGCTTGGTACTTTGTTTAGGATTAATAAAAATAGAATGTATGGGAAAATAATTGATGCGTTCATGTCCTCAAGAAGAAACACGTCATTGCTGGTTCATAGGATATACATGTCTTAAATTTTAATCTAGGCAGTTTGGATAATTACCTAATTTATGTTAAATAATGCCAAGCTATTTTCCAAAGAGAAATCCCTTTGCTCCATATCCTCACCAAAACTTGGTCTAACTGACTTTAAAATTTATGCTCATGTGATGGATGTTTGGGTATCTCTTTTCCTTGATAACATGAAATTCAGCACCCTTTCATATTGTTTGTAACAACCCCACTCTGAAAGCAGTCTGAATGCCCTTTTTTTTTTCTTCACTTAATGAAATTTTATTTTTTTATTTTTTTTATTAGTTGGAGGCTAATTACTTTACAATATTGTAGTGGTTTTTGTCATACATTGACATGAATCAGCCATGGATATACATATGGTAGAATCTATAAACAAATTGTGATATATTGATGCAAAGGAATCCCATGGTCTAATAATGTTATGGATGTTCTTGTGCCTACTTTTTCAGTAACTATATCTGAATATTTCCATCGAGTAAATACCCAGGAATGGAATTGCCGGTTTACAGGGTATTTTGTATGTTTGGCTTTGATAGATAGCTGCTGAGTGGTTTTCTGTGCTGTTATCCTAATTTATAGTTTCATGAGCACAATTAACTTTTTCATAAATTTTATTTTTATATAATTCTGCATATACAGAAAAGTTGCAAGAGTAGTATAAGAATTCCCATATATATAAAAAAAAGAATTCCCATATATATTTTACCCATATAAACAAATTACAACCATATGTTTACTTCATTTGTACCCTCCACTTACCCTTCCTCATTCCCTTCCTTTATCTATATAATATAATATGTTTTATATATATATATACACACACACACACACACATACATATATACACATATATGCCATGCTTAGTCACTCAGTTGTGCCCAACTTTGCAACATGGACTGTAGCTTGCCAGGCTCCTCTGTCTGTGGGATTCTCCAGGCAAGAATACTGGAGTATATAGCCATTCCCTTCTCCAGGGAATCTTCCTGATCCAGGGATCAAGCCCAGGTCTCTTGCATTGCAGGTGATTCTTTATTATCTGAGCCACCAGGGAAGCCCATATATGTAAGTATCTGTAGGTATATGAGCATATATTTTATATATATTTATCTGTTAGCAGTTTTTCTGAACTATTTGAGACATAGAGAGATCAAGCCCATTTATCATGAAAAACTTAAGTGTGTATTTCCTGAAAGAAGCCGTTATCTTATATAACAACAGTACAATTACAAAATTCAGAAATTTTAACATTGGTGTAATTCTGTTATCTAATCCATAGTCTAGACTCAACTTTATAAATTCTCCCAGTAATTTCCTTTATAACTTTATTTTTCTGGTCAAAGGTTTAATTCAGGATCTTAGATTACACTTAATTGTATGTTTTTTAAATCTGGAACGTTTCCTAAACCTTTATATATCTTGATATTTTCAAGAGTATAGACCAGTTAATTTGTAGAATGTTCCCCAATTTGGGCTTGCTGAGGTTTTTTGATTATTAGTCAGATTATGCATTTTTTTCAATAATACCTCAGAAATAGTCCTCCATCCTTCCTAATCCTTTATATCAAAGACATGTAATGTTGACTTCTCTCTTTACTGGTTATGTTACCTGGTCACTTGGTTATGTAACTAGGTTTCTCCCATGTAAAATTAGTGTTTCCCCTTTGTAAATTAGTAGGATTTTTCTCATCAAAGTTTTGTCTCCTGGTTTTAGCACCCTTTGATGAACTTCTCTCTCTGTCACTTGTCTTATGTTGACATCTTCTCTATGGAAGAACTGTACCTTCTCCATTTATTTGTTCATCTATTTCTGTGGACTTGTAGATCTTATTTTAGCTAGTGAGTTTTATTCTGTTGCTTCCATCATTCGTTTTAATGCTCAGATTGCCCCAGATTTGACTGATAGAGGATTCCTTCAACCGAGCTTGAGTCCTTTGGATTTGTACCCAGTTATTTTAACACTTCTTTTCTTTCCTTTATGACAAGGTATTCCAAGATCATCATTTGATGATGCTTCAGCTCAGAAATCAGCCTTTTTTGGAAGTCCTATTTCCATTTATTAGAGAATGCTATTCCTAAATGAAGACATAGGTGCTGGATGTGCTCATTGCTTCTAGGCCTTTGCAGAATTAAGAAATGTGTATGTATGTGTGGAACTACTTATCCATCATGGGCTTCCCTTGTGGCTCAGCTGGTAAAGAATTCTCCTGCAATGCAGGAGATCTGGGTTGGGAAGGTCTTCTGGAGAAGGGAAAGGTACCCACTCCAGTATTCTGGCCTGGAGAATTCCATGAACTGTACAGCCCATGGGGCCGCAAAGAGTCGAACACGAATGAGTGACTTTCACTTCACTTTACTTATCCATCTATCAGAAAAACAAGAGTTTATATTAATTCTTTCAACCAGTCAGCACTACCCTTTCCATATTTGTAACTCCTTTAACCAGTAGTGGGATACCTTGCTTTCAGTTCCCTTAATACATTTACTTATTTGCTCAAATCTAGAATACATGGAAAGTGGTATCAGAATTGTCATTAAATACCAAAGGGAAAGAATACACCAAGTAACTATAGTTCGGTATTTGTGTGGGAGTATTTTTAGGTAAAATAAGTGAAATTCACATTTTAATTCCACAGTTCAGTAAATTCTGACAAGTGCATGTACTCATGTAAATTAAACCTCTGTCAAGATATTGAAGTTTCACATCACTGTGACTTGCCCCAGTCAGTATCCTCTTATTGTTGTTCAGTCACTGATTGTGTCCGACTCTTTACAACCCCATGGACTGCAGCATGCCAGGCTCCTCTGTCCTCCACTATCTTCCTGAGTTTGCTCAAATTCATGCCCATTGAGTCGGTGATGTTATCTAACCATCTCTGTGGCTTTCTTCTCCTCTTGCCTACCCTGTTTTGCCAGCATCAGGGTCTTTTTCACTGAGTCGGCTCTTCACATCAGGAGGCCAAAGTATTGGAGCTTCAGCTTCAGCATCAGTCCTTCCAGTGAATATTCAGAACTGATTTCCTTTAGGATTGACTGCTTTGATCTCCTTGCAGTCTAAGGGAGTCTTCTCCAGTACCACATTTTGAAAGCATCAATTCTTTGGTGCTCAGCCTTCTTTATGGTACAACTCTCACATCCATACATGACTACTGGAAAAACCATAACTTCTTCAGCAAAGCAGTGTCTCTGCTTTTTAATATGCTGTCCAGGTTTGTCATAACTTTTCTTCCAAGGAGCAAGTGTCTTTTAATTTCATGGCTGCAGTCACTGTCCATAGTGATTTTGGACCCAGGAAAATAAAATCTGTCACTGTTTGCACTTTTCCCCTTGTATTTGCCATGAAGTGGTCAGGCTGGATGCCATGATCTTAAAAGTGAAAGTGAAAGTCACTCAATTGTGTCCTACTTTTTAGGACCCCCATGGACTATACAGTCCATGGAATTCTCCAGGCCAAAATACTGGAGTGGGTAGCCTTTCCCTTCTCCAGGGGATCTTCCCAACCCAGGGATCAAACCTAGGTCTCCCACATTGCAGGCAGATTTTTTATCAGCTGAGCCACAAGGGAAGCCATGATCTTAGCTTTTTTTTAAATTTTGAGTTTCAAGCCAGATTTTTTGCTGTCCTTTTTCATCTTCATTGAGTTGATCTTTAGCTCCTCTTCACTTTCTGCCATTAGAATGGTATCATGTATCTAAGGTTGTTGATATTTCTCCTCCAGAGGCAACCATTTTTCTAAACTTTTTTTAGTGTAGATTTGTTTTGCCAAGTCTGAAACTTCATGTAAAAGGAACTATGCAGTTTTATTTCTCTTATTTGCAGCCTTTGTGAGGTTCACCCACATGGCTTCATGTAGCCAAAGTTTATCCCTTTTTATTATTGAATAGTAAGTTTTACCCGTGGAGGAGGGCACAGCAAACCACACCAGTGTTCTTGCTGTAGAAGAATCCCATGAACAGAGGAGCCTGGTGGGCTACAGCCCATAGAGTCTCAAAGAGTCGGACACAACTGAAGTGGTTTAGGGCGCAGTAAGTATTACTTTGTAAAAATATACCAAAATTAGCTATCCATTCTCTTCTTGATTGACATCAGATTGTGATTTGTGAATATTGTGGCTTTGATCATTCTTTTACACAACTTTGTGTGGACACATGTTTTCATCCTCTTAGATAAATATCTACAAATGGAACTGCTAGATAATAAGGTTAGTGTGTGCTTAGTTTTGTAGAAAAGTACCAAATATTTACCAAATTAGCTTCATTATCTTTATAATCCCTCCAGGATTATGAGAGAATTCTAGGTGCTCCACATCCCTGCCAACACTTGATGTCAGAGTTTTAAATTTAAGCCATTCTACTTGGTATCACATAGGGTATCTCTCTGTAACTTTAACTCCTGATAACTAGTGATATTGAGCACATTTTCATGTACTTATTGGCAGTTCTGTATATTCCTTTGAAGTTCCTTTACCAATCTTTTGTCTGTTTTTTTTTTTTTTAAGTTGGTTGTCTTTTCAATGTTGTCATAGAAGTTTTTGAAAGATTCTGTAAATAAGTCCTTTGTCAGGTATATGTCTTAAGGATATTTTTCCTAGTTTATGATTTGTCTTTTTTTCTAAATAGTGTTTTTGATGAGTTGATATTTTGAATTTTGATAAAGCCTAATATATTGATTTTTTTTCTTTCATGATTGTTGCTGTATGTAGCTTAAGAAATCTCTACCTTCCCCTAGGTTGGGGAGATATAATCCTACATGTTATTCTAAAAATTTTATAGCTTTAGCTTTAATGTTTAGTTTTGTGATCCATCTTGAATTAATTTTTATGTGTGGTATTAGGTAGGGTTGAGGTACATTATTTTTCCATATGAAAATATAGCTCTTTCCCATACCATCTGTTGAAATATTTCTTTTCACCATTGAATTGCTCTGGGACGTTTGTGGGTCTGTTTCCAGATCCTCTGTTTGGTCCCACTGATCTGTATATCTGTCTTCACACATATATCATTTTTATTACTATAGCATTATGGTAATTCTTGAAATTTTATAAGACGTCCATCTTTAGTCTTTATCAAGATAATTTTATCTATTCTTGGTCAGTTAAATTTTCATTTAATTTTTAGACTTATTTTATCATTTTCTATAAAAATGCTGCTGGTATTTTTAAATAGAATTTCACTGAATCTACAGATCAGTTTTAGGAGAACTGACCATGAGAGTAACCCTCTGAATCCTTAAACATGGTATATTGCTCTGTTTGTTTAGGTCTTCTCTAATTTCTCTCAACAAAGTTTTATGTTTCAGTGTAGAAAGTCTTGGTATTTCTTTTTTCTTTTTTTTTTTTAGTCTTGGTATTTCTTACTAAATTTATTCATAAGTATTTTTTCCAAAGTCATTGTAAATTGATTTAGTTTAGTTACACCTTCCAACTGTTTACTGCTAATATATACAAATACAAATGATTCTTTGTATATTAGCCTTGTAACTTGCAGTCTTGCTAAATGCATTTATTTGTTATAGAGTTCTTAGAATTTTCAGTTCTGACATTCATGTCATCTGCAAAAGGAAAAGCTTTTCCTTTTCAACCTTTTTCCATTATTTTTACTGGCTAGGATCTATCCAGGTGTTCAGCCTGAATATGCTTAGCTTGGTCCTAATTTTAGGGGGAAACAGTTTAATATTATACCATAAAGTCTGAAGATAGGTATAGGGTTTTTTAATATAAATGTACCGGCACTAAGGTGCCTGGGTTGGGGTTGTGGAGGGGTGAGGCTGTTGCAGTGTTGACTTTTCCAGATGGTTCTCTATGCTGCCTGAGGTGCTAGAGCCAGTTACCTACTGTGCAGGCACTGGAAAGCTCCAAAGCATCTCAGCTGGTCCACAGCCTCAGCGCCCATGGTCCAGCTCACTCCTGTCCTCTACAAGGCCTGCCATGGAGGCCACTTAACCATCCGCCTTGCCCTGGGTGGCTACACCAAATGGCCTTTCACCACATTGTGGCTTCCCCCAAGTGTCCCACGGATGGCCATTTCATGGAGCAGCTGGGCTCCTATGATCCACTGTCCAGTAGTTATGGAAAGAAACTCATTGCTGTCAACCTGGACCAGATCTGGCATTGTATTGGTTGTGGAGCCCACATCTCTAAGCCTGTGGAAAAGCTTCTGGGTCTTTCTGGCTATTTCCCTCAGCATCTGACGGTGGTCACAAATGCTGAGAGACTGTGACAGAAAGAGGCATGAGAAGTCCTCTTAGCTGCTCAGAAAACAGATACAGAGGCTACAGAAACAAGAGAATTGACTTCAGTGAACATAGCAGTGGGAACAAGGTTGAAGTCCTCTTAAAATATTTGTGCGAAGTTCTTAGTTTTATTATATTTATAGGGTTATAAATAGAATTAAGTAAAAAAGCAATAATAATATTGTCTATTAATTTTTTAACAGTTATAGCACTACTCAAAATTTCTATTATTTAACATCAATTTTGAGGACTTCCATGGTGGCTCAATGGCTAAGACTTTGCACTCCCAATGTAGGGGACCCATGTTCTATCCCTGGTCAGGGAACTAGATCCCACACGCTGCAACTTAGAGTTCGCATGCCACAACCAAGACTCTGTGCAGCCAAATAAATAAAAATAAGTATTTTTAAAAACAGGTCAATTTTAGTAATTTTATTTTTGTATTTTTGAATTTGTCCACTTTGTCTATATTTGCCAATTTATTTGCATAGTATAAGTTTATCAATAATAATTTTCTTGAAACTGTTGATTTTGTTGATCCTATCTACCATCTATGTGTTTTGGTCTTTATTATGATCTTCCTTTTAATTCATTTATTTTGCTAATTTTTTCTCCCCCTTTGAAATGGCTGGTTGGCTCATGAATTTCTGGTCCTTTTTATTTTCTCACTATGCACTGAAAGCAATGAAACCCCCTCTAACTATTGCTTTTACTATATCCCACAAGTTTTGATAGGAAATATTTTGATTCATTTAGTTCAGAATCTTTTATTTTTCAGTTTTGATTTTTCTTTCACTCTTATTTATTTCATCTTATTTTTCATGGGGTTTCCCTGATAGCTCAGGTGATTTTTCCTATTGACTTTACTTACATTTTTGAACATTTAACTATGAAAATATAAAATATCTATAAATATATACAGAATAATATAATGAATCCCCATGTACCCATCTTTTATGACTATCCAGTCATGTCCAAACTTGTTTTTTCTTGCCTACTGCTACTTCAGCCTCCTATATTATTTTGGAACAAATCCTATGGCTATTTGTATGGGTTAAATTTTTTAACTATATGGGAATTTGCTAGTTATCTGACTTGTTTCTTTAGAGAACACTGTAAGTTCATCATTTGAAATTTCTTGTGATATTCTTTATGTCCCCAAATGTAAGAAATATTTTGTTAATGTCCCATGGATACTAAAAACAGTTTGTATTCTGCAGCTCTTGAAAGTGTGATTCTGTATGTCAAATAGGTGAAGTTTGTCAAAAGTACATTCAAATTTTTAATGTCCCCACTCATATTTGACCTGATCATTAGGAAGTAATTCTCTTTATCACTAGTAAATGCTTCTACCTCTCATATTAACAGAGCTACACCAGTTTTCTGGTGATTATAATTTGCATAGTGTATTTCTTACCTTACCTTTAAAATTTCATCTTTTCTGTATCTTTACACGTAGGGAAGCTTTTATAAATAGTATATTGTTGAATTTTGTATTCAGTCTGCCAATTTATTGCCTTTAACTAAAGCATCTGGTGTCTTTACATTTAATTTAATTAGTGACACATTTAGGTTTAAATCTACTCATCTCATCTTGTGCTTCTTTAGTTGTTTTACATCTGCTCCCCTCGCCCCCTGCCTTGTTTATTGCCTTCTTTTGGATTCTTTTTCGAATCGATTTTTCAAAATATATCAAGAACTCAACCCCTTCTCACCACCCCCACTGCTGCTGTCCCGCCCAGACCATCTCCTCCTTCCTCTGGGTGAGGCGGTGGCCTCCTGACTCATCTCCCTGCTTCTGTCCTTCCTCCCACTCCCCGCCCTCCCCCGACCATCTGCTCACTAAGCAGCAGCCAAGTGAGCCTCTTAGCATGTCAGCTAGTTACTACCCCTCCCTACAAAGCCTGCCTTGGCGCCTGGCTGGAGTGAGCGCTGTCCGAGGTGCTTAGGGGAACGTCACGGCCTGGGGGACACAGTGCTGCCCAGCTGCCCGTTGCTCCGTGTGCTTGAGACACGTGACCACCTGCAGGTCCTCTGACAGTACAGAGCCCTTCCCTCCTCTCCCCGGGCTGGACCTTCTCACCCTGCCATGCACATGGCTTACCTCTTCCACGCCCTTGTTCCAGAATCACTTTTTCCGTGATGTCTGCCGTGACCACGCCTCGCCCTCCACCTGCTCTTGACCCTGTCCTGTTCTCTCTTAGGAATCAGCTCCCTCTGTCGCCCTGTACAGTGCGCCAGTTACAGGCCACGTGCTGTGTCTCTGCCTCTGTTAGAAAAGAAGCCCCTGGGGGTGGGGGTCTCTGACCTTTGTTTAGGAACATATCAAGGCCCTGAAACAGAGCCTGACCCAGGGTAGGCACTCAGAAGTTACTGGTGAAGAAATGTGGGAATTTATTTTTTCTCTTGTAATTATTTGAAAGTTACATGCACTTATGTCTCTTATTTTGATGTTACCATGGAAACGACAGTGTGCATACTTAACAACTCAAAGTCTCAAGTTAACCAATGCTGTTACCTTCCTTCTGGGCTTTACAATGACCTGTGAACACTTTTAAGATACTCCATTTACTTTAAGTTTTATTTTTTGTGTGTTTTTTTGTTTGGGGTGTGGGGGGTGTTTACTTTTTGAGGAAAAGGCAGGATGAAAGTATGAAAATGCAGTTGTTTTGTGGGAAACTGGATCCAGTATTTGAAGTGTGTGACTGAGACATGGGCCTCAAATTCGCCTTTTGGTAGAAATCAGGTGTTTGTCAGTTCATTGGTTTCACACATTCATGAGCATCATGAGGGCCTTCAGTGGTTCCAGGTGAGTGGCATAAAAATACCTCTGATATTTGTAGATCCCACACTCACAAGTTTCCCTTTGAGAAGTCGTGGCTGCTCCTCAGGAATGAATGTTGTACCAATCCCTGGTCTTTCTGAAGCCCCCACCCAGGGGTTAGCCCCCCTCCCAAGCGGTCCTCAGCCTCCCTGAGGACCACTGCACTTAGCATCTCATCACAATGTGGCATTTGTCGAAGCCTGGCATGAGTGTGGGAGTGATTGCAGCGAGCCTGGGAGGTGTAAATGAAAGTTTAAAATCCTCGTCGGAGGAACAATTCGAATAGTGTTAAAGCCAGGACGGCTTCTTGGCTTTTCCGCCCCCAGGCTGTCTGAGCACAAAGGCTAAAGGACGCAGGTGTCAGGGCCGGCCCTGATACCCACGCATCATGTCTGTGCCTCTCTGGACCACGGTCCAACTGTGGGGATCACATGCTATAGGCAGGCAGCAGTCAGCCTCTGCATCCTGTCTCAGGAAGCACCATCTTGCTGGGGTTATGCTTTCTGTTGGGCTGGATTTCAAAACTCACAATGAGCAGCGCATTGCAAAGATACGGCACTGACAGTGCACAGGCACACCACCATCAAGGACCTCAACAGTGGCCCGGCTCTGGCCCTTTCCTCCCAGGAAAGTGGTTGGTGTCCTCCTGGTGAGCAGATAATCTGCCTGAGTTGCCCAGGAAATAGGGCTCCCTGTGTTGCTCTATCAGGATGCCTCTAGGACCCTCTGAAGTTGTGGTGGACTGTTGGGGTGGTCCAGGGACCTAGAGCAACCTTGGTAATCCCCTCCTCTCTGATTAGGTCTGTATTCAACCACATTCCCCACTTCTCCACTTTACAGTAAGGATGCTGGTTATGGAGCTGGAAAATAATGGCTGGAGCAGTGCCTCTCATACCATGGAATCCTCATCATTTGCCCCAAAGCCCCCCCCCTCCTCCTCCTGCACCTGTGGTAGGGGCTTGCCCACCTTGTCCTGAGGCTCAGCCTTTATTGGCTCTTCCTTAACCAATTATCAGCTCCTTGAAATTCTCATTTCATGTGGCTTCTTGGGCAAATCAACACTTTCTGCAGAGATGCTCTCATTTATTTTTTATCACAAAAGTAATAGGAATTTTCCAGCCAGTGAAGCAATGAAAAGAATTTTTAAAATGTTATTGATGCCCCCAAATTTATACTTCCCTTTGCTAATAAATACTGTGTATAAATTACTAGCTACACCTGTGAGCCTATTTATAAATATAGAAGAACCTTTTGCACTTGTTTCTACACCAGATGTCAGTGGTTCCATGCAATCCGTATTACTGTGATGCTTCCTTTCCTCAGCACACTGTGTGTCGTTGGTGTCCTTCCAGATCGACAAATCAAGTCTGATTTATCTTTTCTAAATGTATGAATCCATCCAACTTATCCAGCTATTCTCTGTTGAGAAGCATTCTGATTTTCTCATTTTCTGCCACTTCAGAAATCTTTATTAAGTGTCATTGAGCACTTTCTAATATACTACTAGTTTTTATTTCTGTAAGATATATTTTCCAAAATGGGATCACTGAGTCAAAAAGCTCTTTATTTTGAACTTGAATTGCTATTTTCAAATGACTTTCCAAAAAGGGCTTAGAAATTTACATTCCTACAAAAAATGCAAAAGCATAAAGAGTTCCCTCAATCCCTTTGTGTCTGGATGTCATTGCCAGCTTCTTTGCCAGTCTGTCTGAAAATGATATGGTTTTGGAAATTTGCATTGTTTGTTCATGATTGCTGCTCAGAGTGAGCATCTTTTTTATGCATTCTTGGCTTTCTGGATTTTTTTCCTATAAATTGCCTCTTCATGTCTTTTGCCTGAGTTTCTGTTGAGTCATTTGCCTTTATCTTAAGACTTTATTTAAAGGGATGTTAGCACTTTACTGAAATATGTGTTACAACTATTTTTGTGTTGTTTGTTTTGCCATATTTTAAAATACTATCCTGCTAAGTATTTTTTATTATTTTCTTTATAATTACTGAGTATCTTGCATTGTTTAAGAAAGTCTTTCTCATGTCAAAGTCATATAGCTATTTAATATTTGAATACATTTTCTTGTGGTATGTTTACAGTTATATGTCTTACATTTATGTCTTTAATCTACCAGGAATTTACTTCTGTGTATGGGTGGAGTAGGGTGTAAGTTTGTTTTCTGTCAGATACATTTACTAAGTAAACTATTCTTTACCCTGAGAGCTAAGGGCACCAGTTGGGTGTACACTGGTATCATAATGTATTGATTAGCACACCTTTATGGTAAAGCAAACCCTCCCTATTAGTCTGTTCTTTGGTTTTCTTGTCTGCTTTTAAAAATAGATATAAAGTGATTAGGAGAGTGCCACATTTTTTTTTGTGGAAAATATTAAACCTCTATAAGTGTATACAGATCAGTAGTATACTGGATCCCCATAGATTCAGCACCTGGTGTCTGTAATTATCAAGTTGTGTCCGGTCCTTGATATTTTTCTATACCCCCACCCCCTGCCACTTCAGCCATAAGTATAAAAAATGTTCACTGTGTTTATTCATGTTACTACTATTCTTATCAGTTCATACTTTATACTTCAAAATAATGGCATTCAGTTCCCCCAAAATATGACATTGGAATTTTGGTTGACATTGTAGTCCAGTTTTGCATTTGTTTTGAAGCAGTATTTTTATGATGTCATCATCCCCTGAGAGGCATGATCAGTGTTTCCGTGCTGTCCTCTCTCCATATCCCTGGCTTTCTATCCTCCTCTGGATGCCTGGGTCTGGAGGGCCTGTGCATGTCTCTTCTTGAGTCCTCTTTGTCTTTCAGATGCTGAGCTTTGAGTTCTGAGTTCTTTTTCTGAGAGAACCCAGATAGCATCCATCTACCATTGACTCCCAAGGTGACAGTTCCAGTTATGACTCTTAAATCATTCAGCAGACAGTGGTTGACCATTCAGCATGCCCTGGACAGACAGCAGTGAATCAAACAGATGTGACCTCTGCCCCCTGATGAGCCAAGGTCACACTCATTACAGTGAGCAAGAGGCTGCCCTGATCTGATCAGTGCAGCCTAGGAAGGCTTCCTGGAGGAAGCAGTATTTAAGGTGAATTCTGAGGGGCCAATAGGAATGAGCCAGGCAGTGGAGCAGAACATGAAAGTTGTGTAAGAGGAGGCAGAAGGTGGGGGGAACTTCGAGAAAAAGCAAGATCCTATTTTTTGGGACTCAGAGAATGGGTAGCCCATGTTGATTGAGTCTGGGGATGTGGGTGGGGGTCACAAAGAGCTGGAATGTGCTGGGCTCAGGGGAGGGAGTACCAGCAGATACCATCATCACCATCATCAAGATCCATCCACTCTGCCCTGGACTCTGTGCTGAACCCTTGGGATGTATCCTATTTCACCCTTAGCAGTCAAACAAGGTGAGATATAAAGAAGGTGTGCATGCTATGTCACTTGTCATGTCTGACTCTTTGCCACCCTATGGACTGTGGCTTGCCAGGCTTCTCAGTCCATGGGATTCTCCAGGCAAATATATTGGAGTGGGTTGCCATGTCCTCCAGAGGATCTTTCCGACCCAGGGACTGAACCCTCAAGAAGAAGACTGGGCTCAGATAAATCACCCACTTGGCCGCGTTTACTCAGCCATCAGGATCCTGAGTTAGGGTTGAAGCTCGAATGCCAGAGCCCACCATGGCATGCTGAGACACCAAGCGAGTGACACTTCTTGGTTTTGGCTGCTGAATGCAGAGGAGTTAGTGATCCTGCTCATGATCAAGGGGAGGATTCTGGGCTGCCATTTGGGTGAGATTTTTACAATCACAGCAGAACACATACACTGATACCCAAAGGAAAATACAACCAAGAAAATGGGCTGTGACCCCAGAAACAAGTATTCTATGGGAAAAGGCACTGGAAGAAATACTTAGAAGTGGTGGAAGGGAAGGCAAAATAGAGCTGTTGTACCACATCTAACTTTATTAGTACAGCGTTTCCCCATAATATGGTATGTAGTTACATGAGGCAGTAGGGAGGTCGTCTTTATAAAGTCAGCATGTCAACAGCTTGCCTGTTGGATGTGCCACAGAACTTCCTAGAGTGATTTTCCAGGTAGTGGGCGCACACTGCAAGACTCACTTTTTGGCTCTTTTAGCATATGTCACGAATAGCTTTCTACCATGAACTGTGTGTTTTGGTTAGTTTACTAAACTGAAGTTTCACCACTGAGTTTATCCTCCCTTTTGATCTAAGGCTGAAACCCAGCATAAAGCAAAGCAAGTTGAACTCGGACACAGGATAGGCTATCTCGCAACCCCTTGGGCCAGACTGGACCTTTCTCTGAACCTCATTTCCTCACAATTATCTCTAGCCCAGAGTAAATTTCAAGCCCACAGGCCCAGAGCCATCAGAAGCTTCTTGTGGCGTTTATGCTGTTTAAAAAATTCCATTGAATCCAGGTGTTTGGTGTGTCTGAGTGTTTGAGCAAAGAAAATGAATGTAAAAACATAGGGCTGTGGAGTGAGGGAGGGGCAGAGGCGATGCTAAGTCTGGGTTGTTTTGTTTTTTTTTGTTTTTTTTTGGATGTAGTTTTAATGTCGAAGAAGAAATTCCAGAAAGTTAGGAGAAGAGAACTTGGCCTGCCCTGGACTCTCCTTCTGCTCCCAAAATGACTAGAGCATGTTTGAGAAGGGTTACTCTATGTGATGATGTATTGATATGTACTTTTTTATTGGGAATAATTTCCTATCTTAATCTTTTTAAATAGACTTTATTTTTAGGGCAGTAACAGCAAATTTAAGATATTTTCTATATACCCGCATGCCCACACATGTATAGGGGCCCCATTTTCAACATTCCCCCCACCCAGAGCAGTGTATTTGTACACTTTATTTGTACAATTAATGAACCTACACTGACACCTCATAATCACCCCCAGTACATACATAGTTCTCATGAGGTTTCATTCTTGGTGATGTCCATCTGGTGGTTTTGGAGAAATGAAAGATGACATGTGTAGCCCCTGACCTATACATGTACATGTTTAGAGTATCATACAGAATAGTTTCATTGCCCTAAAATCCTCTGTGTTCCACCTCTTTGTCCCTCCTTGCTTCCTAACTCCTGGAAACCACTGATCTTTTCATTGTCTGGGTAGTTTGTCTCTTCTAGAAATTCACATAGTTGAAATTATACAATATGTAGACTTTTCAGATTGGCTTCTTTTTTTTTTTTTTTTTCAGATTGGCTTCTTTCACATAGTAAGATATATTTAAGGTTCTTCCCTGTGTTTTTGTACCTTTATACATCATTTCTTTTTTTGCACTTAATAATTTTCCCTTGTCTGGATGCACCATTGTTTATTTATCCAGTCACCTCTGTAGAACATAGACATCTTGGTTGCTTCTAAATTTTGGCAGTTATGAATAGGCTGCTATAAATATCTGTGTGCTTATCATACTTTTTTAAAATGCAAAGTCAAAATACATCTCCCAACTTCTGATTATGGAAAGCCTCTATAGGAATGTAAAAGGGGGAATCTTCCTTAGAGAAGAATAAAAATAGAAATGATCCAGCTGCATTTGGCTGCAACATCAAATAGTAATGGTATTTAAGTTGATAAATCAATTTCTGGGACTTGAATACCACAGCTCAGTCAAACTATGCCGCAGACGTTTGATCCCAGTAGTCCTGTGCCACCCAGTCACTGGGACCCTTAAGGAGACAACCTCACCAGTTAGGAAGAAAAGGGGATCTTGGAGCCAGTCTTCATTATGTTTTATATTTATATACTTTAAAAATTTTTACCTTTGACATCACCATGACTTGACCAAGGAACTGCTATACTCTGTTCCAGTGCAGAAGGCATCAACTTGTACTGAGCTTGAACTGTCCATGGGCCTTTCTGCCCTTTCTTTCATCATTATCGTCCCCACAGACCCTTCGAATCTCACTGTAATGACAGCAACCCCTTGAGTGCAATCCCATGTGGGAGATGAGGTTACCAAGTTTTAGAAAGCCTACGTGTCCTGCCCAGAGTCATGTATATCAGAAATGACAGTATTGGGATTTAACTCAGATCACTTCCTCCAAGCCCACTGTGCTGCCCTTTTGCAGGAAATACACTTGACCCCATGTCATCTCATGTGATTACTGCATTGTGAGCTTCAGGAAATAAAATCCCCTAGCACACAACTGAAGAATGGACTGAGTTAGCATTGGTAGGCTTGCTAGAATGTAGACATTTCCTAATCAGATACATAGAGGCTATTTGGAGCCTGGGAAATGGACAGATGGACTCTTACATGCAAAGCATTGACAGAAGTCCACTGCAGGATAATGAGAGAAGACAGAGAACCAGCACTAAAAGTGGAAGATGGGGACCTGGAGGAGAAAAGAAGAATAAAATACCATGACAGAGACAAGAATTTGAAGTTCAAGAAATAATCTCTGTCAGTTAGGCTGCTGTAACAAAATACCACAAACAGGGGGACTTAAACAGTAGAAATGTATTTCACACAGTCTGGAGACTGAAAGTCTGAGATTAGGGACCAGCATGGTTGGGTTCCAGTGAAGGCTGTCTTCCTGATTTGCTGATGGTCACCTTCTTGCTGTGTCCTCATGAGGCAGAAAGAGATCATCTCCCTCATGTCTCTCCTTATCAGGACACTCATAGGTCATGAAGGCCGTAATTGCCTTCTAAAGGCCCCACGTCCTAATGTCATCACAATGCACATTAGGACATCAACATGTGAATTTAGGGAGATGCAAACAGTCACTCCATGATAGGGATCATCAGTATCATGGGAGAGTGAAGGGAAAATATGAGACTCAATGGGAGAAATGAGGGTAGAAAACAAAGGGCGGACGGTCTTGTGCACACAAAGAGGAAAGTGGTGGGGTAGATGTAGGCGACAAGGTCGAGAGATCAGATGATGGATAGAAGGCTGGAACTGGGACAGAGCTTTGGAGGAGGCCTTGCGGTCCAGGAAGGCGGTGAGCTGTGCTGACAGCAGGGTGCTGTGATCCTGGGGGAAGCAGGGGAGCCAGTTCCTGACAGGAATGCAAGTGAGATGGGATTAAGGGTCCAGGAAGCAAGGGATTAAAGTCTGAAAGTAGAGAATGAAAATAAGACCCCATTTTAACTATTTTATTTTTTTCTCCAGGCACTGTATGGAATGCCCTTGAAGGTACACCAGGTGTCAGATCTACTATGCTGTTTTAACTTTAAAATAAAAAACATGGAAAGGCCACACTCAACAAGCTTTGTCTTCAGCTCTTTGCTCTGAGCACTTGACACCTTCCCTCCTAGTCTAAAGTCAAGCTTCTATAGTAACAAGACCAATGGTGACTGTAGCCAGTTGCCAGCATGTCCTGGGCATTGAGCTTCCTTGATATCACCTCTTCCTTCTCATGGCACTCGGTGTCTGTGTTAGGACACAAGCCAGGCCCAAGAGTCCATGCTGTTTTGCTAACCTATGGGCGTCACAGTTATGAATTCCAATTACCTATTTACTCAATAAACTATATGTTTGTCCTCATTCGACACTCTCTAGGTATCTGTGTGCCAGACGCTGGTTTCCAGTGAAGGTTAACAGACATGGCCCAGCCATTCCTGGAGCTTCCAGTACAATGAAGGATAAAGATACTAACACGTGCACATGTATCTACTGCAATTAACGTGAAGCACAGTAAAGGAAAAAAGTGAGTTCTATGAGAAAATACAGTTGGGACTTAATAGGTGCATTAACCAGCGGAAGCCTCTTAGCAAGTGACATAGGATGTGAGAATGTGTGTGAATCAATGCAGGAAAAGTTGCAGGCAAAGGAGGAAGAATGTGTAGAGGATCTGAGGAGAGACACTAAGGGGGACAGGAGTGAAGTGATGGAAGGAAAAAGTGTAAGGTAAAACTTGCAGGGGTAAGGTGGGGGCCAGAAATCTTCTGCTCCTGGGACATGAAAAGGAGCTTCTATTTTGATTCCATATGTAGGAAGAGGCCACCTTAGAATTTGAGGTGAGGGCAAAACATGCTCTGGTTTCAAACATCAGTTAAGTTCCTCTGTGGGGAATGGGATGGGGCTGGGAATAGAAAAGAGAAGTGGGGATCATCTCAGCTGCTCTGTGCCAGACACTGGGACATGGGGGTAAGGCAGAGGGATGGGGTTCCAGGTGGGAAGTCTAGGAGGGCCAGGGTATTGTTCTGGTGATGAGGGGATGATGGATTTGGGACCTGATGGGGAAGAGAATCTCTTCCAGGTGAGTGAGCCCTGGGACCCACCTAGTACCCCTGCAGGCTGCTCTGGGTGCACTGTCCTACATGCTCCTGTCTCCACCTCCATTGGCCTCGCCATTCTGATCATAGGCTTGATGCATGATTGTAAAGTAAAGACTTTTGTTTCTTGATATAACACAATGAGGTAGGCTGAGTGTATTTTTCTATTATTGTTGCCATTTTCCACCCTAGATTCAGGTAATTCTTCCCAGAACCTGGTTCCCATCATGCAGTGAGAACCATCCTCCTGTTGCAAACTGTTGAACAAGGGAGTCCTGCCAGTGCTGCCCCACCTCTAGCGTTCAAACTGACTCCACAATGTGCTCATGGCTGGCGGGGGCAGTGACTTAATGCAGTGATTGGGACCGCCATTGAAGTGTCCTGCTGACTGTGATCCTGCATGAGCTGTGTCCTGGAGGGTACATTCATGGGGAATGTGTGTTTTAGAAAGAGAGCTGGGTTCAATTCTTTCCCTTTTTTTTGGAAGCAAAATCATGGGTTAAGAGTTTAAGAACATGTAAGTAAGGGAATTACATGTAACAGTTTGCGATAGAAAGGGAGTCTCAAAACCACTACAACTTTAAACCAAGTTTTCATGATTATAAATCTATGCAATAAAAAAATTCATATCCAAATGAAAAAGTTTCAAGTCTGTACATAGAAGAGCTGCTGTCAGCTAATGAAAATCTGTATTTATTTGCTTTAGATTTCTAAAGCCTTTCAGTGCTTTTATTTTTTAATGTTTTATCTTTAAATTTTGGTTAGAGGATAGTTGATTTACAGTGTTGTATAAGTTTCAGGTGCATAGCCCAGTGATTCATAAATATATAATATATAACAATATATATATCATATTATATATATATTATATAATAATACATATTGTTTTCCCTTATAGGTTATTATGAAATACTGATTATAGTTTCTCTGTCCCATGTTTTGCTTTTCTTCTGGTGCTTCTCAAATATGATTGTTGATGAAGTTTCCTTGTGAATTGGGGCAACATTCTGTTTTCAGTTTTTGCATTTTCCATTTAATGTAACAAAGCTGCATCTACCTTTGCCTTCTTTTCCCTTATTTTTTTCCCTAAACTGTTAAAGATTTTTTTTAAAAAATATTACATTTTCTCCTACTTCTTTATCAAATTGTGTGTTGACTTTTTCAAGGATCTCTTTTGGATTGGGCACTATTGTTCAATTCAAGAGTGTAATTCAGGAGGCAAAGACAATATTTCTATTGAGTTTTGAGAGTCCAGAGTAATGCAGGCATCATCCAGGAATGAGGTGGACAGGTGTTAGCCAGGCTTTGGAAAACACCATTGCAGAAACAGTATTTCCCAAGCCTGATGTAGGATTGACTCCTGAGGGGGAGGGTGTAGACAGAGAAGAGAAAGGAGCCCATGACAGAGCCCTGGGCACTGAAGAATTCGTAAGTTGAGAGAGGTAGAGCCAAAAAAAAACAAAAACAACCCAGTTCCTAGCTCAGGAGTTAGGTGTATGCTAGGATGACAAAGCGTAGAGTCATCAGTAGAGAGAGGATGTTTGAAGCCATGGGGTGAATGGAAATACTTAGCACAGCAATTAGTTAGACACAGTGACTAATAGCCCCCAGGTCTCAGGAGTCATCTGCAAGGTTTGTTTCCTGGGTCTGCCTGGAGCCTGCTCCATGTTATCCTCACTGAGGCTAATAGAGCTACAGCTCTCTGGAAGGTCACCAGGGGTGATGGTGGGAGGAAAAGAAGGACCGACGATGAGATGCATCCACTAAGAATGACACCCATCACTTCTCACATGTCACTGACCAAAGCAGCTTATAAGTTCACACGTTGCTTCTGGGGACCAGGGATGTGCTTCTGCTCAGGGTCTGGGAGCAGGGCAAGTGCAGAGATTAGTGAGAGGGTCACTGCCCGCTGCAGGGCAGTTCGGCTCACCAGAGATCTGGCTCAGTTTTCTTCCCATGCAAATACCCAGTGAAATGCTCCCCATGAGAAACAAAGTCACCTCAGCCTGAAGGTCAAGGATTCTGTGTGATTCCAGTCATCGCCTTGTAAGAACCAGAAGCAGCTTCTCTGAGGCTGCAGACCCGTGAACTAGAGAGACAAGTTAGCTGACACCATACAGCTACATATGCACTACACACACACACACACATACACACTCAACCACACAGACACACACATAGTCACATGACCACACACACAACACACTGCCTGCACTCAGAACCACACACACATAACTACTGACACAATCATACACCCTCTCTCTCACACACACAACATATCCACATATACTTGACCACGGAAAACATAAGAAACTACACACACAACTAACAGAGTCAAACACCCCTCATACACACAACATATCCACACATACAACCATACAACTACACCCACAACTGTGCATACACTCAACCACATAATATATACACACAATCACACACACAGCCTGCACACACAAGCATGCACACACGTGGAACCACACATACACAACTACTAACACAAGCATACACTTGTCTTATATACACACAACATATCCACACATACAACCATACAACTACACCCACAACTGTGCATACACTCAACCACATAATATATACACACAATCACACACACAGCCTGCACACACAAGCATGTACACATGTGGAACCACACATACACAACTACTAACACAAGCATACACTTGTCTTATATACACACAACATATCCACACATACAACCATACAACTACACCCACAACTGTGCATACACTCAACCACATAATATATACACACAATCACACACACAACCTGCACAGACAAGCATGCACACACGTGGAACCACACATACACAACTACTAACACAACCATACACTTGTCTTATATACACACAACATATCCACACATACTCAACCACACACAATCACACAGTGACACGCACCACATACATAGCCCCCCACTGTCCCACACATACATAACCCCACACACAAACATGCACATGTATAGAACCACACATACAACCACGTACTCACAAACAAAACCACACACACACAGCTACTAACACAGTAATATACCTCATGCACACAACATATCCACATGTGCAACCACACAGCTGCACACACAACTACATGTACACACTAAACCATATACCCACACACAGTCACACAACCATGCATTCCACACACAGCCCACACATTCATGTACCCTTATACACACAAACATGTACACACATAGAACCATAAACACAACCACATATACAGACACACATATATAACCACACAATTGCACACAGAACACACACATTCAACTTACTCTCAATTCTTTGAAGCCCTCTCCTGCCCCACCACGGCTCCCAGCACCCACTCCTTGTGTCCTTAGGGCTGCATCAAAGGCATCTTTAGTGTGTGATATTGAGGGAAGCATAATCTGAGTAAGTCACAAAGCTCACAAGCCATATAAGAGAAATAGAAGATTTTATTTCATTAAATTTTCAACTTCTTTGGGTGAAAGTAATCATTAAAAGTAAAAAAACAAGCAACCAATCTTAGGAAATTTATTGAAAATTGAATATCCTTGATACACAGAGTGCCTCAAATCAGTAAGAAAAATAACAAGTTAATCAGAGAATATATAGGAGACTCACAGAAGAAAAACAAATAGTCCATATACAAATGAAAAGTTCATTAATCCCATGAGTAATCAGGGAAATGAAAATTAAGGGAGTAAAAAGCCACAACAAAGTCTGAGGCGCCACATTTTGTTCACCAGGTTGGCAGATATTTAAAAGACTATATATATATATATATATATATATATAGACACTCAGTCTTGGCATGGGTTCAGGGGCCAGACCTTCACGTGGTTAGTGAGTGGTGATACATAACTGAGTTATGTGATGGGTGCTTTATCTATCTAAATATCTATGTATCTAAATGTGACATCTAGTTGCATTTTGACCCAGCAGTCCCACTTCCAGGAACGTTTCCATCAGCTGTTTCTGCCTTTGCAGGCAAATATAGCCAGAGGAAGGCCCACATTTCACGACAAAGCCTGTGACAAGTTCGGTGAATACATTCTCACAATAGAAATCTGCTCAGACAGTGGGGGATGAATTATGTTTGGGCATGGGACATGGGATATGCCATGGCATATGAGAAACAAGTCACCCAAGACCATGTAATAGGATACTAATTGTACCACTGAAAAGACTGAGGGAGTATATATATGCAAAGGAAAGGCCTAGAAGGATGTAAGACTGGCATTTCTTTCTGCAAAGCTGATCACTTAGCCAGTCGCTGCCCTTCGATGTCATACCAGTGAGGGGTGGAGCGTGGATCAGGTGATGGTCAGTGTCCTGAGTTAAACCAGTCCACCATCATGGGTAGGTTGTGCTGTGTGGGCCAAGCTGAGCGGGGAGACAGCCGGCCTGGCCCCCGGGCCCTCCCCAGGTGGCCCCTTCATTTCTGGCCCTGCTGCCTGGCCTCACCCAGCTGCCGTGTCAGGCTCCTTTGGCAGTGTCTCCCTCCTGCCTAACTGGGCCCCTCATCTTGCCTCTTTTCCCACCCATTCTTGCTCTCCTGCACATCATTTGTCTTCCATTTCCCCGTCACCCTCCCAACCTCTCCCCACAGACCTGCCTCCCTGCGGGCTTCACTGTCCTGGTAAATGCTGAGGTACTTCTAGGGGGACCACTGACCAGCAGCATCTTCCTTACCCTTTTCCCAACTGTACCGCTGTCAAGGGGCCCTAGGATTGGAGTCACAGTTGCCAGGACAGTCAGACGAAGTATCCAGAACTTTCCTTTTTGACAACCAGTTGAGAGCCCTGGGTTCTGTAAGATAAGGGGTGGGCAGGGTCCTGCTGGGGTCCTTTTACCTGAGCATCCTGCAGCTGCAGCATGGCCCTCAGCAGCCCTGCATGAGCAGTGCTGTCAGCTTCTGACACCCTCTTAACTGATTTCCTCTGCAGTCAGGAGTGGGCCTCAGCACAGGAGGAGTTTTGCTTTTTGCCCCACATAATTGGTGATTTTATTTTATACAATCACGTGCAAGCTAACTGATTAAAAGATAATAATAACCACAAGGAATGGCAAGGAACAAGTTCTGAGAAGACTGTAATTCTCTGTAACAAAGTTTAGCTCTGGTGTCCTTGTGCTCCCTGACTGGTGGCAGCTAGGCCAGCTCTGGTCACTCTTCCCAGACCACAGCTTCCTCCTTGCAGGCCGCCTTCAAGCCACACCTTGTCCTGTCATTGCCTTCGGGGCCTCCACTCTATGCAGACTGTCACCCCATGCCATGTGGCTAGCATTTTCTAAGTTGAAAGTGTGTGCAGAAGCAGGTGTGCACACCTGTAGTGTCCAGCCAGGGAGCGCTTTGGGGGACAGCGTGTGTACATCTAGGAGGAGCTGCATACTTTCCGAGAAAGCTGTGAACATCCTCCAAGAAGCCTTGGGGTAACAGGGGTACAAACTTTTATGGGGTCCAAGACTGCCCAGTTTTCTCAAAGTGGGGGTTATGTCGGCCTCAGAAATGTCAAAGCTGTTTCAGAGTCACTGAAACAGAAGGGACTCGGGCTGTTTTTGGTGCCACCCTCTCCCTGCCCATCACACTGTACCTCCACACCCTACTCCAGTTTCTTTTGGGGGATCTGGGTGAACCACTTTCTCCCCTCTCTGTTGATCTCAGAGGGACTGCAGGCCCTTTTGCAGCTCATGGCATGTCTGAGCTTAATGCCCAGAATCCTTGCAAGGGACCAGGAGGTTTTGCAACAGGCCAAAACCAACCTCTGTGTTGGTAGAACTTTCCTTCTTCTGCCATTTACACACCAGCTCCCACTCTTCTCAGTTATCTAGATTCACTCAGTCAGCTGGTCAACAGACATTTTTCTAAGCAGATTAGAAGTGAGGAATCAGATGACAAAGATGCAGGTCCTGACGTCAGGGAAGTTCAGGGTCAACACCAAGGCTGATGGCCAGAATATTTGCCTTCAACTCCGCACACCACAACATGGGCGAGCTGTGTACAGCAGCTGTCCCTGGTCTTTGTGGGTGGCTCTCTCATGATTTCTCAATGGCCTCCTTTAATTTAAGAGAGAAATTTAATTATATGGGCAGAAAACGGAAACCAAGTAATGATCACATGGATAGAAAAATCATTAGATTGTTTTGTGTTGGACGGAGTAATTAATGTCTTTCACAAATGATGCTGGAGAAAATGAGTAAGGTTCTTTTAATCGATTTTCAACTTTTGTTCTTGAAAAAAGCTGTGAAAAGCTAATTAATGGTGGCAGAAGATTGTGAGGGAGGAGAGCATGAAAGGAATGCTGATGGAGCCAGAACCCCAGAGTGAAAGGAGTAGCCTGAGGCTGCTTACTTTACACAGGACAGAGTCAAAGCCCAAAGCCTCCAGGTTCTTACAAAACATGCATGTGAAGCAATATCGCATTTGGCTTTGCCAGAACTTAATGACATTGTTCTAGCACTTTGTCCCCCTGTTGTAAAGCTGTGTCATTTTGTACTGTCATATTGTCCCCTGATTATCTCAAGAGAATACACAGGCACACATAAATACATGTGAACATACACATACAGCACACACCCTGGTTATATAGAAACAAATAGAAACTTTATTGGATATAATGTTGATGGAACTTACACAGCCTGATCTTCCTATCTGTAAGTGTCTTGTCCATAACTTTAAACACTTCCAAAATTCCTTGTCTGTTTTAGAATTTTTAATTAATTTACCATTAATATTATTACCATTTACATTTTCGTTAAGCCTTTACAAGGAGATATATTTCTTAGTCTCTGGGTACAAAATGTTTTGGCTTTTAAGTTTAAAATCAAAAAGAACAAATGAGTCTGATTATTTCTCATCTGACACTGTTGGATTTCCTTTGATTAGCAATGAACAATCCATTGACAGTTTTTCAAACTGATTTAAGAGTAAATAACAGCCCAAGGCCACCAGTTTTTCTCTCTGTATAGAAAATATGCCATAGATTTTCCATGATAGGGTACACTAGACATCCTGAAAACTGTTCTTCTAGATTGAAAAGCTGAATTAGATGTAAGAAACCTCCTTTGAAATATAGAACTCATTTCATTTCAATTTGATTTTTAAACTATTCAGTCGCTGTATTTTAATGAATAGGCAAACAAACTTCATGTCCCCATGGAAATTACATTTCAGTGAGACCAGTAGACAATAAATATAATATATATGCGTGCAGTCAAGGCTACAGAGAACAAATAAAGCAGAGAAAGAGAATTTGAAGTAGTTAGCATCCATAGAGGGGGTTGAACATTTAGGCAAGTGGGTCTCAGAAGGCTTCACCAAGAGCTGATTGTGGAGATCTGGAGGAGAATAAGGAAGAGCTGGGAGGCCTGGGCTCAGGATATCCAGGAAGAGGGGTGATGGACAAGGCCTGTAGCTGGTGAGTGCTGGCATTTTCAGGCCAAAGGGGATGGGGTAGGGGTGAGAGACGAGGAGAAGTACAGGGGATCAGAGGAGAGTGCCATGCCATTTAAAACATTGTGAGGTATGGTAGGACTTGGGCTTTCCCTTTGAGTAAGATGGGGCGTGGCTGGAAGGTCCTGAGCAGGGGGACATGATCCAGCTTAGGTTTAACAGGATCCCGGTGGCGTCTGTGTTAAAACTACGTAAGTGTAGTTTGGGGCATGGAGATTGGGAAGGTATTGAGTCCCATCAGAACGTGTGTTCCTCCTCTGCAGCACTTTCTCTTGGTTGTAATACTGGTATATTGCAAGTTTATTGACCCTTGCTCCTTCCATACATGTTCATTTCTGTGGAAGTCCTGCCTGCTCTTACATCCTGTATCATTGCTAATGCAACTCAACAACATGATCCCTTTTTAGATCACAGAATAAAGGTGTTAACACAGACTGCATTATTGAAATAATTAAGCAATTTTTTTTAAAAATTGGTAAGTCAGAGTAATTATCAGTAAACCTTTCTAAGCCTTTCTCTCTGGTTGTTTCTTTGAATTTCTGGGGAAAAAATGATTGATTCCATTTTCATAATTTTTTTTTTGCAATTACATAACTTCCTTATAAGCCAGCATGAACCACAACAATGTGTTTGAGTGTCACTCCACCACTTAAACGTGGGCAGTGTCTGTGTCTTAATCTACCCTCTGTGTACAGTGTGCTGCTAAGTTAGGAGGGAATAAATACAATTTTATTCAGTGAAAATAGTTATGTATTCTTCATGAAAAAGTCACTTTGGATTTTAGCAAGAGGGGGAAATGCTCAGATATAAAGCAGAGCAATGTGTTGACTGGTTAGTTTCCTTTTTAATTTCCATTTATTTCTTCAGCATGCTTTCACTGAGTAACTATTACATACCCTAAACTTTCCTAGGTCCTGAATATTCAAATCAAGCAAGTTCCCAGGATTTAAACTGCAGAGAGAGCATACACAGGATGGATGGACAGGTGGATGGATGGATGGATGTGTAGCATTATTACAGATTCTGATAGTGTTGCAGAAGAAGTAATTGGTCCAGCAATAAAGTGAGAGGCAGGGTAGTTTAGACAGGTGAGTCATAGTGGGCTTCTTAGCAGGGGTGAAATTGAAGCAGACACTTGCAATAAAAGGAGGAGGAGAGGAAGCACTGTGAAAGCTCTTCTGACAAAATCAATCACAAGTGCAAAAAGAAGTGAAGAAATCAACCTGCTTGTGTGGAGCTGGATGGAAGGTTCAGCCTGAAATGCTGACCTAGGACAGTCTGCTGCCAGGTGCACCTGGAGAGGTGGGTGTGGCATCGAGTTCCAGGACTAAAAGAAACAATGAAGGCTTAGAAGTTTGGGTTATATTTCAGTGCAGTGGGAAGCTATTGATGGGTTTCAAGCAGAAAAGGCCATGATATAATTTATATCTTTTCAAATTCTTTTTGGCTGTGTGGAGAAAGGATTGGAGGAAGGGGCCGATTCATTTGCTGATGTGACTAAAGCATTCATTCTGAGCGAAACAATCAATAGCCTACTAGCAAATGTCTAGCTACGTGCCAGTAAAACTGTTTTTCAAAATATGTGCAGACAGAAGTTGGATTGGAGAAGTGCTTCATGAGCCTAATTATTAACTTTATGTAGGGGTTTTTTTATGGTCCATAGATCCTTATTGCTTATCCTTTTATTGAAGTATAATACACCTCCAGAAAAATATACATCAAAATGAGTTATAAAAATGCAAACATCCCTTTGTAATCATCTCTCGGACCAGAAAATAGAGCATTATCTGCAGCCCTTCTGTCCCCTTGTGTTTTCTGCTCACCCTGCTTCCTTTTCCCTCTAGTGGCTCTCTCTGTTGTCATGACCTCTATCTTGTAGATTATTTTTGCTTATTTTAAAATTTCATGTGATGAGGCAAATGGTACATCTGTTGTGTGTACCACTGGGTCATTGGTTCATACTATGCTACTAATATGCTATTTGTCCCTGTGTGAATATACACCAATATAGCTATTCTATCTTTGGTTATCATTGGAGTGCCTTCTTATTCTGAGCTCTGTGAGTAATGCTGCTGTGGGAATACTTACCCTATATTTTGGTATTCATGTATGCATTTTAGTTGGATATATGCCAAGTTCTGAAATTGCAGATCATATTGTATATGTATGATCAGCTTTGGTAGATCCTACTATTGCAAGAAAGGGAGATGGCATGTCCTGGGGCCAGCAGGAGTCCTTATGACAGACCACCAAGAGAGTGTTCTTGGCTTCTTGCATGAAAGAATTTAAGAGTAAAGGGAAAGCAAGTTTATTTAGAGAGATACCCTCTCCATAGGCAGAATGTAGGCTGTCTCAGAAAGTGAGAGTGGCCCGAAGGCATGGGGGCTGTAGGTTTTTATGGGTTAAGTAGTTTCATAAGCTAACAAGTGGGAGGAATGTTCTTGCTATTTGGGGGTAGAGTGGGGATTTTCCAGAAGTTGAGCCACTGCCCACTTTTTGGCCTTTCATAGTCCTCCTCAGAGCTATTATGGTGTAAGGGGGAGTGATTTTTAGTATTACAATGAAGGTATAATGAGCTAAAGATCAATGTCTGGACTCTTTTCAAAGCCACCTTGGTTTCAGCTGATTCCAGCCAGTCTTTGTCACATCCCAACAGCTATGCCTGTCTTAATTATTTAGCATTTGTATCCTGCCTCTTTTCTTCCTATCTCACTGCCAAGTAATTTTCCAAAGTTGTTGAGCCAATTACACTCTCATCAGCGCCATAGGAGACCAGTTGCTTCATGTCTTCATCAACACTTGGTATTTTCTGTTTTACTAATTTTAGCCATCCACTGGATATCTAATTGTGATTTTTTTAGAGATTTGTATTTTTTTATTTATTTTTATTTCTTTATTTTCGGCTATTCTGGGTCTTCATTGCTACACATGCTTTTCTCTAGTTGCAGTGAGCGGTGGGTACTCTATAGTTGCAGTGTGTGAGCTTCTCATTCTAGTGGCTTCTTTGTTGTGGAACACAAGCTCCAGGGCATGTGGGCTTAGTAATTGCAGCACACAGGCTCAGTAGTTGGAGTTCCCAGGGTCTAAGGCACAGGATTAACAGTTGTGGCACACGGGCTTAGTTGCTCTGTGGCTTGTGGGATCTTCCCAGACCAGGGATCAAACCCGTGTTTCCTGCACTGGCAGGTGGACTCTTTACCACTGAGCCACCAGGGAAGCCCTCTAATTATGATTTTAATTTATCTGATAACTAATAAGGTTGAGCAACTTTTTATTGATTTTTGGCCATTTGTGTGTCCTCTTGTAAAGCATTTGTTCATATATCTTTCTATTTTTCTATGGCATTTAACTATTTCTTTTTCTGTACACTTCCTGAATATCAGCCTTTTTTATTTTATGGGTTTTGATGATTTTTTCTCTCTGTGTAGTTTGTCTTTTTATCCTCTTAATAGTGTTTTCTAGTGAAAAGAAATTCTTACTGTATCTGCTTAAAATAGTTGGTAGTTTGGCATCCTGTTTCAGAAACCTTTGCCTATCCCAGGTTTAAGAAGGTGTTCCATTGTATCATTTTCTGGAAGATTTATTGTTTTACCCTTCACATACAGAAATGCCATCAATATGAACTGGGTTTTTGTGTATGCTGTGAGGTAGGGATTAAGATACATGTGCTCATATGGCCATCCCATTGACTCTACTTTTCCTGTAGAAATAGACTTCTCAAATACTATATTATGTAATTTCAGTCAAGTATGACCTCCTTTGTAAAGCTGCCTATAACAATTTAAATTTAGACAAGGGTGGGAATGTAGCTGATACTGCATCCCAAAGTGAGGTGGTGGGCCAAAGTCCACAAGTCAGGAAGGAAATGAGCCAGAATCACTCCCCTGGTTTTTGGACTTCTCTGACTGATCAGGGATCTAAAGGAACAAATCAGATATGGAAGAAGGGATTCTGTGATGAGAAATGTTTGCAAAGGCCGTTAGAGTTCAGCTCCTCTGATGAGTAAGGGAGGGGGTGGTTCCCTCCCGCTTACCTGGGGCCATTAGGCTGAGGATCGGTGGGAACATTGGAAAACAAGGCGCCATCTTTTGGTTTGGAGCAGAGTGGACCAGGGTCTGGGCCTCATCTGGGCATCTGTGGGGTGATAAAAGAGTTCAGCCCACCTTCTTAGAGGCTGTGTTAGTTCTCCTGGGCCCTTACATTGGGGTCACTTGCTGGAGCAGATGGACACCAACAACAAGAAGCCAGAGATGTACATCAGTTCCTAAGAATGCTGAAGTTGCCACAGGCCACCATTATTAAGAGCAGGCATGTGGCCACTTGGGTCAAGGAAACTGCAAGTAAGTGACCCCATCTGCCTGCCAATGCAGGAGATGCAAGAGATACAGGTTTGATCTCTGGGTTGGAAGATCCCTTGGGGTAGGAAATGGCAATGCACTCCAGTATTCTTGCTTGGAAAATTCCATGAACAGAGGACCCTGGTGGGTTACAGTCCATGAGGTTGCAGAGTCAGAAATGACTCTGAGAAGCACATGAGCAAGGAACCAATAAAAATGCCTGAAGGGGAAGGGAGCCTTCAACATCTGCTGGGTCTAGAGTGTAGGATAACATGTAGAGTATCCTTCTCCTGCTTCCAATCAGCAAAAGATGCCAGGCCTGATCCCTTCATAGCAGGTAGGAGCCACCACCATACCAGGAGGACAGTGGATGGTTTATTTGTGATACAGGTTATGTTTGTAAATCAGGGGGCAGGCCAGATTCTCACCCAGTGGAAGGAACACCCCTTCTGAGTTCCCCCAAATATATACATTTAAAGAGGTCAGATGGAGGCAAGATTGAAGTTGTATTTTTATTACATCCCCCAAGTCATGTTCAGTCAGTTTCCTAGAGCATTTACCTGGGCAGGGAGCTATCTCACAGCTCAGGACTGCCCGAGGCTGAGGTGCCTGACTGCAGGGACTGTCACAGCTCTGTAGGGCAAGTCACCTGCAAACCCACAGGGGCCTTCAGTGCAGGAACCCATCTTGTGCCCTGGGATAGAGGTGTGCTTCTTTGCTGCACAGTTCAGTTCAGTTCAGTTGCTTTTGCAGCCCCATGGACTGTAGCACACAAGGATTCCCTGTCCATCACCAGTTCCCAGAACTTGCTCAAACTCATGTCCATCAAGTCAATGATGCCATCCAACCATCTCATCTTCTGTCATCCCTTTTTCCCCGTGTTCAATCTTTCCTAGCATCAGGATCTTTTCCAATGAGTCAGTTCTTCATATCAGGTGGCCAAAGAATTGGAGTTTCAGCTTCAGCATCAGTCCTTCCAATTAATATTCAGGACTGATTTTCTTTAGCATTTACTGGTTTTGTCTCCTTGAAGTCCAAGGAACTCTCAAGAGTCTTCTCCAACACCACAGTTCAAATGCATCAATTCTTTGGCACTCAGTTTTCTTCATAGTCCAACTCTCACATCCATACATGACTCCTGGAAAAACCATAGCTTTGACTAGATGAACCTTTGTCAGCAAAGAAATGTCTCTGCTTTTTAATATGCTGTCTAGGTTAGTTATAGCTTTTCTTCCTAGGAGCAACCATATTTTAATTTCATGACTGCAGTCACCATCTGCAGTGATTTTGGAGCCCAAGAAAATAAAGTCTGTCACTGTTTCCATTGTTTCTCCATCTATTTACCATGAAGTGATGGGACTGGATGCCATAATCTTAGTTTTTTTGAAAGTTGAGTTTTAAGCCAGCTTTTTTTTAAAGCCAGCTCTCCTCTTTGACTTTCATCAAGAGACTCTTTAGTTCTTCTTTGCTTTCTGCCATAAAGGTGGTGTCATCAGTGTACTGAGGCTATCCTCCCGGCAATCTTGATTCCAGCTTGTGCTTCATCCAGCCCAGCATTTTACATGATGTACTCTGCATATAAATTAAATAAGCAGGGTGACATATAGCCTTGACATACTCCTTTCCCAATTTGGGACCAGTCCATTGTTCCATGTCTGGTTAAAACTGTTGCTTCTTTACCTGCATACAGATTTCTCAGGAGGCAGGTCAGGTGGTCTGGTATTCCCATCTCTTTAAGAATTTTCCACCATTTGTTGTGATCCACAGAATCAAAGTTTTCAGTGTAATCAATAAAGCAGAAGTAGATTTTTTCTGGAACTTCTTGCTTTTTCTATGATCCAGCAGATGTTGGCAATTTGATCTCTGGTTCCTCTGCCTTTTCTAAATTCAGCTTGAACATCTGGAACTTCTTGGTTCATATACTGTTAAAGCCTGACTTGGAGAATTTTGAGCATTACCTTGCTAGTGTATGAGATGAGTGCAATTGTGCGGTAGCTTGAACATTCTTTGGTTTTGCCTTTCTTTAGCATTGGAATGAAAACTGACCTTTTCTAGTCCTGTGGCCACTGCTGAGTTTTCCAAATTTGCTGGCATATTGAGTGCAGCACTTTAACAGCATCACTCTTTAGGATTTGAACTAGCTCAACTGGAATTCCATCAACTCTGCTAGCTTTGTTCACAGTGATGTTTCCTAAGGCCCGCTTGACTTCTCATTCTAGGATGTCTGGCTCTTTGCTGCACAGTTGCTTGTGTTTGTAGGTGCTCAAGCAATCTTTGCCAAAGTGGAGAGAAAAACATAGTAACCAGCTGTTGAAGGGGAGAGGAAAAATCTACTTTCAGGCCACTGTCCTGATATGCAGCTTCCCAGCCACTCACAGGAGAAGGAAATGTCAACCCACTCCAGTATTCTTGCCTAGAGAATTCTGTGGACAGAGGAGCCTGGTGGGCTGCTGTCCATGGGGTCGCACAGAGTCAGACACAACTGAAGCAACTTAGCATGCGTGCATGCATTGGAGAAGGAAATGGCAACCCACTCCAGTATTCTTGCCTGGAGAATCCCAGGGACAGAGGAGCCTGGTGGGCTGCCGTCTATGGGGTCTCACAGAGTCAGACACAACTGAAGTGACAGCAGCAGCAGCAGCCACTCTCAACTTAACCATCGGGAAAGCGTTAAATAATGCAAGTGGTGCATCTTAGCTGGAGATGGCATGAACAAAATGCATTAATTATCCTTTATTTATAGTTATCTCAGTTTTGCATTATGTTCTTGAAACCTCAGTGCAAACCGTGGGATAGGCTCTTAAACTTAAAACTAGGGGCATTCTGCATGGTTGCTAGAAAGCAAAATATCTTACTCTAGGAGGCATCAAGGGGTAAAACCTTTCTCATTCTTGAGTTTATTTTTTCCCATTTTTAAAAACTCTGTAGGTTTTACAGATATCATTGTGCAATATAGAATTTATTCTCCCTGGAGAGTAAGGTGGCTTCAAGGTGGTTTATAGCAAATAAGGTTTGCAGAATTATGGAGAATGGTGATAAGAATTCAAGTGAGAGGAATAATATGAAAATTTGTTAAAAAACTAAAAGTAGAGCTACCATATAATCCCACAGTCCCAATTCTATGCATGTATCCAGAAAAAACTGTTTTTTAAATTTTTTTCCCAATTATTTTTATTAGTTGGAGGCTAATTACTTTACAATATTGTAGTGTTTTTTGCCATACACTGACATGAATCAGCCATGGATTTACATGTGTTCCCCATCCTGAACCCCCCCTCCCACCTCCCTCCCCATCCCATCCCTCTGGGTCATCCCAGTGCACCAGCCCCAAGCACTTGTCTCGTGCATCCAACCTGGACTGGCGATCTCTTTCTCCCTTGATAATATACATGTTTCGATGCTGTTCTCTTAGATCATACCACCCTTGCCTTCTTACATAGAGTCCAAAAGTCTGTTCTATACATCTGTGTCTCTTTTTCTGTCTTGCATATAGGGTTATCATTACCATCTTTCTAAATTCCATATATGTGCGTTAGTATACTGTATTGGTGTTTTTCTTTCTGGCTTACTTCACTCTGTATAATGGGCTCCAATTTCATCCATCTCATTAGGACTGATTCAAATGAATTCTTTTTAATGGCTGAGTAATATTCCATGGTGTATATGTACCACAGCTTTCTTATCCATTCGTCTGCTGATGGGCATCTAGGTTGCTTCCATGTCCTGGCTATTATAAAAAGTGCTGCGATGAACATTGGGGTACACGTGTCTTTCAGATCTGGTTTCCTCGGTGTGTATGCCCAGGAGTGGGATTGCTGGGTCATATGGCAGTTCTACTTCCAGAAAAAACTCTTAATTCAAAAAGAATACATGCACCCTAGTGTTCATTACAGCACTATTTACAGTAACCAAGACATGGAAGCAATCTACATGTCCATTGACAGATGAATGGATAAAAAAGACATGGTGTGTGTGTGTGTATATATATATATATATATATATATACATATACACACACATACACACACACATATATATATAGTGAATAATGGAATATTACTCAGCCATAAAAAAAGACTTGGACTTCCCTGGTGGTCCAGTGGTTGAGCATCCACCTGCCAGTGCAGGGGACACAGGTTTGATCCCTGGTCTGGGAAGATGCCACATGCCATGGAGCAGCTAAGCCTGTGTACCACAGCTACTGTGCCCACACACCTAGAGACCACACTCCACAGCAAGAGAAACCACCACAATGAGAAGCTCATGCACTGCAGATAGACAGTAGCCCCCTCTTGCCACAACTAGAAAATGCCTGTGTGTAGCAATGAAGACCCAGTGCAGCCAAAAATATATAAATAAATAAATAATAATAAACTGGTTTGGAAAATCAGGCTTTCATCAGCTCACAAACCAGCCAATTAGCAAGAAATTGGTTCTATCTCTTTATCAATATTCTAAAGGGTGCCCTTTAACTCAAAATTTTATGAAGCAACCCAAAAGTCTTGTTGTGAAGAATGGAGCCACATTATATAGAAAAGGGTGTTAAGTATGTGGGGTTTAACAGTTAAAATCTCAAGAACAAATTACTTTAAAATATAGTGAATTAATAAATAATTTGAAACCATATGACCATCTCAATAGATTCAGAAAAAGCCTTTGACAAAATTCAGCACCTATTTATGATTAAAACTCTTCAAAAAATGGGCATAGAAGGAATCTACCTCAGCATTGTAAAAACCATATATGATAAGCCTACAGCAAACATTATTCTCTATGGTCAAAAACTGAAAGCATTCCCCCTAAAATCAGGAACAAGACAAGGGTGTCCATTTTCACCACCATTATGCAACACAGTTCTGGAAGTCCTAGCTACAGCAATCAGAGAAGGAAAGGAAATAAAAGGAATCCAGATCAGAAAAGAAGAAGTAAAGCTCTCACTGTTTGCAGATGACATGATACTGTACATAGAAAACCCTAAAGATAATATAAGAAAATTACTAGAGCTAATCAGTGAATTTAGCAAAGTTGCAGGATACAAAATCAATACACAGAAATCATTTGCATTTCTATATACTAACATTGAAAAATCAGAAAGAGCAATTAAGGAGACAGTCCCATTCACCATTGCAACAAAAAGAATTAAATATCTAGGAATCAACTTACCTAAGGAGACAAAAGAACCGTACACAGAAAACTATAAGACACTAATGAAAGAAATGTTTCCTTATTGATTTTCTGTCTGGATGATCTGTCCAATGATGTAAATGGAACACTGAAGTCTCTTACAATTATTTTGTTACTATCAGTTTCTACTTTCTTGTTTTTTAATGTTCACTTATGCAGTTAGGTGCTCCTATGTTGGGTGCATATATATTTATGGTTATTATTGTTATTATTAAACTTCAAAAATTTTCTTTTAAATTAAAAAAAAAAGAAATCAAAGATGACCATATGGAGAGATATTCCATGCTCCTGGGTAGGGAGAATCAATATTGTGAAAATGACTATTCCCCCAAATACAATCTACAGATTTAATGCAATCCCTATAAAATTACCAGTGGCATTTTTCACAGAACTAGAACAAAAAATTTCACAATTCATATGGAAACACAAAAGACCCCGAATAGCCAAAGCAGTCTTGAGAAAGAAGAATGGAGCTGGAGGAATCCACCTTCCTGACTTCAGGTTATGCTACAAAGCTACAGTCATCAAGACAGTATGGTACTGGCACAAAAACAGAAATATAGACCAATGGAACAAGATAGAAAGCCCAGAAATAAACCCATGCACCTATGGGTACCTTATTTTTGACAAAGGAAGCAAGAATATACAGTGGGGCAAAGACAGCCTCTTCAATAAATGTGCTGGGAAAACTGGACAGCAGCATGTAAAAGAATGAAATTTTAAAAAATTTTAAAAAAAGAATGAAATTAGAACACTTCCTAACATTATACACAAAGATAAACTCAAAATGGAATAAGGACCTAAATATAAGACCAGAAACTATAAAACTCTCAGAGGAAAACATAGGCAGAACACTTGCTGACATAAATCAAAGCAAGATCCTCTATGACCCACTTCCTAGAGTAATGGAAATAAAAACAAAAGTAAACAAGTGGGACCTGGTTAAGCTTAAAAGCTTTTGCACAGCAAAGGAAACTATAAGCAAGATGAAAAGACAACCCTCAGAATGGGAGAAAATAATAGCAAATGAAACAACTGACAAAGGATTAATTTCCGAGATATACAAGCAGCTCATACAACTCAATACCAGAAAAACAAACAATTCAACCAAAAAGTGGGAAAAAGACTAACCAGACATTTATCCAAAGAATACATACAGATGGCTAACAAACACATGAAAAGATGCTCAACATCACTCATTATTAGAGACATGCAAATCAAAACTACAATGAGATATCACCGCACACCGGTCAGAATGGCCATCATCAAAAAGTCTACAGACAATAAATGCAGGAAAGGGTGTGGAGAAAAGGGAACACTCTTGCTCTGTTGGTGGAATGTAAGTTGATACAGCCACTATGGAAGACAGTATGGAGATTCCTTAAAAAACTAGGAATAAAACCACCATATGACCCAGCAATCCAACTCCTAGGCATATACCCTGAGGAAACCAAAATTGAAAGAGATACATGTATCCCATTGTTCATTGCAGCACTATTTACAATAACTAGAACATGGAAGCAGCCTAGATGTCCATCAACAGATAAAGAAGTTGTGGTAGATAAACACAATGAAATATTACTCAGCCATAAAAAGGAACTCATTTGAGTCAGTTCTAATGAGGTGGATGAACCTAGAACCCATTATACAGGGCCAAGTGAGTCAGAAAGAGAAAGATAAATACCGTATTCTAACACATATATATGGAATCTAGAAAAATGGTACTGAAGAAATTATTTACAGGGTAACAGTGGAGAAACAGACATAGAGAATAGACTTATGGACATGGGGAAAGGGGAGGAGAGGGTGAGATGTATGGAAAGAGTAACATGGAAACTTACATCACCATATGTAAAATAGAGAGCCAAGGGGAATTTGCTGTATGGCTCAGGAAACTCAAACAGGCAATCTGTATCAACCTAGAGGGGTGGGGTGGGGAGGGAGATGGGAGGAAGTTTCAAAAGGGAAGGGTTATATATATACCTATGGCTGATTCATGTTGAGGTTTGACAGAAAACAGGAAAATTCTGTAAAGCAATTATCCTTCAATAAAATATAAAAATAAAAAATAAAAATAAATAATTTGAGGCATAGTAAAGCAAGGTATCAGGAGATAGTTTGTGACTCAGAGTTCCCTGGAGGACGAGGCATACCACACCACAGGGGGCCACCAGGGGAAGCACCAAGGCAGTCAGAAGGCAGAGGGAGTGACGGGAAATAGGAGAAAGAGCCTTTACTGTGGTTTCTGTGGGAAGGACCTGGCCAAGTAGGGTCTTAGGATTGGCTGATTTGAATAGTTTCAGCAGGTCTGGGGCCCTAAGTGGTGTCCCTTCCTTGTTGTTAGGTTCCTGGCCCTGGGGTGATTAGGGCAGCAGGGACAGTGGCCTGGAGTCTGAGACCCCAGCAGAGGCTGTGGTTGGGCATGTGGGCTCTGGATTGATTGGTTTGTATATGTATGTACACTTTACTGTCTCTAGGAATTGGGCCTCTGTTGTTTAGTCACCAAGTTATGTCCTACTCTTTTGCCACCCATACACTGGGTAGCTCCACTAGGCTCCTCTGTCCACGGGATTTCCCAGGCAAGAATAGTGGAGTGGGTTGCCATTTCCTTCTCCAGGGGATCTTCCTAACCCAGGAATTAAACCTGCATCTTCTGCATTGGCAGGCGGATTCTTTACCAATGAGCCACCTGGGAAGCCCCAGGAATTGGCCCTGGGACAAGTCATTTCTCCATGGCAAGCAAGGCCTCAAGTTGTGAAAGCATCATATGTAGAAATTAAGAGATTATTTGTTCACAAGTGCAACTCCTGTGCAGTGCCAGCTCATTTGGGAATGGTGAGTATGAAGCTGAATCCAGCCCCTATACCTAACACTGAGTTAAATCTTGGAGACGAGAGTTTTGGGTGAAGTAGAAAAGAATAGCTTTATTGTTTTGCCAGGCAAAGGGGGCCGTGGTGGGCTAATGCCCTAAAAACTGAATGTTCTGACCTAGAGAGGGTAATGAGTAACGGTTCAAAGAGGATGTGATCAGTTCATGGATAGTCTTCCGATTGGTTGGTGAGATCAGTCTTCTAGTTTCAACCAGTCTGGAGTCTGCATTCTTGTGGGCAGCATTCAGTTAACCTCTCTCACCTGATATGGGTTTTAGTAACTGCAAAACAGTCCAAAGATATTGTTAAGTACGTCCCTTGAGGGGGAACCCTGCCCCAAGGCTGCACTATTGTTTCTTGATTGCCCCTCCCCTGTCTCTGTATCCTCTCTCTTCGGTAATACAACCGTTTGAACCTGCCCCCTTGAAACTCAGGGAAGGTCCTGAAGGCCTAATGAAGCACATTTCCTGTAATCAAGTGAACCAGAAAGGCCTTTGTGCCTGTGCAGGGGAACCCTACAGGATCCTGCTTGGTTTCAGGAGGAAGTGCAGATTTACTGGTGTGGGGAACCTCTGCCCTGCAGGCTACACTCTTATGTACTGTGTGTTGGTTACTCGCTGGCCCTCTCCTGTATCTCACACATCTCCAGAGGAGTTCCTGACGGCTCAACCTTACCTGGCTTTGCACCACCATAGGACGTTCACTTAAATCATGTAACCCATGATTTGGGCACTGAGGACCACCAAGTGCTGTGTAATCCGGAGTCACAGAACACACCTCAGAGGGCACTCGAGACAGCGGCATACAGTTTATTATGCCAGCCCAGCGGGTCCAAGGGGAATCAGTTCCCAGCAAGGACCCTGATGTTTCTGAGAGGCCCAGTTTTATACCCCCTGCTACATGAATGGTTACATGTTAGCAACCTCTTTGTTGTATATGACTGAGTTTTACCACAAATAGATGCTGCGAGAAGGAACAATTAAGGTTAAAGGGGGGAAGAATGATTATACATCCTGGGGGGATGTCTCCATGGTTAATCTAACAGGGGCAGTCTGACCTCAGCTACAGTCTCCCTTTGTCATCTGTAGGGAGGGACGCCTCCTGGAGACCTGGTTTCCATTAGCAACAGTTGCCTCACTCTTGGGCAAAGTTCATGCCCAGTTCACATCTTGTCTTTAAGAGGGATGACAGGCTTCAGGATGGAGTCTCTCTTGCTTTTCTTACACTGGCCCCAAAACAAGGACAGCCTTCCATTCCACCTAGCAGTCCTCAAGAGCAGGTGCCATAACTGCAAAGATGTCTCCATCTTGGCCCATGTTGGCTAGAGTTCAAATTTAAGTGCTTCAAGTGGATAGGGCTAGCTTTTTCTGTCCCTATTGGTGATGCCATGATGCAGACAGTGTTGAAAGATTGGTTTGAATCTCTTCCCCTTTCTGTTCAGCAATGGGGAAGGCCCAATGTCTGCACACTTCGACCTTGGTCCCTTTTGGGTGTTCTCTGCAGTCTTCTGCAGAACTTCTTGCTCAGTTGTGTCCAACTCTTTGCAACCTCATGGACTGTAGCCCACCAGGCTCCTCTTTTGTTCTGCCAAAAGTTTTAACTTTTGTCTCAGGTTTAAAGGACTTGTTAACAAAAGAAACCACTCTTATACACAAATAAACAATTCTAATATTTAATAGAGAATTATCTAATTTAACTTTCAATAAACAATCATTAATAGGAAAAAGAAATAGGACAGCAGATACATCACCAAACTGTGTTTTGACTAACATCCAGACTCAAACATTGCTGGAAGTCCTGTGTTACAGCAAGCAATCTGGCGTTACAGTTGTGAAAAGGTCCCAGGCAGCATGTCCACTCCAGGGGTAAGACTTCAAAATTGCAGCTTGGGGATTCCCACTTACAATCCCAAGCCACAGACTGATATCATCAGCTTGCAAGCAAATTGCAGCTCCAGTTTTATGCTAATGTTGTTTGTTTTGTCTTATAAATCTCGGAATGTTATTAATTCCAAGCATGGTTGACCAGACCTCCTCCAGGGGTTCAACTATCTCAAGATCCATCCCCTGTCTTGTCTATGGTGTCAAGTGGCTTGAAGTCACAGCAGATACATAGTCAGGGCAGTGTCCAAGCAGGTCAGAAGCAAGGTCAGAGGCTTGCTCTGCTTTTTGTCTATGAAACCTGAACAAGACCACGTCCATTTAATTTCCCTAACATCTGACCATGGAATTTTCCAAGCAAGAATACTGGAATGGGTTACTATTTCCTGCTCCAGGGGACTCTTCCTGACCCAGGGATTAAACTAACTGTGTCTCTTGCGTCTCCTGCATTGGCAGGTGGATTCTTTACTACTGCATATGTTAGATGTTCCAGACTTCTCTAGGTTATACCCACAAACGTCTCCAGACATAGGGCCTGGGTGTTACGGTTTAATCATTTTGAGTCTCATACTGGCTGCAGTAGCAGTGATAGTTCTAAACATAAAAGCCTTTTTTTGTTTTGTTTTGTTAATTAGCTTTAATTGTTGACTTTTAAAAATTTAATTATTATTTTGTATTAGAGTATAGTTGATTTACAATGTTGTGTTAGTTTCAGGTGTATAGCAAAGTGATTCAGTTATACGTATTCATCTATCCATTCTTTTGCAGAAGCTTTTCCCATATGAGTTATTAATATTGAGTCGAAATTCCTTGTGCTATACGGTAGGTCCTTGTTGGTTATTTTATATATAGTAGTATGTGTATGTTAATCCCACACTCATAATTCATCCCTCCCCTGCCTTTTCCCCTTCAGTAACCATGTTAGTTTTCTATGAGTCCATTTCTGCTTTGTAAATAAGTTCATTTGTATCATATTTTAGATTCCACACATAAGTGATATCATATGATATCTGTCTTTGACTAACTCACTTCACTTAGTATGATAATCTCTAGGTCCATCCATGTTGCTGAAGATGGCATTATTTCATTCTTTTTAATGTCTGGCTAATATTTCATTGTATATACCTACCACCTCTTCTTTATCCATTCATCTGTCAGTAGACATATAGGTTCTTTCCACATTTTGGCTATTGTAAATAGTGCTTCAGTGAACTTTGTGGTGCTTATAGCTTTTCAAATTAACGATTTTCTTCAGATATATGCCCAGGAATGGAATTGCTGGGTCATATGGTAGCTTTATTTTTAGGGTTTTAAAGAAGTTCTGTACTATTCTCCATAGTGGGTACACCAATTTACATTTCCACCAACAAAGTAAGATGGTTCTCTTTTCTTCATACCCTCTCCAGTATTGTTTATAGACTTTTTGATGATGGCCATTCAGACCAGTGTGAGGTGATGCTTCATTGTATTACGTTGGTGTAAACCTAAGTGTAGTTTCAGACTATGAATTTTAAATCATTGTAACTAGACCCAAAAACATCTTTATTAATTAAAATAGGAACTGTTACAATCAACACGTTTTTGCCAATGAGAAATAAGTTTGTTTATTCCTGTAGCATAAAAATTCATGCCTCGAGATTCAGTGAACTCTTGGAAGGCATTTTCTGCCTCCTGCTGGTTGTAGAAGCATTTTCCCAGCAAAAAGTTGTTGTGATGCTTTAAGAAGTGGTAGTTGGTTGGTGAGAGGTCAGGTGAATATGGCAAATGAGGCAAAACTTCTTAGCCCAATTCATTTAACTTTTGAAGTGTCTGTTGTGCAATATGTAGTCAGGCATTGGTTGTGGAGGAGAATTGGGCCGTTTCTGTTGACCAATGCTGGCTGCAGGCATTGCAATTTTCAGTGCTTCTCATCAATTTGCTGAGCATACTTCTCAGATGTAATGGTTTTAATGGGATTCAGAAAGCTGTAGTGGATTAGACTGACAGCAGACCACCAAACTGTGACCATGACCTTTTTTGGTGCAGGTTTGGCTTCCCTAGTGGCTCATCTGGTAAAGCATCTGCCTGCAATGTGGGAGACCCAGATTTGATCCCTGGGTCAGGAAGATTCCCTGGGGAAGGAAATGGCAACCTACTCCAGTACTCTTGCCTGGAAAATTCCATGGATGGAGGAGTCTGGTGGAGTACAGTCCATGGGGTCACAAAAAGTCGGACACGACTGAGTGAATTCACTTTTTTTTTCTTTTATTGGCCTTGGGAAGTGCTCTGGAGCATCTTCTTGGTCCAACTATTGAGCTGGTCATTGCTGGTTGTCATATAAAGTTGACTTTATGTTGCATGTCGCAGTCTGATCAAGAAATGGTTCATTGTTGTTGCATAGAATAAAAGAAGACAGCACTTCAAAACAATGTTTTTGATTTGGGGGCAGCTCCCAAGGTACCCATTTATTGAGCTTTTTTGCCTTTCCAATTTACTTCAAATGCTGAACAACCTTGGAATGGTTGTTCATTGAGTCCTTTGGAAACTTCTCATGTAGTTATAAGAGGATCAGCTTCAGTGATGCTCTCAGTTGGCCTTTGTCAACTTCCAGTGGCCATCCACTGCACTCCTCATCTTCACGGCTCTCGTTTCCTTTGCAAAAGACTTGAACCACCACTGCCCGGTATGTTCATCAGTAGTCCTGGCCCAAATGTGTTGTTGGTGTTGTGGGTTGTCTCTGCTGCTTTATTACCTGTTTTGAACTCAAAGAAGAAAATTGGTGGAATTTGCTTTTTGTCTAACATCATTTCCATAGTCTAAAATAAATACATGGGCTTCCCTGGAAGCTGAGCTGGTGAAGAATCTGCCTGCAATGCAGGAGACCCCAGTTTGATTCCTGGGTCAGGAAGATCCGCTGGAGAAGGGATAGGCTACCCACTCCAGTATTCTTGAGCTCCCTGGTGGCTCAGCTGGTAAAGAATCCACCTGTAGTGCAGGAGACCTGGGTTCAGTCCCTGGGTTGGGACGATACCCTGGAGAAGGAAAGGGCTACCCACTCCAGTATCTGGCCTGGAGAACTCCATGGACTTTATAGTCCATGGGGTCACAAAGAGTCAGACACAACTGAGTGACTTTCACTTCACTTCTTCAAAATAAATATAAAATATACAGCAAGTAATGTCATTAGCAAAAAGTTAAAAAATAAAAATAAAGCAAGAAATACTCATTAAAATGATATATAACATAACCACATATAAGAATGTACTAGAATATCAAACACTAAATTTCAACAAGACAAAACTGCAGTTACTATTACACTAACCTAATAGTTTTTACTTGTTTTTCTCTAATAATGGGCAATACTGAGCATCTTTTCCTATGCTTTTTGGCCATCTGTATGTCTTTGGAGCCTTTATATATAGCCTCTTCTGGTCTTTTGCCGTTGCTCCAATTGGAATGTTTCTCTCAATACTGTTGAGTTATGCATGCATGTGTGCTCAGTCACTTAGTTGTGTCCTACTCTTTGCAACTCTGTGGACTATAGCTCACCAGGCTCCTCTGTCCATGAAATTTTCCAGTCAAGAATACTGGAATGGGTTGCCATTTCCTTCTCCTGGGCATCTTTCAGACCCAGAAATCAAACCTGCATCTCTTGTGTTTGCAGATGGGTTCTTTTTTTTTTTTTTTTTTTTTGCAGATGGATTCTTTACCACTAGCACCAACACTGGTGGGATGGACTGAGAGTTTGGGATTGGTAGATGCAAGCTATTACATTTAGAATGGATAAACAACAAAATCCTAATGTATAGCAAAGGGAACTATATTCAATATCCTTTGATAAACCATAATGGAAAAGAATATTAGAAAAAAATAAATGAAAATTCAGTTGGCCAGCACTCACTTTGGCAGCACATTTACTAAAATCAGAGTGATTCAAAGAAAATTATCACGGGCCCTATGCAAAGATGATGTACAAATTTGTCAAACATTTTATATCTTTTGATGTTACTGAATTGTAACTTTAAAAAACAGTTAACAGCAAATTTTATTATCATTTTATTATTATTATTAATTTAATTTTTTAGTTATTTTACTTTATTTTTTATTTGACTTATAGGATAAACTAAGAGTTTCAGATACTATATATACACTACCATATATAAAATAGATAGCTACCAAAGTATAGCACAGGGAACCACACTCAATATTTTGTAATAACACATAGGGAAAAAGAATCTGAAAAAGAATATAGATAGATAGATCTGAATGTTTTTGTTTTTATTGTTCAGTTGTTAAGTTGTGTTCGACTCTGTATCCCCATGGACTACAGCATACCAGGCTTTCCTGTCTTTCACTATCTCCCAGAGTTTGCTCAAATTAATGTCCACTTGTCAGTGATGCTATCTAACCATCTCATCCTCTGACACCCTCTTCTCCATCTGCCTTCAATTTTTCCCAGCATCAGGGTCTTTTCCAATGAGTTCTGTCTTTGCATCACATGGCCAAAGTACTGGAGCTTCAGCTTTAGCATCAGTCCTTCCAGTGAATATTCAGGGTTGATTTCTTTTAGGATTGATTCATTTGATCTCCTTGCAGTCCAAAGGACTCTCAAGAGTCATCTCCAGAGTAACATGGAAACATACACTACCATTTGTAAAATAGATAGCCAATGAGAATTTGCTGTATGAACCAGGGAAATCAAACCAGGGCTCTGTAACAACCTAGGGGGGTAGGATGGGGAGGGAGGTGGGAGATGTTCAAGTAGGAAGAGACATGGGTAAACCTATGGCCGATTCATGTTGATGTTTGGTAGAAACCGACACAGTACTGTAAAGCAATTATCCTTCAATTAAAAATAAATAAATTTTAAAAAAATCTTCTCCAGCACCACAATTTGAAAGCATCAGTTCTTTGGTGCTCAGCCTTCTTTATGGTCCAACTCTCACATCCATACATGACTACTGGAAAAACCATAGCTTTGATTATATTTTTTTGTTGTTTTTCTGCTCCATTTTGTTCTGGAACTGGAGATTCACCTTGTTAAATTATTTTATTCCATTCTTACAGGCTGAGTGTGCTTGAGGGGATCTATGTTGTTTCAGTCTGTACTTCGTGTTGTTCTGAGACTGAGGACTTCACTCACTGACGAATGCCTTGCAACAAATATGGGGGTCACATGTCTTCATCTGAAGTCCTATTTCATTTTCAGGCTTTCTCATGTTAAGCCCTATTTCCCCATGTTAATTAGGTCAAAGTAAACAGAGGATTTTATAGGGATAACTATACATTCTTCATTTTTTTATATTCATACTTTTGCTATCACAAATATTGCTGGGTTTAGGGGTTGGGGGAAGCCTGTTGTATATAGTTTTTCTGTACTAGAAATCTACTTTTGTAAGGTAAAATCTTAAAGTTGTCATTCAAGGAATGTGTACATTTTAACGTTTCACCTATGCTGGCACGTCTTTTTACAATTCACACTCCTACCAGTGATGTGTGAGATGTACATCTTCACCATCACTGGATGTTAGTTTTTTGTGTGTTGTTGTTTTGAAAATCTCATCAAATTAACTTAAAAAATTGTGTGTTTTACTTTGTATTTTCTTAATTGCTTATGAGGTGTGGTAGATGGTGAATTCTTTCATACTCTCATTAGCTGTCTGCAGTCCCTCTTTTACAAGGATAGCTTTTGCCCATTGTCCTTAATGACTGTTGTTCTTTTTTCCCTTCAGTTTTATTGAGATATAATTAACATACAGCACTGTGTAAGTTTAAGGTATGCAGCATAATGATTTGAGTTACATATATTGTGAAATGATTACCACAGTAAACTGAGTTAACATTCATCACCTCATACAGATAAAAAATCATCTTCTTGAGAACTCTTAGGATCTACTCTCAACAATGTTGAAATATATCATACATTATATCCTTAGTGATTATTTATCCTGTAACCAGAAGTTTGTACCTTCTAACTACCTTTTTCCAGTTCCCTCACCCATCACCCCCAACTCTAGTAACCACAAATCTGATCTCTTTTTCTATTAATTTGGTCACATTTTGTTTTTTTGTTTTTTAGACTCTGCATATAAGTGAGATCATACTGTATTTGTCTTTCTCTGTCTGGGTTACTTCACTTAGCATAATTCTCTCAAGGACCTAAGGTCCTTCAGTGTTGTCCCAATTGGCAGAATTTCCTTGTTTTTTATGGCTTAATAAAATTCCATGTATATATTGTGGTGATGTATGTATGCACACACTCATGCATATATACACAACTCACAGCTTCTTTGGGCACTTAGTTATTTCCATGTCTCACATTTTCTTTGAACACCAGTTGCAATGAACATGGTGGTGCATTTATCTCTTCAGCATAGTGTTTTCATTTCTTTGGGATATATTCCAAGAAATGGAATTTCTGGGTCATACAATAGTTCTGTTGTGTTTTTTTTTTTTTTTGATAAACATCTATTTTGCTTGCCATAGTGACTGCACCAATTTACAATTATGATCATTTTTATTTATCAACTTATAAGCTGTTTGTACATTAAGAAGTCTAACTTCTGAACCGAATGTTGGAAATAATCTCTCCAAAGTAACACTCTTTTTACTTTGTGTGCATTATGTTTGTATTTTGCTGTAGGAATGCATACCAAAGGCAGGAAGTATGAGAAGTATAAATTTTTAATAAAGAACTTAAAATCTAACTGATGGAGAAATATGCTACGTGTGTAGATGGAAAAACTATATTGGAAGACATCAGTCCTTTTGATGTTAATATATAAGTGTAATATACAGTTTCAATCAGTACCTTAAGTTTTTGTTTTACTTGAGCCCAAACTTAAGCTCTTACTTGGCAAGAGATGCTTGGAAAAGAATAATATAAGGAGACTAGTGTCATATACTAAAAGTATTATATAACTATACTAGGTAAACAGTATAGAATTGGCACAGAGTGAAAAAAAAAATCACAAGGCGATTTTATAAACAGATTGAAGCATATATTTTCACTCAGTGGGGAAAAGATGGCATAGTTAATTAATATTTTGCCCTAATCAGTGATGTTGGAGAAAAATAGAATTGGATGGCAACAATATGCTTTATAAAGGAATAAATTTCAGATGAGTTTTACATTGGAGTGTTGAGTGAAAAGTCAAATCACACAGGTATAAGAAGACCATCCAGGGAGGTCTTCTTAAGTCAGAAATCTCAGAATGATAAAGAAAAGGATTGGCAGATTTGACTACATGAAAAGACTTAGCATATTTTCTTTTGGTCTTTTATATCTATACTTTTCCATTCTTGCTGCTGCTAAGTCGCTTCAGTCATGTCCAACTCTTTGCGACCCCATGGACTGTAACCCATCAGGCTCCTCTGTCCATGGGATTCTTCAGGCAGCAGTACTGGAGTGGGTTGCCATTTCCTCCTCCAGGGTATCTTCCTGACCCAGAGATTGAACCCATGTCTCCTGCATTGCAGGCGGATTCTTAACTGCTGAGCCATCAGGGAGGTGGTGCCGTATATGAATTTCTCGTATTATTTTTTTGCTTCTTTGTTCTTTCCCCATGGCATGTAAAACTTCAAAAATGCAATTTCAGTGTCTCTATAGTCTATTTTATGAATGTGCTCTCATTTAATTTAGAATTTAACAGTTTTTGAGCAAAAGTCACAATTCCTTGAAGTTATGTTTCAAGAGTAGAAAACACATTCCATAATCTCTTGAATAGAAATTTGACACACAAGACACATGGTGGCCGGTGACGCCAGCTCTCAGGATGAGGCACTTAGGTGCCATATGCCAGACTAAACCTTGTGCTCTCACACTCCAGTGGGGAAACAATGCTTAATGAGTTTTTAGCATCATTTGGTATAAATTAGGAAGAAAATTAGTAAGCCTTCTTCCTATACCATGCTGCTGTTGCTGCTAAGTCGCTTCAGTTGTGTCCGACTCTGTGCGACCCCATAGACAGCAGCCCACCAGGATCCCCCGTCCCTGGGATTCTCCAGGCAAGAACACTGGAGTGGGTTGCCATTTCCTTCTCCAATGCATGAAAGTGAAAAGTGAAAGTGAAGTCGCTCAGTTGTGTCTGACTCTTAGTGACCCCATGGACTGCAGCCTACCAGGCTCCTCCGTCCATGGGATTTTCCAGGCAAGAGTACTGGAGTGGGGTGCTATTGCCTTCTCCGATACCATACCTATTGATAAATAGAAACTGAAGTACACTATCACAAGGACCTCTGATTACAGATATGTAGAAATTAATGTGTGAAATCAACAATGTATTCAGGAGATTTTCCTCTTATAGTACCCAAAGGATTTTTAGAAGTTTTAAGAGGAAGAATAAAAATTTGATTCTGTAAATTTATGACAGTGATGTCCAAGTAATGTCATGTTCTGGGACAGATGACCAGAAGGAAGGAGGGCAACTTGAATTGATGTTGCCACAGACAAGTGGAAGTTCTTATTTCATTTTCTCTCTGAATAGAGTTTTAAGGAAATGGTAATATAGCATTTAAATAAAAACACACAAAAACAACAAACAATAAACTGCATTTGAATCAGGAGATTTGGGTTCAAATCCCTAAACTGTCAACCACCTGTTGTTAATCATGGATGAGTCACTTTACCTCTGGGATCAAGCTTTCCATTTGTAAAATGAAGGTGTTGGGTTTTAGGTTATTTCTAAAGTCACCTCAAGCTATAATTCTCTGCTTTTGTAAATTTTTCATGGCTGTCCTGTGATAATAATGGGAAAATGTTACCTTGATTCATCATTGTCAACTACCATGACCAGAGAATACATTATCTGTTAGTCATTTAGCTAATCCTAGAAATGGCCCTTTAGTAGTTTGCTGTGAGGCCATGTTTTCCTTCTTGTCTAGTTGTTTCATAAATGCTGTGGGACAGGTGGGCAAACATGCATAGTTAGCCTGGCAAGTAAAACGAAAAGTAGTCCAGATGACTTCTGATGGGCAGGAGTTGTAGTGTGCTAAATCTAATCCAGTGAAATTTAGTACTGACTGATGACAATGGAATAGTAAATTTAGGCTGAAAGATAAAATCAAAGAAGCAAAGAACAGCTGTTTAACCAAGTAGCAAAAGCAGAACCCTTTCACTGTTGGTAGGAATATGAATTAGTGTAGCCACTATGGAAAACAGTATGGAGGTTCCTCAAAAACCTAAAAACAGAACTATCATATGACCCAGTATTGTGCTCCTGGGTATATAGCTGAAGAAAAAGAAAGCTGTAATTTGAAAACATGTGCACACCCCAGCTTTTTTAGCAGCATTTACAATAGCCAAAATATGGAAGCAACCTAAATGTCCATCAACAGATGAATGGATAAAGATGTGGAGGGTGTATACACACACACAACAAAATATTACTCAACCATAAAAAAGAATGAAATTTTGTCATTTGCAACAATGTGGATGGACCTAAAGGGTATTATACTTAGTGAAGTGAGTCAGACAGAGAAAGACAAATATTCTTGTTCTCATTGAAATACGAAGTATAAAAATGAAGCAAAAAGTGAACATAATAAAACAGAAACAAATGTAGAGAACAAACTAGTGTTTAGCATAGGGAGAGGGGAAGGAGAGGGGTAAGATAAGGAAGGATAGGGGATTGAAATATACAAACTAATATGTATAAAATAAATAAGCAACAAGAGTATATTGTATTGCAAAGGGAAATATAGCCATTACCTTATAAAACTTTAAATGGAGTATAATCTATAAAAATATTGAATCACTATGTTGTACCTTAATATTGTAAATCAACTGTTCAACAAAAATAAAAAGTTTTTAAAGTTTTAATTAAAAAATTTAAATAAATAATTTTTAAAAACTGAGCCATCTCTTAACCAATAACTTGATGCCTATTTCTGAAACTTTATTAAATAGAGTGGGAGAAATGGGTCCCAACTAATCACAGCAGTGAGCTTTTCTATCTTGTGGGCCAGATCATGTCTGAAGTGTTCTTGGCTTGTCATCTTGAATATGAGATATAATTGTCATGGTATAATTTCCACCATTTTGAAATAGAAAACATACCTGGTGGAGAATGAAAAGGTTAGGAAAGAAGAAGGCTTGGCTACAGTTGTTGGAAGAGAAAGCAAAGGCCTCTCTGGAGGAGCAGTAACAGACCTGTGGGCTTGGTTATCACAGAAGGACCTTCAGGCAGGCAAAACACCTCTGGGTCTCCAGTAAACATGGGGATGAGCTGACCATGGCCTTCAAAAAGCAGAGTAAAGTATCATTAGCATCTCAGAGCAACTCAAGAAGTGGCACAGTGTCAAAACTTTGACCTTGCATTCTGATTCTAAGTGACTTACTGCTGTGTGACCCTGGGCAGGTTACTTAACTCCTCTGGGTCCAGAAGAAGTGGTCATTATGGGGGCCGTATTATCTCTAGAAGCACATGATTATTGTGAAATCGAAAGCTGGAGCATATGGCCTGTGGTAGCACAGCCCGGTCCAGCAGGCCCTTCCCCAAGAGGGCTGGCCTGGCTGGGGAGGCTCCAAGCCCCAGAACCACCTTGAGTTGGAGCAGCAAGGAGTCAAGGCTGTGGCCAGGCTCTGTCCATGAGTCAGGATCCCTGCTTGGCCCCTCAGTCACCTGTTCCTGCTCCCTAGGGCTGCCTGCCTCACTGCCATGGCTGACATGGATGGCAGGCAATGCTGTGATGTTGCCCTGCCCACCTTGAGTCGGCATCCTACCCATGAGTGGACTTTCTCTTCCAGGGGCAGGTATCAACCCTGTTCACTCGGACCTGGGCCATCTGCCTCCACCAGCTCCCAGGTTCACCTGACCCTGTCCTGACCGGACCTAGTCCATTTGGACCCCAGTTGAACTTCACACCCCTGGTCGGAGATACTCCCATAGCCTGAGCTCAGCACATCCAGTGGGGTTGTGCTGTGTTATGAACATTGCTTGTGCTTTCACAGGTACATTTATCACTGACCCACAGTCTAATGAGGGGTGTCAAAGCCATAGGCCTCTATGGATGCAGGAGGTGATTTTGAACTCCCTGAAGAGAAGGAGCTTGCATGCTGGGAATCTTCTACAACCAGGGTCCTCAACTCTTGATTTGCATAGAGCTTTGTTAGTACACTGCTCATATACCCTCCCTCTGAGCAGAGGTTGGCAGTGGAGAGATGTGAAAGGGACCCCTCCTCCTGGCCCAGATGCCTGGTCCTGCTTCCTGACCCAGGAAGAAGAAACATTCAGGGGCTGGAGGGCATAGAGGGTAGAGAGGGCTGGGAAACCTCAGAACAATCTTAAAAATCACGGCTGTCCAGAAGAGGAATGAGCAGTCCCCCCAGACCCCCGTACCTGTGATAGAATCCCAGCCCCTCCCCTGCCCCTCTCACCAGCATCTAGATAGACTGCCTCTTCCTCCCTCATTTCCCTCCTCCTCTCTCTGCTGCCTTCACTCTCAGGATTGCAGCCTGGCCCCTGGCTTTCTGAATTGGCCCAGCCACCAGGACATCCAGCCCTCCAGGCCACAGAGACTGCTGCCCCCATCCCCATCATCCTCTCATATCCCGTGTCCTCCAGGTGGTGGACGCTTCTTGGGCCAGCAGCTCTGTTAGAACCATCCTGCTGAGCCACTTGGCTAGCCCCTTCTTAAGTTCTTCTCTGCCTCTCGTGGAGCTGCCTGGCCCCCTCCCAGCAGGCACGTGGCTCCCACACCCAGATGGCACCAAGGACATGTGATGTGTGGGTGGGTGAGCCAGCAGCCACAGTGCAGGCATGCAGCCCCACTTCCTGAGGTTTGAATTCTGCCTTAGAGAAGGACATGGAGATTTCAGGCCCTGGGAAGCAGACGAGGGCTCCCTTTCCTCCCCGGTGATGCCACATTGGGGGCAAACTCTGCATGTGACTTGCCAGGACTGTGCCACTACTCATGTGCTGCCTCAATACCCTGTGTGGTCTCAGAGCACCCAGCACTGTCCCCACTACAGAGATGCCCCCATCCTACCTCCCCACCCCCCACACACTGCACACTAAAGATGCACCGCATCCTTCTGCAGTCCCCACATGCAGAGCATCATCTTTGCAGCTGCAGTTCACCCTGATGAGAATTCCTCTCCATGGCACTGGAAGGACAGGTCTGTGTCCTCCCCTGCCCCAGCCCTCTCCTCAGCTGCAGTCATGAGCATTCCCTGAGGAAGTCACGGACACCTAATCCAGGTGCATGGAACAGCCACTCAACAAACGCCACTTCCCTGCCCCTTCTCCTGGGAATTCCTCAGGGTGAATTTCCGAGCCCAGCATTTCCTCTCTCTTCTCCGGCCTCTGAGGCTCAGCAAGGAGCAAACTGCCTTGCTGGCCCTGCGTGCCTAGCCTATTTCAAGACTGCAGGTTTTCAGGGCAAACACCAATGTGCTTTACTTGCACCCCACCTCTTGCAACTCCTGACAAAGTAGGTGCTCAGTGGTTGAGAGATCTGTGAAGATTTCTTGAAGGATAAGGAATTGGAAGGGACCCTGGCTTGTGAAGGGCAGAGACTCGTTAGCATAGGCAGAGGGGATCCCAATGGAAAAACACAGCAAAACCTACGTAGGGTGGGAGGCAGTGGGGTCTGGATGGTCTGAGGGAAGAAGCCTCCCCAGGGGAGGCCAGAGAGAGCCCCATGAGTGGTGACCTGCCTGGGACCACCCGGAGTCTCAGGCAGCCTCTGGGCAGCTGCCAGCCTGGCTCCCCTCCTGGGTGACCACAACTCATTTTTACCTGCTTTTTGCCAGCAGTCATGCCTAGGAGCATGCCTGGCTTTCTTTCATCTTTAGCCCCTCTCTATGCGTATATATTTTACTTTAGAATAATGTCACTTTACAGCCATGAGCTCCCTCTGTCCCCAGAGTATTTTCAGAGGCCCCCTCCGCATCAGTCTCCACCAGGACCCTTGGACCAGCCACCCATGGTAATAGATGAAATGGAGTTGAAGTGGCTTCCCAGGGTGTCACCATCACCATGTCCAAGTCAGCTACATCCTGCCTTTCAAGACAGCAATATGGGTCTAAAATGGCTATTTGATTTTAGAAACATGTCTTCTGGACTAAAGTGCATGCAAAGCTTCAACATCCTTCCTTTTGGCTGATAACCTTTCTCTCCCCTCACTGTATTCTCAATCTAAACTTGTTTTTAAATCACTGCAGTTTTCTTGCATTTCTCTCTAGAGGAACTTGGATTTTGAAAAGCACTTTCAGCCTCCCAAAACTTTACATAATTTATTGCAGACATATTTTGTGCTTGCAGTATCTTCCGGTACAAAAAGAGAATCTCCCTTTTATTTCCAGAAGTTGTTACAGACTTATCCTGAATTTAAATGTCTTGAAACTTCATCCAGGACATGCTGCAAGTGTTGATTCCCATTGATACTGGAAATCAAACTGCATCCCAAGAGGACCAAGGTTTCCACACTTTATCTGTGCCTTCCTGAGTGACAAAAGAACTGAGTGGTTGGTGTGTGAATTAAAGCCCATTTCATAGAAATTCACTTTTCTTTTAAAACTCTTAGGAAGACTAAGAAATAAAGCCGGTGGGTGAAGGTTATATATAGAGGAGAACCCTGTGTTTTTACAAGTGAGCTAGGCATCCCAGGAGCACAGGCTAGGAGCCCTGCACAGGAGATGTTGGAAGGCTCAGAGAAGTTTCATGAACAGACATTTGAGCCAGGACCGGAGACCTCCCTTTCAGTGTTCTTGTGGGATTAAAGGAAATCCTGTAACACATTCAGCCTAGTACATTGTATGTAGTATGTGCTCAGTAAGTAGGAGCTGCAGTGACAAATCATGATCATTATCACCTTTGCTAGAGTTTCTGTGGCATCCACTAGCATGAAGTGGGTGGTGAATCTGGGGGAGAAACATCCCCTGATTCTAAAAATATTTTTAATTTCTTTTATTGAAGTATAGTTGATTTACAATGTTGTATTACATTATGTTCTACTGTATAGCAGGGTGATTCAGTTATACATACATATATATATATATATATATATATATATATATATATATACATATATATATTTATCTTTTCCATTACAGTTTATCACAGGATGTTGAATACAGTTCCCGGTGCTATAAGTAGAACCTTGTTGTTTATCCATTCTATATATAATAGTTTGAATCCCTGATTCTGAAATATTACTGTGGGAGACTTTTAATCTCACCCAGCACCACAGGCAAAGTCACCTCTCTCTGTGGTCTCCCTGGCTTGAGAGCAGAATTCATCAGCCCCATGTAGTCCTGCTTCTGTGCGTTCCTGCCCTCCCGCCTCCACGCCTGGCACGGGCTCCTATGGGCCCCAGGACCCAGTGCTGGGACTCCCGGTGCTGTGCCCAGACTGTCCACTGGCGGGTCTGCATCTGTAACTCAGTTTAGTGCCTGGTTACTTCCCTTCGGTCTTGGGGCCAAATGTACTGAGAAACAAATTGGTTGTTTGTCCAGACCAGTGGTGTTGTACAATAAAAGGTTCACATCCCAAAGCAAGTCAGTAAAATTTAAATTTGGTACAACTAGCCCTCTTTCACCTGGTGTTGACATTCCTTCTCTAGAAATCTTAGAAATGGCTTTTTAAGATTGCTGGAAATTTGTTGAGATTTTACTGGTTTTAATAGATTAATTACAGATGAATCAATATTACAATATCGTCTGCTTGTCCAGGAAATAGTGTCCCTTTATTCAGTGTTCAACTCCTGTTTTACAGTGGAATTTTATAGGTTTCTTGGATGATTTCTATACCTTTGTTATTAGACTTTTTCATAAGGACTTTTTAGGATATTTTACTCTGCATATTTCTCTTTTTTTTTTTCTTTTTTTTAAGCAATAGCGTGTGAACCAAAAAAAGTGCTTTGAAAACTGTGTGAATGGTTTAAAGAATAAAATACACAGCTGTGCACCTGTCACACAGGAGGAACATGGTTGTACCCCAGAATTCATGTGCCCACTCCCCCACCCACAGAGGTCACACTGTCCTAAATCACCCATGTTTACACAGATCTCCCTCAGCATCCTGATAAAGCCATTGTAAGTGGAAAATATCCCAAGTCAAAATGCATTTAACACATAAAACCTACCAAACATCATAGTTTAGCCCAGCTTCCTTCAAACCTGCTCAAAACACTTATATTAGCATATACTTGGGCAAAATCATCTAGCACAAAGACTGTCTTATAATGAAATGTTGAATATCTCATGTAATCTGTTGAATACTGTACTCGAAGCAAAAAACAGAATGGATGTCTGGGTCCAGGCTGGTTGTAAGTGTACTGATCGTTTACCCTCATGGTGGGGTGGTCACTGCCCAGTATCTCCAGAACAGATTATATGGTTTATCACTCACCCATGAAAAGATCAAAATTCAAGAGCTACCATATCATCCTTCAATCCTACTCCTGTGCATATATCTGGATAAAAACATGGTTTGAAAGGATCCATATACCCCAGTGTTCATTGCAGTGTGGTTTACAATAGCCAAAACATGGAAACTACATAAGTGTCCGTGGACAGAGAATGGATAAAGAAGATGTGACGCATATATACAATCGAATATTACTTAGTCATAAAAAAGAACAAAATAATGCCATTTGCAGCAACATGGATAGACCTGGAGATTTATAATACTAGGTGAAGTAAGTCAGACAGAGAAATACAACTATGATATTGCTTATATGAGGAATCTTGAGAAAAGATAAACATTAATTTACAAAGCAGAAACAGACTCACAGACTTAGAGAACAAACTTATTAAATTTACGATTACCGGGGGCTGGGGGTGGGGGGGGGATGATGGGGATGGGTGGAGGAGAGACTGATTGGGAGTTTGGGATTGATATGTGCACCCTGGTATATTTAAAATAGATTACCAATAAGGACCTACTGTATAGCACAGGGAACTCTGCTCAACACTCTATAATAAGCTAAATGGGAAAGCAATTTAGAAAAGAATAGATACATAATACATGCATGACTGAATCATTCTGCTGTACACCTGAAACTAACATAGCATTATTAATCAATTATACTTCAGTATAAAATAAAAATTTTAAAGATTTTTAAAGTACAGTTTCTACTGAATGCACGTAAACGTCACACCATCCTAAAGTTGAAAAATATGTAAGTATTGTAGAACCATCCTAAGTCCAGGGCCATTTAGATTCCCAAGCTAAACTGTGCCTGGATCAGCCTGCTATTTGCACTTTATATAAGTGGATTGTGTGCATTCTTCTGTGGCTTGATTCTTTCCCTTAATATAGTTTATCTATCCAGCCATGTTGATGTCTGTAGCCATCATGCACTCATTTTGCCTGAAATTTGGATTCCATTCTGCAGTTGATGAGCAGCTGGTGGTTTCTGTGTTCCTAGGAGCTTGAGTGTGCTCTCAGGTGCACGGGTGTGAGGCCCAAAGGATGTGGCAGAGTTCCCGGGATGCCGGTGCCTTTTGTCTAGGTCAGGACATGCAGTTTTCCCAAACAGCTGCACTGCATTTGCCATTGACCAGCATCCAAAGAAGGTTCTATAGGATTTTCTCTATATCCTTGTCCATATATGGCTTTATTCCTTTAAATTGTTTACTGCACAATTTCTACAAAATTTCTGCTTATTTCAATGACCCATTTTTTGTTTGGATTTTCTTTCTTTTTTTTTTTTTTAGTAAATCTTAGGAATACTTTAAAGTGTCTGAGTACCATTTCTTAATCAGTGATATGTCTGGTAAGTATCTCCTCACACCATGTGGTCTGTCCACTCACTTTCTTAACAGTTTTAATACTCTTATGCAAAGCAATTTATAATTTATTTTAGTCATATTTATGCTCTTATTTTGTCTTACTTAAGAAATTCTTTCTTACTTAAAGTCATAGGAAATTTCCCATATTCTCTTCTAGAATTTGTATAGTTTAGCCTTAATTTAGAAATTTATTCTTGGTATGGTGGGGTCCAATTTCATTATTTCAATTTGCATGATCACTTGTGTTAGCATTGTATAGTGCAAAGTCTGTTCTTTTCCAACTGATCTGGAAAATCATCTGTCATGTATCAAATGTCCATATATATATGTGATCCTTTTTTAGGTTTTCTATTCTGGACCACTTCCCTACGTGTCTGTCCCTGTACTGTAAGGACAGAGTGTCTTCATTTCTGTCGTTTTGTGATGAGTCTGGTTACCCTACAGGGCCTTTCTCCACCTCATCCTTTATCTTCAATGTGCATTGAACTTTGGGCTTCTAAATACACTTTGGAATTAATTTGCTAGTTGTACGCATGTACACACTACACCCCTCCACCCGACACACACATGTCCTTTAAGATATTAAATGCAATTATCTTAAAGGGCATGTGTGTGAACCTTTAGGAGTGTAATGCCTCCTCATCTATATCTCCACTTATTCAGACCTATTTTATCTCCATGAGGTTTCTGTACACTTTTTCTTAGATTCATTCCTGTATATTTCATATTGATGCTATTGTATATGGCATTTTTTACTTGGTTTTGTAAATCTTTCTGGTTCATACACACAGAATTGATTTCATATATTCATTTTATATCTGAAAGCTTTTATTCTAATAATTTATCAGCAAGATTTTGTTCTATGTATTAAGCTATATTTTCCACAAATAAAGTGGGTTTCTCCTTTCTTTTAAACTTCTCATACCTTTCACTTTAATTAACTTATTTATGTATCCTTAGTGCTCTGGCTATGACTTCCAGGAGATTGGTGACCTACAGTGCTGACAGTGTGCTTCCCTGTTAGCTCAGCTGGTAAAGAATTCACCTGTAATGCAGGAGATCCCAGTGGGATTCCTGGGTCAGAAAGATCCCCTAGAGAAGGAATAGGTTACCCTCTCTAGTATTGGGATTCCTTAGTGACTCAGATGGTAAAGAATCTGCCTGCAATGCAGGAGACCTGGGTTCAGTTCCTGGGTTGGGAAGATCCCCTGGAGGAGAGCATGGCAACCCACTGCAGTATCCCTGCCTGGAGAATCCCCATGGACAGAGGAGCCTGGCGGGCAGCAGTCCATGGGGTCGCAAAGAGTCGGACACGACTGAGTGACTAAGCACAGCTAGCGCAGTGGTGATACTGTGACCTGATCTTATTCATGATCAAGGAAGGGCATTCAGCATTATACAGCATTTCACCATGAAGTGTAATCTTTCCTGTCATCTTTTAGAAGATATCCTGTATCAGGTTAAAGAGCATCTATTTCTACTTTGCTAAAGAGATTCTTTTATCGTGAATGGATGTTGAATTATATATTATATATCTTTTGAAATGGCCATCTGATTTTTCTCTTTAACTTATAATGTGGTGAATTTATAAGCTTTACACATTGAACTTATTATGTTGATGATTAATATTAATTTAGGATTTCCTTCTTTAATCTTGGACTAAGATAACTCATTTTGCCTTTATAACCTTTAGTTACAATAACAATCAGTTGATTAATAATCCAAATAAATACTATATTATCATTTCTTTTAACTAATAATTATTTCTTGTATCTTACCTTTATCCATTGGATTTATTTTTCTTTTTATTTGGGTATTTTCTCTCTAAATATTTTCAAGAGTCTGTGGACAGTGAACTTTCTGAGCCTCTGTATGTCTGTAAACATACATCATCTTTTTCTTGAAATGTAATTTGTCTGTCCATATAGGCCTAGGTTCCAAATTCTACTCCCTTCATCTCCTGTTTTAAAATATATTTCTCTTTGAATGCTGTATGGCCAATGGAAAAGTCTTTAATTTGATTCTCATTCTTTTGTGTGTTTGTTTATTTTGAAAATATTTTATTGTGGGAAAATATACATAACATGGGGCTTTCCCTGGTAGCTCAGATGGTAAAGAATCTGCCTGCCATGTGGGAGACCGGGATTTGATCACTGAGTCGGGAAGATCCTCTGGAGAAGGGAATGGTTACCCACTCCAGTGTTCTTACCCGGAGAATTCCACGAATGGAGGCTACAGTCTGTGAGGTTGGAAAGAGTCAGAAATGACTGAGTGACTAACGCACACTTTCATGCATAACATAAATGTATCATAAGTGTCCATTCAGTAGTATTAGGTACATTTACATTGTTATTCAACCATCACCACCATCCCTTCCTAGGACTTTTTCCCTCATTGTAACTCTTTATTCATTAAATCCTAACTCGCAATTCCTTATCTCCCAGCCCCTAACAACTTGCATTCTACTTTCTGCCCCTAAGAATTTAACTACTCTGGATACTTCATATAAGTGGAATCATACAGTGTCTGTCCTTTAATTACTAGCTTATTTCACTTATAATGTCCTCAAGGTTCATACATGTTGTAATGTTTTTTAAAAGAATTTTTATTGGAGTATAGTTGATTTACAATGTTGTGTCGGTTTCAGGTGTACAGCAAGTGAGTCAGTCATACATATACACATATCCATTCTTTTACATTCTTTTCCCATATAGTCCATTTCAGAGCACTGTGTAGAGATCTCTGTGCTATACAGTAGGTCCTTATTCGTTTCTATTTTATTTATAGTAATGTGTATACATTCAATCCCAACCTTCCAATTTATCCCTTCTTCCTTCCCCGCTAGTATGTTTTCTGCATCTTGTATGATGCAGACATTTCTCCAAAGAAAAGATATAGATGACTAACAAGCACATGAAAAGATGCTCAACATCACTAATTATTAGAAAAATTCAAATCAAAACTACAGTGAGGTATTATCTCACACTGCTCAGAATGGCCATCAACAAATCTACAAACAATATAAATGCTGGAGAGGGTGTGGAGGAAAGGGAACCCTCTTGCACTGTTGATGGTAATGTAAATTGGTACAGCCATTATGGAGAATAGTATGAAGGTTCCTTAAAAAACAAGGAATAAAACTGCCATGCATGCGTGCATGCTAAGTTGTTTCAATCATGTCTGACTCCTTGCTACTCTATGGACTGTAGCCCACCAGGTTCCTCTGTCCATGGGATTCTCCAGGCAAGAATACTGGAGTGGGTTGCCATGCCCTTCTCCAGGGCATCTTCCCAACCCAGCAATCGAACTCACATCTCTTATGTCTCCTGCATTGGCAGGCAGGTTCTTTACCACTAGTGCTACCTGGAAAGCTCCATAAAACTACCATATGACCTAGAAATCCCACTACTGGGCATATATCCAGAGGAAACCATAATTGAAAAAGATACATGTACCCCAATGTTCATTGCAGCACTGTTTACAAAAGCCAAGACATAAAATCAACCTAGATGTCTATTGACAGATGAATGGCTAAAGAAGTTGTGGTACATAAGCATGGTAGAATATTACTCAGCTATAAAAAGGAAACATATTTGAGTCAATTCTAATGAGGTGGATGAACCTAGAACCTATTATACAGAGTGATATAAGTCAGAAAGAGAAAGACAAATATTGTATTAATATATTAACATATATATATATATGGAATCTAGAAAGATGGTACTGATAATCCTATTTGCAGAGCAGCAGAAGAGATGGAGACATAAAGGACAGACTTTTGGACACAGTGTGGGAAAGGAGAGGGTGGGATGATTTGAGAGAGTAGCATTGAAACATATATATTACCAAATGTAAAATAGATGGCCAGTGGGAATTTGCTGTATGATTCAGGGAACCCACAGCCCCTGTGACAACCTAGAGGGGTGGGATGGGGAAGGAGGTGGGAAGGAGGTTCAAGAGGAAGGGGACATATCTATATCTATGGCTGATTCATGGTGACGTAGGCAGTAACCATCACAATATTATAAGCAATTACCATCCAATTAAAAATAAAATTTGGAAAAAACTAAAAATAGAGCTACCATATGATCCAGCAAATCCCAGTCTTGGGCATATATTCAGAGAAAAACACAATTCAAAAAGATACACATACTCCAGTGTTCACTGCAGCACTATTTACAATAGCCAGGATGTGGAAGCAAACTAAATGTCTGTCAACAGAGGAATGAATAAAGGAAATGTAGTTCATGTGTACAATGGAGGATTATTCACCCATAAAAGAAATGAAATAAAGCTACTTGCAACAACATGGATGGACCTAGAGATTGTCAGACAGAGAAAGGTAAATATCATATGATATCACTTAAATTAACTTCCTTCCTTTTTTAAGACTCAATCATACTTCATGTATGGCTAGACCTTGTTTTTTTCATCTGTTCATTCATTCATTGATGGGAACTTGAGTTACATCCACCTTTTTGCTATTGTGAATAATTCTGATCAACAAGACTGTGCAGATTTCTGTTCAAATCTCTGCTCTACCCAGAATTAGAATTGCTGTATCATATGGTAATTCTTTGTTTAATTTTTTGTGGTTCCTCATCTTGGTTACAGAGTTTTCTATAGAAGCTGTACTATTTTACAGTCCCACCAGAAATGCAAAAGGGTTCCAATTTTCTTGTTTGTTTGTTTGTTTTCCCTCCTAATGGCTACAAAATGGTATCTCACTGTGGTTTTGGTTTGCATTTTTCTACTGATTACTGATATCGAGTACCTTTTCATGTGATTATTGGCCATTTGTATATCTTCTTTGAACAAATGGGTATTAAAGTTCTTTATTTTTAAACTGAGTTGTTTGGGTTTTCTCTTAAGTTGTAGATGTTCTTTATATATTCTGGATATTAATCAGTCACTTATCAGATATATGGTTAGCAAACATTTTCTCCCATCTCATAGGTTGCCTTTTCATTTCTGCGTCATTTGATGTGCAGAAGTTTTTAATGAAGTTTAATTTTTTTGTTGCTTGTGCTATTTGTAACATATAAAAATTATCACTGCCAAATCCAAGATCATGAAGATTTTCCTTTAAAAGTATACTTTTAGCCCTTAAATATAGGTTTTTGATCTATTTTGAAGTAACTTTGAGGTATTTGGAGAAGGGCATGGCAACTCACTCCAGTATTCTTGCCTGGAGAATTCCATGGACAGAGGAGCCTGGTGGGCTACAGTCCGTGGGGTTGCCAAGAGTCAGACACAACTGAGCGACTAATACTTTAAGGTATGGTATAAGGTAAGGGCCCAGCTTCATTTTTTTGTATGTGGATATCCAGTTTTTCCCAACAGTGTGAGAATTTTGTTCTTTTTTTTTTAATTTTCCAATTGTTTTAATATCTTAGACCAGTGCACTGTGGCAGTCTGAGCTTAAATAATTCCACATTTTGAATGTATTCACAAGGAATTACTGACACACATGTCTGGCAAGAACATTGTTCTGGCAGTCATTGAAAAGCAGCAAAAGTAGACTTTCCAGAACCAAGTGAATTTTTTTCTATGACTAGATCTGACTTTGCTCTCACTCTAAAGATTCAGTCATTTCTCTTGACATCAAGTTATTATGAATTTCTAGATATACTGTAATTATGCAGTAGAATTATCAGGAAAAAAATCTCTATTATGCATAGAATAACCCCTTTACAGGCTGTTTGGCAGGCTGACCACGACTTGTGGACTCTGGGAGAAGGCGAGGGAGGGATGTTTCAAGAGAACAGCATTGAAACATGTATATTATCTAGGGTGAAACAGATCACCAGCCCAGGTTGGGTGCATGAGACAAGTGCTCGGGCCTGGTGCACTGGGAAGACCCAGAGGGATCGGGTGGAGAGGGAGGTGGGAGGGGGGACCGGGATGGGGAATACATGTAAATCCATGGCTAATTCATTTCAATGTATGACAAAAACTACTGTAATGATGTAAAGTAATTAGCCTCCAACTAATAAAAATAAATGGAAAAAAAAATAGAGAATTTTGTTCTTATCAAAATTGTTTTGGCTACAGATTCTCATTCTTTTGCATTTAGTGTCTTCCAATGTCTGTTTTAAAATTCAGTTAGGTTTTTGAGGATATGTGATTTACCCATGTGGATGGAAGAAGTCAAAGGGGAAACCAGCCTGGGTTCTGGAGCCCCAGGGTGCTCAGGATCTACAGGGACAGGACTGGCCATCCCCAGGCTGTGGGTACACCCCCTGAGAGGCAGTCCCTGGATGCAGGAGAGATCCTCAGACTTCACCCAGAACCTGTGTGTTAGCATGGAGGAAAGCGGGGTTCTGGTACTATGTGTAGGGTGTGACCCAGCTCCTTCCCCTCACCTGTGCAGCCATGGCCCTCCTAGCTTATAAATCCTTGGGGTCTGATGCCTGCAAGAAAAGCCCACATCACAGATAAGCAAGTAGATCTCTGGAGTCAACATGCTACTCGTGATATTTGCCCCCCCACCCCACTGCTGGGGGGCACCCTGCACTCACCTGGACTGAGGTGTGGTCCACAGGAACCCTCCTGACTCAAGATGCTGTTGGTGACACTCTGACCCCCTGGCCTGGTACACCCCACCAGGAACAAGGAGTGGGCATCTGACCTCTTGAATTCCCTGAGGACCACACCATAATCCTGGCAAGGATGATGATGAACAGCTTTCTAACTTTGTGATCCCCTGTGGTCTGTGCCATCTGATGGTTCTCATGGGATATCAGAAGTCGAGCTTCTGTCTGTGAGCCTCTCTGTGCGCCTACCCTGGAGCATCAGCATAGCCCGTGAACTTCTCATGATTCTGACCTCACAGTCACTTCCTGGAGTTGACTCTCACTTAGGAGACTTTTCCTTTTGTCCTGACCTAACTCTCAATGCCTTCATTTATTTAAAATTAAAGGGTAGGGCGGTGTGTGAGGGAGGGAGATTCAGGGGCATGGGATTCATTGTCAAGACCATTTTAAGGTCAAACTCTGTATCTTGATTACAGTGGTGGTTACACAGGTGTATACATTTTGTCAAAATCTATTTCCTTAAAGGGCTTCCCTGATAGCTCAGTTGGTAAAGATAGCTCAGTTGGTCCACCTGTAATGCAGGAGACCCCCTTGTGGCTCAGCTGGTAAAGAATCCGCCTGCAATGCAGGAGACCTAGGTTTGATCCCTGGGTTGGAAAGATCCCCTGGAGAAGGGAAGGGCTACCCACTCCAGTATTCTGGCCTGGAGAATTCCATGGACTTAAAAGTCACAAAGAGTCAGACACGACTGAGTGACTTTCATTTTCATATACTTAAAATGTATGTAATTATTATATGTAACCTATTTGTCAATAAATCTTATTTAAACAATTTTAAAGGCCATTTCAAGTTCATGCCAAATATTTTAAATCATTTTAAAATTTGAAATATAAAAAAATTTTAAATTCTCACTTCCAATGAAATGTAAATATTTTCTTTCATTATTGTCTTTTCCAGAGTTCTCAGGGGCTGTGGTCTCACGCCATCCACTGGGGCAACAATGGGCCATTTCCAGCAGAGACAGTGCCGCATTGCCCCGGGTGCCTGACTGCCACCCACCTCCAGTGAATTGCAGTGTCTGAAAAGTGAGTTTCATGTTCATGGGGTCTGTCGTGACTATGCTGGGGTGGGGCAAGTGCAGTCAACATCTCCAATAGCGGAGCTTGCTGTGGTCCTGGAAACAGATGACCTGAAAATCAGGTTTAAAGCCAGGGAGCAAGAGTGCATTAATTTATCTGCTGAAGTCCATTGAGAGGAAATTATGAAATGGATTTCATGTTGCATTAAGATTTGTGTTTAGAATAGTAAACATCACCCTTCTAAAGAACATGGCTGTAGTGAATACCAGGAGGTAATTTGATTTACACTAGTGCAGAATTTATTTAGCAACTCTGTTGCCATACTGTAGCTATTATGATTGATTTTTAAAATATTAGAAGAGTAACTTAAACAAAAGACTAACTTCTCATCTTACCATATTAATTGCTTTTATTTTTTAATGTTCTTCTTAGTACTGTACAGAAATAGAATTTTTATCTAATTGATATCAGAGAGGTAGCAATTCTTTTGCCTGATGACTCTTTAAACAAGTATCTTTATTTACTTTTTTGCCTACTTTTCCTTTTGATAAACTCCAAACTCTTAGGAAAAGGGAAAAAGAGGGCAGTGAACACCTGTGTTCTTCACTCAGATTTACTAGATGTTTACCCAAGTACACACTCAGATACATATACACGTGGAGAGATTGTACATATAGATGTGTGTGTGTTATGGATGTATGTTCAGTTTTTTCTCTGAATCATTTGTACATAAATTGCAGACATCATGACATACTTTGCATATATCTCTTAAATTCATAGACTGTCTTCTTCAAAACTCTCCTATAATACCATTATCACTGTGAAATTCAACACTGATAAAGCAATGTTTTCCAATATATAGTTCCAATTCAAATACCGCTGGTTGCCCCCCAAATATCCTTTATAGATATTTTCCCTTATTTAGTATTCAATTAAATGTCATTCACTGAATCTAATTATATCTCTTTGTTGTTCAGTCACTAAGTTGTGCCCAACTCTTTGAGACCCCATGGACTGCAACACGCCAGGCTTCCCTATACTTCCCCATCTCTTGAAGTTTGCTCAAACTCAGACCCATTGAGTCGTTGATGCCATCCAACCATCTCATCCTCTGTCACCCCCTTCTCCTGTCTTCAATCTTTCCAAACATCTTGAGTCTTTTCCAGTGAGTCGGCTCTTCACATCAGGTGGCCAAAGTATTGGAACTTTAACTTCAGCATCAGTCCCCCCCAGTGAATATTCATGGTTGATTTCCTTTAGGATTGACTGGTTTGATGTTGCTGTCCTAGGGACAATCCTGTTTTTGTTTTTGTCTTTTGTAATGTTCACATATTTGTAAAGAATCTAAGCCAAAAAAAAAAAAATCTAAGCCTTTTGTTTTGTAGAGTATTTCACAGGAGTTGTCTGACTGTTCCTTCATCCTTAGCTGCAGGTAGACATCTCGTGTATTTGCCTCGCATTTACATCATCGTGACCTAGTATTGGTAGCGACAAGTTCAGCTGGCCAAAGTGATTTCTGCCAGAGCTCTCCTTTATGATGTTACCTTATTTATTTCTTCTAATTAGTAAGTAATCTGTGGGGTGAGGTTTGAGATCATAGGAATATCCTCTTTCCCAGATAATTTTCACCAATGACTTTAGCACCCATTGCTGGTCATATTATGATTTTTCACTAATTGCTCAATCTGCGCATCAGACTTCCTTCCCTGTAACATAGTCCTCCCTTTTTTACTTTTTCCACATCTGTGAGATCACACAAGGGAGTATCTGGGTAGTCAAGAGAGGGACTCTGAAATCAGACTGTATAGGTGTGCCCCTTGTCTCTGCCTCATGCTAACCAGACGACCTGGGTAAATGCTTCACTTCACAACCCTCAGTGCCCTAGTGTTTAACACTGGCAACAGGAGTAAGTCCTGCTAGAGGTGTCCAGTGGGGCTGGAGCCATGGTTGGCACTCACTGGGTGCGATTACAGAGGCAGGAAGGATGGTTGAGTGCCCAGTGAGTGCTGCTCCAACCCTGAGTTCGTTTGTAACCCTTGAAAGCTGATTCAGACCTTTGGCCAAAAGGCTGATGAACATTAATGACAGGGCAGAGCCCTAGTCTGAGTGCTCATAATCCTAAGTCCCTACACTTAGAAGGTTGTGTAGAGAAGCAAATTCTTGGCAGGACGCATCCACCAGTGAGCAGTGTCCCCAGGAGGTGACTCCACCCGCTCTTCTGGTTACCCCTCACACTCTCGGTCACACTCCCTTCCTCCCTGCCGCAGGTCTGGACCTCTCTGGCCTGCTGTCTGTTTGCCTTTCAGTCACAGATAACTAATTGGACTCCTTGTCTGAAGGTTATTAGATTTCTTTCTGTTTAGATTCAGTCATTGTGGTTTTATTCAGTCCCTATGGTTTTATTTTCTGGCCGTGGACTCTTCCTTAAGAATGTTTTAGAAATTTTACCAGGGAGATAGCTTGTGAATATGCATGTGATTTACAAGCTACATGTGGACATGGATTAGATTGCTTCTGGAGAGTACTTCTAGCTAGATTATGTTGAAAACACTTCTGTACATTTTACTTGTGTCATTTTCTTCCCCACAGTACTTTCCTTTTTGCTATTGAAGTATAGTTGATTTACAATGTTGTGTTAATTACTGCTGTACATCAAAGTGATTCAGTTATACATGTATATGCATTCTTTTTTATATTCTATTCCATTACAGTGTATCACAAGATATTGAATATATTTTTAATATTTTTTATATATTTTTTCTGTGCTATAAAGTAGGACCCTGTTGTTTATAAGAGCTTGCATGTGCTAACCCCAACCTCCCCCTTGGCAAACTTACCTATGATTCTTAAAAGCAGATGAGGGCTGGTGTGATAAAGGATGCTTGTGGCTGCAGCCAGCGTGCTTCCTGCTTGTCAGACAGAGCGTGCAGGATGGTTCTGTGGTGTTCCCTGTTCTCCTGCTCCCTGGGGCGATAGCCAGCCCAGCTGGCATCCCCAACCCAAAGCTCCTCTGAAGTTTCCCACCTCCTCCTTCCGGTTTCCTCTTTCTTAGCAGTTTATGAGCTGGGGACCCTCTGCCTGTCTCTGTGTCCCTTTGGGACAAGTTCCTTGGGGAAAGAACTAGGTTGTAGGTATGACATCAACTTGATGGGATGGGTGGAGCAAAGTAGAAAATCGGATCTCTGCTTCTGCAGAGACACAGAAGAGAGCATTTGGGTTTGTTTGTTTTTGATTGAAATATAGTTGATTTATTCACAATATTGTGTTAGTTTCAGGTGTACAGCACAATGATCCATTTATACATATATATATTTTTCACATTCCCTTCTGTTATAGGTTATTACAAGATATTGAATATAGTTCCCTGTGCTATACTGGAAATCTTTGTTGATTACTTGAGTTTCATTTGAACACGTGGGTAGAAGTATCAGGGCGGCCTTTTATTTTTCATTTCCTAATATGTACCATGAGGAATTTCTGCCCCCTTGAAAACCTAAGTTACCTGGTTTTGAGAGGCGTGCTCCAAACCAGCATGCTTAAGGATGGCCTTGAGGCATCTTGAAGGCTCGGAGAAGCCCCTCTTGGAGAAGCCCCCTCCACAAGGTTGGCAGGCCCTGGGCCTCGCAGGGGGCCTCCCTGGCAACCCTGGGCTAGGACCCTGAGTCCCTCTCTTCTGCTCCCTTTTCCTGCTTCCTTGTGCCTGACAGGAAGGGCCTCAGTCTTCTTCTGCAGCTGCTTCCCTGGATCCCAGGAGCTCACGTCTGGGGCAAGTGTGATCAGGGTGCTGTATTTGTCTGTGTCACACACACCCACACTTCCCCAGGAAGGATGGACCCATGCTGCCCCAGACTAGGTGACATATCCAGGTCATGAGGAAGGTCACAGAGCCAGGGGCCTGAGGTCCCCCTGGGGAACCTGGCTCTGCCCATTGGTGCCAAACTCTGGGGCAGTGGGGTGGGGATGCTGGGCAGATAGGCCCATCCATGTGAAACATCAGCTGTTGGGCTCTGAGGTTCTGGGGTCTCAGGGTCAAGTGCTTACTCCCACTTTCTAGCTGGGTGGCCCTGACTCCCCAGCTGCCCAAGGAGTCAGTGGTTCCCCAGGGGGTTGGACTCTGAGCAAAAAAAAAAAAAAAAAAATTTTGAAATCAACTACCTCAAACTTGCTCTATTGTCTCCAAAGCTGCAAAGCTTCTTATTTGATCTTGAGCCAGGACTTAAGTGTTTGAGTGATATTGGCTTCACCATTCTTTCCTAAGGGGAGTTGTACATATATATTCTGCTTAAAAGTGTCATTTCTTTCTTAACTCAGACAGCTGATCCCATAAACTTTAACTTTGTGTGCATCCACTTCAGTATAGAACCAATGTTTTAAAAATTATTAATATTTTTTATTTACAAAACAGAAATAGAACCACAGACACAGAAACAAACATACGGTTACCGAAGGGGGAAGGGGGTGGGGGATAAGTTAGGAGTTTGGAATTAACATATACACACAGTTACCAACATATATATAAAATAGAGAGCTTCCCAGGTGTTTCAGTGGTAAAGAATCTGCCTGCAATGCAGGAGAACTGGGTTCGATCCCTGGGTGGGGAAAATCCCCTGGAGGAGGATACAGCAACCCACTCCAGTATTCTTGCCTGGAAAAGTCCATGGACAGAGGAGCTTGGTGGGCTACAGTCCATGGGGTTGCAAAGAGTTGGACACGACTGAATGACTCACACACACACACACATACACACACACACACACACACACATAAAATAGATAAACAGCAAGGACTGCTACATAGCACAGGGAGCCATACTCAGTATCTTATAACAACCTATAAGGGAGAAGAATCTGAAAAAGTATATATATTGTTGTTGTTGTTTAGTTAATAAGTCTTGACTGACTCTTTTGCGACCCAGTGGACTGTAACCTGCTAGGCTCCTTCTGTCCATGGGATCTCTCAGGGAAGAAGACTAGAGTGGGTTGCCACTTTTCATTCTCCATGGGCTCTTCTCAACCCAGGATTTGAATCCACATGTCCTACATTGGCAGGCAGATTCTCCACTGCCACCAGGGAAGGCCTGTATAAAATAAGTTCTTTTGATATGACATAAAAGCAAATCTTCTGAAAGAATGGTACTCCAGAGAGTTTTATTAGGTGTCTAAAGTTATTAGTTTAAGAATATATTTGCAACTAAATGAATAGATAATTACAACAGTAATAATCGTATATAACCTGTTTTTGGTACCCACTGTGGACGAGGCACTGTGTTGTATAATCACCCCCAGAACTGTGTAAAGCAGGAGCTACTATCCTCATTTCAAAGTGAAGCAGTGAGAGCAAGGGATGAAATTGATTGTCCCAGTTTATCTGCATGCCTGTGTGCATTTGTATTTCAAGATAAGTATTCCTAGTGATTAAAGCTTGAAACTCTGATATCCCAAGAATGCAATTAGTAGATTAACACATTCAGGTCATAAAGTTGTCAGGTAAGTATAGGAAACTGATTGGATTCTTAAAAATCTACCTATCTCAATGCCAGCTATTATAAAATATACAGAGCCATCCAGGATGATGCATGTCTGTAGACGTCTTTTTCCTTTTGTTTGTTCCTTCATTTAGGTAAAATGGCTTCTTCTGTTTGAAGAGAGAGATACTTAGATAAAACTGAATTTTATAATAGCCTGTTCTAGCGTAAAAGCTGAAATTCTCCTTTGCTTGTGAAATTTAATTATTTTTTAATGGAAAAGAGCTATCACATCTACTCCCTTTGTTTCACTTACTGTAAGTATGCTGGAAACTTCCAAGTGTAAATATCTAACTCACTGGAACTTCTGTCTAAATATCCCCTAGATAGCTTTCCTGACCTCTTTAACATGCACACACACACACACACACAGAGATACACATTTATGCAAAGATGCATACATGCTTATGCACACACACATATATATGCATCCACATCCAACATAAACACAAGAACACATACTCATATCCTGACACACAGAAGCTCACACACACATATACTCCTATACATGTGCATGAAGTCACACGTGAACACCTCAACACATGTGCACACATGGTCTATAATCCAAATGGAGTTCATTTTTATATGTGGTGTGAGGTCTAGATTGAGGTGTTTTTGTCTCTTTGGTTTTGCATATGACTGTCAATTGGTTCTAGGATCACTGTTTGAAAAGTCTGTCCTTTTTCCATCAATTGCCTCGGTACCTTTGTCAAAATCTCAGCTGTCTGTTTTCTGTTCCATTGATCTGTGTATCTATCCTCTCCCAAATACCACACTGTCTTGCCCACAGTAGGTTTATAATGCATTTTTAAGCAGCATGAATCCTCCAACTTTTCTTCTTTTTTCAAAATTGTTTTTGGCTAATCTGGTTCCTTCATCTTTCCATGTAAGTTTTAGAATCCGCATATCCATGTCTACAAAGACTCCTGCTTAGATGTTGAATGGGATTGTATTTAATTTGTAGATGATTTGAGGGTAATTGACTCCTTAACTGCACTGTATCTTGCAATCCATGCTAGTAGTACATCTCTTCATTTATTTAGGTCATGGTCTGTCTCTTTTGTCTGATTTTTGTGAGCTCCCTACAGTTTGTTTCAGGAATATGTCCTTGCTCTGTTGATCTTCAGGTCTATACACATTCTGCTCTACCTATTTGGCTCTGTCCTTACTTCCCACCCACCCCCCATATTCACGTGGCGATCAGCTCTCTACCTCCTTACTTGCAAAATTCTTAGTTCTTCTGCAGATGAGAGATCACTTCCTCAGCCCCGTTAATTCTCTCCTCCATGCCTATGTAGGACAGGCTTATCTCTCTTATAGCACTAAGCACCACATAATGTCACTGCTTCTTTAGTTTGTTCTTTTTGGCCACCAGCCTGAATACTCTTTGAAGGAAGAGCCCAAGCCTGATTTTGGATTGCACATAACACAGAGAAAGGGCTTAATGAACAACAGTTTGTTATGGAAATGGAGAAATAAAGAAGTGCAGGGAAGTGAAAGGAGGAAGATAAACTAATAGTTAATGAGGCTCTAGTCTGTGTCAATCACTGTGTCAGGGCAGAGATAAATAAATTGATTGATTGATAGAGAAAAATTAAATTGACAGAAAGATAATCACTAGGCAGTAAAACAGATAGATATAAAGATGTAGAAGGAGGGAGGAAGATAAAAGTAGGTGGACAGACAGACAGATAAAGGCAGACAATCAGATGAATACACCAACAGACATATATGTGTAGTTAGACAAATGGATTGAAACACAGACAGACATAGAGACTAGAAGATGGACAGACAGTTACTAGATGAGATAAGTAGATAGTAAGTAGTAAGATAGACAAAAAATCAGGGAAAAGGGAGGTAGATTGACAGTAAGATAGATATTTATATGAGTATATAGTGAGATAGATAAGCATATAGTCAGATAGACCAAAGCCAAACAGAAAGGAAAGAGATTGAAAAGTAGAGAGATAGGTAAGTAGTCAGGTTGGCAGGTAGGTAGAAATAGAGAAGGGAGGGAGGGATACAGTTTAACTTAAGTTTAGTTAATCTTAACAAAATTCTAAGAAAGATATGGTATATTCCCCCCTTGTATAATGAGGAAAAGATTGAAGGGGCTTTAGTGACCATCCAGAGGTCATGCTTACAGAGGATGGCAGCACCCAGGTCTTATCAGTCTGGCCTTTCTCCTTTGCTTCTCCAACTTCCATCACTGCCTTACCAACTGAGCCTTTCCTTTCTTTTGTTCCCTTCCAGGCTTGAGCCCACCTGTCATTTCTTATCTAATTGAATAGCTTCTGCAGAAAATAATACTTCAAGTAGATTGTATCATGTGAGCACAAAGCAGAGCTCCGAAAGCCAGAAGTAAAATGAAAAGGAGGGCTGTGGCTTTTTAGACATTGTCCTACACGTGAGATTCTTTTCCCTTTCAATAGTTTTAATTCTATAATACATGGGTATTCTCACATGCCTTAGAGAAATGTTCATATTGACAACTCAGGGACAGTTCATGCCTGGTGCCATAGGTGATGCAGACATTCCTCTTTGACAAACAGTCATTTTGGATATTTCCAGCTGTGCTGCAAGGAACATCCTTATATATGCACATCCTTGTGCACTTGAGCATGGCTGACTCTATGAAAGATACCGAGAGGCAGAATTACATTTTAAAAACTTAGATACTGAACAAAATGCTCTCCACTGACCTCACCACAAACCCCATATACTCCCCCTAGAGGTGGAAAAAATAACCCATTTCAACTCATCAGGGCTGATTTTTCCAAACTTAGTTTTTAAATTTAATTTATTTATTTTTAATTGGAGGATCATTGCTTTACAGTGTTTTAGTTTCTGCAATACATCAACATGAATCACCTGTGGTGGTAGTGGTTTAGTTGCTAAGTTTTTTTAAAAAATATTTATTTTTTAGTTGAAGGATAATTGCTTTACAAATTTTGTTGTTTTCTGTCAAACATCAACAATAATCAGCCATAGGTGCACCCATGTCCCCTCCCTCCTGAGGCTCCCTGCTGTCTCCCTCCCCATCCCACCCCTCTAGATGGTTTTACATATGGTATTGTAAGTTTCCATGTTACTCTCTCCATACGTCTCACCCTCTCCCTCCTCTCCTCCCACTGTGTCCATAAGTCTGTTCTCTATGTCTGTTTCTCCATTGTTGCCCTGAAAAATTAATTTAGCAGTGCCATCTTTCTAGATTCCATATATGTGCGTTAGTATATGATATTTATATTTCTCTTTTTGATGCACTTCACTCTGTATAATAGGTTCTAGGTTTGTCCACCTCATTAGAACTGACTCAAATGTGTTCCTTTTTGTGGCTGAGTATTATTCCATTGTATATATGTACTGCAGATTCTTTATCCATTCATCTGTCAATGGACGTCTAAGTTGCTTCCATGTCCTAGCTACTGTAAATAGTGCTGCATTGAACATTGGGGTACATGTGTCTTTTTCAATTCTGGTTTCCTTTGAGTTTATGCCCAGTAGTAGAATTGCTGGGCCATGTGGTTGTTTTATTGCTAGTTTTTTAAGGAATCTCCATACTGTTGTCCATAGTGGCTGTATCAGTTTGCATTCCCACTAACAGTGTAAGAGAGATTCCTTTTCTTCATACCCTTTCCAGAATTTATTGTTTCTAGACTTTTTGATGATGGCCATTCTGACCTGTGTGAGATGATACCTCATTGTAACTTTGATGGTATTTCTCCACAGAAGATGTACAGAATGCTAATAAACACATGAAAAGGTTCTCTGCCCATTTTTTTATTGGGTTCTTTGTTTTTCTGATATTGAGCTTCATGAGCTGCTTGTATATTTTAAAGATTAATCTTTTGGCAGTTGCTTCATTTAAAGTTACTCTCTCCCATTCTGAGGGTTGTATTTTTATCTTGTTTATGGCTTCCTTTGCTGTGCAAAAGCTTTTAAGTTTAATTAGTTCCCACATTTATTTTTGTTTTTATTTCCATTACTGTAGAAGATGGGACATAGAGGATCTTGCTATGATTTATGTCAAGGAGTGTTCTACATATGTTTTCCTCTAAGAGTTTTATAGTTTCTGATCTTACATTTAGGTCTTTAATTCATTTTGAGTTTATCTTTATATATGGTGTTAAGAAATGTTCAAATTTCATTATTTTACAAATAGCTGTCCAGTTTTCCCAGCACCACTTACTGAAGAGACTATTTTTTTCTCCATTGTATATTCTTGCCTCCTCTGTCAAAGATGAGATGCCCATAGGTGTGTGGGTTTATCTCTGGACTTGCTATCTTGTTCCATTGGTCTATATTTCTATTTTTGTGCCAGCCATACTATCTTGATGACTGTAGCTTTGTAGTATAGTCTAAAGTCAAGAAGGTTGATTCCTCTGGCTCTCCATTTCTCTTTCTCAAGTTTGCTTTGGCTATCTGGAGTCGTCTGTATTTTCATACAAATTGTTAAATTTTCTGCTCTAGTTCTATGAAAAAGGCCATTGGAAATTTGATATGGATTGCATTGAATCTGTAGATTGCTTTGGGTAGTATAGTCATTTTCACAATATTGATTCTTTCAATCCAAGAATCCTGTATCATCTCTTCATCTCTTTATGTTGCCTTTGATTTCTTTCATCAGCATCTTGTAATTTTCTGTTTACAGCTCTTTTGTCTCCTTAAGTAGGTTCATTCCTAGGTATTTTATTCTTTTTGTTGCAGTGGTGAATGGGATTGATTGCTTATTTCTCTTTCTGATTTTTCATCACTAGTGTATAGGAATGCAAGGGATTTTTGTGTTTTGATTTTGTATCCTACAACTTTACTAAATTCACTGATTAGTTCTAGTAATTTTCTTATATGATCTTTAGGGTTTTCTGTGTATAGTCATGTCATCTGCAAACAGTAAGAGTTTCTTTTCCAATCTGGATTCCTCTCTTTTTCTCCCAATCTGGATTCCTTTCATTTTATTTATTCTCTGATTGCCATGGCTAGGACTTTCAGACTGTTAAATAATAGTGGTGAGAGTGGGCACTCTTGTCTTATTCCTGATCTTACAGGAAATATTTTCAGTTTTTCACCATTGAGAATAATGTTTATGGGTGTGTTTGATACCAGTTCAGTCAGCTCAGTCATGTCCGACTCTTTGCGACCCCATGAATTGCAGCACGCCAGGCCTGGCCTTTATTTCGTTAAGATAAGTTCCTTTTGTGACTATTTTCTGAAGAGTTTTATCATAAATGGCTACTGGATTTTATGAAAAGCTTTTTCTGCATCTATTGATATTATCATATGATTTTTATCTTTTAATTTGTTAACACAGTATATCATGTTGATTGATTTGCATATACTGAAGAATCCTTAAATCTCTTGGATAAACCTGACTTGATCATGGCATATGATCCTTTCAATAAGTTGTTGGATTCTGTTTGCTAGAATTTTGTTGAGGATTTTTGTATCTATGTTCATAAGTGATATTGGCTTATAATTTTCTTTTTTGTGATGTCTTTGTCTGGTTTTGGTATCATGGTGATGGTGGCCTCATAGAATGCGTTTGGAAATGTTCCTTCCTCTGAAATTGTTTGGATCAGTTTGAGAAGGACAGGCATTAGCTCCTCTCTAAATGTTTGATAGAATTCACCTGTGAAACCATCTGTCCCTAGGCTTTTGTTTCTTGGGAGATTTTTGGTCACAGTTTTTATTTCAGTGCCTGTGATTGACTTTTTCATAATTTCTGTTTCTTCTTGTTTCAGTCTTGAAGGTTGAACTTTTCTAGGAATTTGTTATTTCTTCCAAGTTGTCCATTTCATTGGCTTATAGTTGCTAATAATATTCATGTATGATATTTGTATTTCTGCATTGTCTGTTGTAACCCCCTCCTTTTTTCATTCCAATTTTGTTGATTTCAGTCTTCTCCCTTTTTTTCTTCATGAGTCTGACGAGTGGTTTGTCAATTTTGTTTATCTTCTCAAAGAACCACTTTTATTTTTATGATCTTTGTTATTGTTTCCTGTACTTCTTTTTCATTTATTTGTGCTTTGATCTTTGCATGCAGATTCTTTTACCATCTGAGCCACCAGGGGAGCCCCAAGTTTAGGTTGTCTATTTGATGTTTTTATTATTTCTTGGGGTAGAATTGCATTGCTATAAACTTCCCTCTAAGAACTGCTTTTGCTGCATCCCATAGGTTTTGAGTTGTTGTATTTTCTTTTTTTTTTTTTTCATTTATTTTTATTAGTTGGAGGCTAATTACTTCACAATATTGTAGTGGGTTTTGTCATACACTGACATGAATCAGCCATGGAGTTACATGTATTCCCCATCCCGATCCCCCCTCCCACCTCCCTCTCTACCTGATTCCTCTGGGTCTTCCCAGTGCACCAGGCCCGAGCACTTGTCTCATGCATCCAACCTGGGCTGGTGATCTGTTTCACCCTAGATAATATACATGTTTCGATGCTGTTCTCTCAGATCATCCCACCCTTGCCTTCTCCCACAGAGTCCAAAAGTCTGTTCTGTACATCTATGTCTCTTTTTCTGTTTTGCATATAGTATTATCATTACCATCTTTCTAAATTCCATATATATGTGTTAGTATACTGTAATGGTCTTTATCTTTCTGGCTTACTTCACTCTGTATAATGGGCTCCAGTTTCATCCATCTCATTAGAACTGATTCAAATGAATTCTTTTTAATGGCTGAGTAATATTCCATGATGTATATGTACCACAGCTTCCTTATCCATTCATCTGCTGATGGGCATCTAGGTTGCTTCCATGTCCTGGCTATTATAAACAGTGCTGTGATGAACATTGGGGTGCATGTGTCTCTTTCAGATCTGGTTTCCTCAGTGTGTATGCCCAGAAGTGGGATTGTTGGGTCATATGGCAGTTCTATTTCCAGTTTTTTAAGAAATCTCCACACTGTTTTCCATAGCAGCTGTACTAGTTTGCATTCCCACCAGCAGGGTAAGAGGGTTCCCTTTTCTCCACACCCTCTCCAGCATTTATTGCTTGTAGACTTTTAGATAGCAGCCAGCCTGACTGGTGTGTAATGATACCTCATTGTGGTTTTGATTTGCATTTCTCTGATAATGAGTGATGTTGAGCATCTTTTCATGTGTTTTTTAGCCATCTGAATGTCTTCCTTGGAGAAATGTTTGTTTAGTTCTTTGGCCCATTTTTTGATTGGGTCATTTATTTTTCTGGAATTGAGCTTCAGGAGTTGCTTGTATATTTTTGAGATTAATCCTTGTCTGTTGTTTCATTTGCTATTATTTTCTCCCAATCTGACGGCTGTCTTTTCACCTTGCTTATAGTTTCCTTTGTTGTGCAAAAGCTTTTAAGTTTCATTAGGTCCCATTTGTTTATTTTTGCTTTTATTTCCAATATTCTGGGAGGTGGATCATAGAGGATCCTGCTGTGATTTATGTCTGAGAGTGTTTTGCCTATGTTCTCCTCTAGGAGTTTTATAGTTTCTGGTCTTACATTTAGATCTTTAATCCATTTTGAGTTTATTTTTGTGTATGGTGTTAGAAAGTGTTCTAGTTTCATTCTTTCACAAGTGGTTGACCAGTTTTCCCAGCACCACTTGTTAAAGAGGTTGTCTTTTTTCCATTGTATATCCTTGCCTCCTTTGTCGAAGATAAGGTGTCCACTGGTTCGTGGATTTATCTCTGGGCTTTCTATTCTGTTCCATTGATCTATATTTCTGTCTTTGTGCCAGTACCATACTGTCTTGATGACTGTGGCTTTGTAGTATAGTCTGAAGTCAGGCAGGTTTATTCCTCCAGTTCCATTCTTCTTTCTCAAGATTACTTTGGCTATTCGAGGTTTTTTTGTATTTCCATACAAATTGTGAAATTATTTGTTCTAGTTCTGTGAAAAATACCGTTGGTAGCTTAATAGGGATTGCATTGAATCTATAGATTGCTTTGGGTAGTATAGCCATTTTGACAATATTGATTCTTCCAATCCATGAACACGGTATGTTTCTCCATCTGTTTGTGTCCTCTTTGATTTCTTTCATCAGTGTTTTATAGTTTTCTATGTATAGGTCTTTTGTTTCTTTAGGTAGATATACTCCTAAGTATTTTATTCTTTTTGTTGCAATGATGAATGGTATTGTTTCCTTAATTTCTCTTTCTGTTTTCTCATTGTTAGTGTATAGGAATGTAAGGGATTTCTGTGTGTTAATTTTATATCCTGCAACTTTACTGTATTCGTTGATTAGCTCTAGTAATTTTCTGGTAGAGTCTTTAGGGTTTTCTATGTAGAGGATCATGTCATCTGCAAACAGTGAGAGTTTCACTTCTTCTTTTCCTATCTGGATTCCTTTTACTTCTTTTTCTGCTCTTATTGCTGTGGCCAACACTTCCAAAACTATGTTGAATAGTAGTGGTGAGAGTGGGCACCCTTGTCTTGTTCCTGATTTCAGGAGAAATGCTTTCAAGTTTTCACCATTGAGGGTAATGCTTGCTGTGGGTTTGTCATGTATAGCTTTTATTATGTTGAGGTATGTTCCTTCTATTCCTGCTTTCTGGAGAGTTTTAATCATAAATGGGTATTGAATTTTGTCAAAGGCTTTCTCTGCATCTATTGAGATAATCATATGGTTTTTATCTTTCAATTTGTTAGGGTGGTGTATTACATTGATTGACTTGCGGATATTAAAGAATCCTTGCATTCCTGGGATAAAGCCCATTTGGTCATGGTGTATGATTTTTTTAATATGTTGTTGGATTCTGTTTGCTAGAATTTTGTTAAGGATTTTTGCATCTATGTTCATCAGTGATATTGGCCTGTAGTTCTCTTTTTTTGTGGCATCTTTGTCTGGTTTTGGAATTAGGGTGATGGTAGCCTCATAAAATGAGTTTGGAAGTTTACCTTCTTCTGCAATTTTCTGGAAGAGTTTAAGTAAGATAGGTGTTAGCTCTTCTCTCAATTTTTGGTAGAATTCAGCTGTGAAGCCATCTGGTCCTGGGCTTTTGTTTGCTGGAAGATTTCTGATTACAGTTTCGATTTATTTGCTTGTGATGGGTCTGTTAAGATCTTCTATTTCTTCCTGGTTCAGTTTTGGAAAGTTATACTTTTCTAAGAATTTGTCCATTTCTTCCAAGTTGTCCATTTTATTGGCATAGAGCTGCTGGTAGTAGTCTCTTATGATCCTTTGTATTTCAGTGTTGTCGGTTGTGATCTCTCCATTTTCACTTCTCATTTTGTTAATTTGGTTCTTCTCCCTTTGTTTCTTAATGAGTCTTGCTAATGGTTTGTCAATTTTTTTTTTATTTTTTTAAAAAAAACAGCTTTTAGCTTTGTTGATTTTTGCTATGGTCTCTTTAGTTTCTTTTGCATTTATTTCTGCCCTAATTTTTAAGATTTCTTTCCTTCTACTAACCCTGGGGTTCTTCATTTCTTCCTTCTCTAGTTGCTTTAGGTGTAGAGTTAGGTTATTTATTTGACTTTTTTCTTGTTTCTTGAGGTAAGCCTGTAATGCTATGAACCTTCCCCTTAGCACTGCTTTTACAGTGTCCCATAGGTTTTAGGTTGTTGTGTTTTCATTTTCATTCATTTCTATGCATATTTTGATTTCTTTTTTGATTTCTTCTATGATTTGTTGGTTATTCAGGAGCATGTTATTTAGACTCCATATGTTTGAATTTTTAACAATTTTTTTCCTGTAATTGAGATCTAGTCTTACTGCACTGTGGTCAGAAAAGATGACTGGAATGATTTCAATTTTTTTGAATTTACCAAGACTAGATTTATGGCCCAGGATGTGATCTATTCTGGAGAAGGTTCCGTGTGCACTTGAGAAAAAGGTGAAGTTGATTGTTTTGGGGTGAAATGTCCTATAGATATCAATTAGGTCTAGCTGGTCCATTGTGTCATTTAAAGTTTGTGTTTCCTGGTTAATTTTCTGTTTAGTTGATCTATCCATAGTTGTGAGTGGGGTATTAAAGTCTCCTACTATTATTGTGTTACTATTAATTTCCTCTTTCATACTCGTTAGCGTTTGCCTTACATATTGTGGTGCTCCTATGTTGGGTGCATATATATTTATAATTGTTATATCTTCTTCTTGGATTGATCCTTTGATCATTATGTAGTGTCCTTCTTTGTCTCTTTTCACAGCCTTTATTTGAAAGTCTATTTTATCTGATATGAGTATTGTGACTCCTGCTTTCTTTTGTTCTCCATTTGCATGAAATATTTTTTTCCAGCCCTTCACTTCTAGTCTGGATGTGTCTCTTGTTTTGAGGTGGGTCTCTTGTAGACAGCATATATAGGGGTCTTGTTTTTGTATCCATTCAGCCAGTCTTTGTCTTTTGGTTGGGGCATTCAACCCATTTACATGTAAGGTAATTATTGATAGGTATGGTCCCGTTGCCATTTACTTTGTTGTTTTGGGTTCACGTTTATACAAGCTTTCTGTGTTTCCTGTCTAGAGAAGATCCTTTAGCATTTGTTGAAGAGCTGGTTTGGTGGTGCTGAATTCTCTCAGCTTTTGCTTGTCTGTAAAGCTTTTGAATTATCCTTCATATCTGAATGAGATCCTTGCTGGGTACAGTAATCTAGGTTGTAGGTTATTCTCTTTCATTACTTTAAGTATGTCATGGGAATCCCTTTGTGTGTTATTTGTTGTTTCTCCCTTGCTGCTTTTAATATTTGTTCTTTGTGTTTGATCTTTGTTAATTTGATTAATATGTGTCTTGGGGTGTTTTGCCTTGGGTTTATCCTGTTTGGGACTCTCTGGGTTTCTTGGACTTGGGTAACTATTTCCTTCCCCATTTTAGGGCAGTTTTCAGCTATTATCTCCTCAAGTATTTTCTCATGGCCTTTATTTTTGTCGTCTTCTTCTGGGACTCCTATGATTCGAATGTTGGGGCGTTTCACATCATCCCAGAGGTCCCTGAGGTTGTCCCCATTTCTTTTGATTCTTTTTTCCTCTCTGCTTCATTTATTTCCACCATTTTATCTTCTACCTCACTTATCCTATCTTCTGTCTCCATTATTCTACTCTTGGTTCCCTCCAGAGTGTTTTTGATCTCATTTATTGCATTATTCACTTTTAATTGACTCTTTTTTATTTCTTCTAGGTCTTTATTAAACATTTCTTGCATCTTCTCAATCTTTGTCTCCAGGCTATTTCTCTGTAACTCCATTTTGTTTTCAAGATTTTGGATCATTTTTATTATCATTATTCTGAATTCTTTTTGAGGTAGATTCCCTATCTCCTCCTCTTTTGTTTGACTTGGTGGGCATTTTTCATGTTCCTTTAGCTGTTGGGTATTTCTCTGCCTTTTCATCTTGTTTAGATTGCTGTATCTGGAGTGGGATTTCTGTATTCTGGAGGTCTGTGGTTCCTTTTTATTGTGGAGGTTTTACCCAGTGGGTAGGATTGGACGATTGGCTTGTCAAGGTTTCCTGGTTAGGGAAGCTTGCTTTGGTATTCTGGTGCATGGAACTAGATTTCTTCTCTCTGGAGTGCAATGGAGTGCCCAGTAATGAGTTTTGCGATGGGTCTTTGTGTTAGGTGTGACTTTGGGCAGCCTCTATGTTGATGCTCAGGGCTATGTTCCTGCATTGCTGGAGAATTTGCATGGTATGTCTTGCTCTGAAACTTACTGGCTCTTGGGTGGTGGTTGGTTTCAGTGTAGGTATGGAGCCTTTTGGACAGTCTCTTATTACTTAATGTTCCGTGTAGTCAGGAGTTTTCTGGTGTTCTCAGGTTTGGGGCTTAATTTTCCTGCCTCTGGATTTCAGTTTTATTCTTCCAGTAGCCTCAAGACTTCTCCTACTATACAGCACTGATAATAAAACTTCTAGGTTAATGGTGAAAAGATTCTCCCCCGTGAGGGACACCCAGAGAGGTTCACAGAGTTACATGAAGAAGAGGAGAGGGAGGAGGGAGATAGAGATGAGCAGGAGGAGAAAAAGGGGGACTCAAGAGGAGAGAGACAGATCCACACAGTTGTCTGTTCTCAGAGTGTTCTCCGTAGCCCAGACACCCACAAAGATTCACAGAATTGGATTGGGAAGAGGAGGGGAAAGGAGGAAATAGAGGTGTTCTGAGGTAGAAAGCGGAGAGTCAAAAGTGGGAGAGAGTAATCAACACACTCCTGAATAAAAATGGGAACTGAATATTGGATTCTTAAATGTCCAATATTTATATCACATACTGAAAAACAAAGATTAAAAATCTAGAGTAGAGGTTAAACTCTTAAAAATACAATATTAAAAACAAAAACAAAAACACAAAAATTTTAGAAATATATATGAAGTTCAGTTTAAAAATAGGGCTTCTTCTTTTTTTTTGCAAGGTTATAGTGAAATGAAAATTAAGGAGTAGTAGAGGAGTAATAGAGGACTTTAAAAGGAAATAAGAGAAAAATAAAAGAAAAAGAAAAAAGAAAAAAAAAAAACAAAAAAAATTTTTTTTCCTAATTAAATAAATCGTAAAAAATCTATGAAAATGAAAGTTACAGAGTAATGGGGGAGTAATAGGGAATTTTAAAAGAAAATAAAAGAGAAAAAATAAAAAAGAAAAGAATAGAAAAAAATTTTTTTTAATTAAAAAAAAACAGTAAAAATACATCTAGGAATTTCTCTGGAGCTGTTGCGGTCAGTGTGGGTTCAGTTCAGTTTCAGATAGCTCCTTGTTCCAGCTTACACTTCTCGATATTTATAGGCCCCTTCAGGTGTAGTCAGTGTTCTCTACAGGGATTTTATCTGTTGCACCGGTCCCTTCTGAAGCGGTTCCCTTTGTTTATTTGGCTTCTATTTGCCGTTCTCTTCAGTGCCTAATTTCTGCCCTGACCCAGGCGGGCAGAGGTGATCTCTTATTCAGGTTCGCTAGTTCCCTCGCGCTGTGGGGAGGGACGGGTGCTGCTCTCCCCGTCTACGCTCAGGATTCTGGCTGCTCTATATGGAGCGTGCCCTGCGCTGCGCGCGGTTCCAGCCCTCGGGTATTCCACAAAAGCGCAGACTCGGCTGCGACTGTGTTTTGTGCCTTCCCCGGCCCAAGCAGCTCAGGCAGCCGGGAGCTTGACGGGCACACTCTCCCCGGATGCGGTGCGCCTTCTCCCTTCCACGTCCCCTGCCCCAGTCCCCGCCCGCACCGGTTGGGTGCGTGCGCCCTGTGTCTAGCCGTGACCCTGCCAGCGAATGTCGACCATCCAGAATCTCAGGAAGTCTTTGGTTAGAAACTGGAGGCCTGCTTGCAGTGTGGTAGGGGATGCAGTCCTTGGGGCCAAGCCTGCCCCTTTCCCCTCCCCGCTGCCTCCTGCCTCTGGTGGGGCTGGGCCGGTCTGCAGCCGGCTAGCTCCTCTGGACTTGCTCAGTCCCTTTGTTCTGCAAGCGGCTGGCAGTGTGTTCAGGCTGGTTAATTTTCTCTCTCTCTTTTGCTGTCCCACAGTTTAAGTTGGTAACTCACAAAAGCTCCCTCCGATTGCCCTCAGGGCACTCAGGCCCGGTCCTTACCCTAAGCAATGCCACCGGCTCCTCTCCCTTCCGCCCCCACTTGCTGGTGGCGGATGCAGGCGTCTGGGGTACTTTTCTGCTGGGAGTTGCTTTTAGGCACATAATCTGTGGGTTTTATTTATTTTTCCCTCCCAGTTAGGTTGCCCTCCGAGATTCAAAAACTTCCCCCAGACCCGCCAGTGCGAGGGTTTCCTGGTGTTTGGAAACTTCCTCTATTAAGACTCCCTTCCCGGGACGGATCTCTGTCCCTAGCTCTTTTGTCTCTCTTTTTATCTTTTATATTTTGTCCTACCTCCTTTCGAAGACAATGGGCTGCTTTTCTGGGCGCCTGATGTCCTCAGCTGAGTTGTTGTATTTTCATTGTCATTTGTTTCTAGGTATTTTTTAATTTCCCCTTTGATTTCCTCAGTAACCTTTTGGTTATCTAGAATCATAATGTTTAATCTCCATGTGTTTGTGTTTTTTACAGTTTTTCTGTAATTTATATGTAGTCTCATAGTGTTGTGGTCAGAAAAGATGCTTGATAGGATTTCAACTTTCTTAAATTTACCAAGGTTTGATTTGTGACCCAAGATGTGATCTATTCTGGAGAATGTTCTGTGTATACTTGAGAAGTGTATTCTTTGGTATTTGGATGGAATGTCTTGAAGATATCAATTAGGTTCATTGGTCTAATGTGTCATTTAAGGCTGTTTGCTTATATAAATTTACTGTTTTGATGATCTATGCATTGGTGTAAGTAGGGTGTTAAAGTCCCCTACTATTGTTGTTTTACTGTCTATTTCCCCTTTTATGTCTGTTAGTGTTTGCCTTATGTATTGAGGTGCTCCTATGTTGGGTGCATAAATATTTACAATTTTCATGTCTTCTTGAATTGATCCCTTGATCATTATGTAATGTCCTTCTTTATCTCATGTAATATTCTTTTAAGGTCTATTTTGTCTAATATGAGAATTGCTGCTCTGGCTTCCTTTTGATTTCCATTTGCATGGAGTATCTTTTCCCATCCTCTTACTTTCAATCTGTATGTGTCTCTAGGTCTGAAGTGGGGCTCTTGTAGACAGCATATGTATAGGCTTGTTTTTGTATCCATTCAGCAACTCCGTGTCTTTTGGTTGAAGTGTTTAATCCATTTACATTTAAAGTAATTATTATATATACATTCCTATTGACACTTTCTTAATTGTTCTGCATTTGCTTTTGTAGGTCTTTTCCTTCTCTTGTGTTTCCTGCCTACAGAAATCTCTTTAGCATTTGTTGTAAAGCTGCTTTGGTGGTGCTAAATACTCTTACTTGTCTATAAAACTTTTGATTTCTCTATCAATTTTGAATGAGCTCCTTGCTGGGTAATCTTGGTTGTAGATTTTTCCCTTTCATTACTTCAAATATATCCTGCCATTCCTTTCTGGCCTGCAGAGTTTCTGCTGAAAGATCAGCTGTTCACCGTATGGGGTTTCCTTTGTATGTTACATGTTGCTTTTCCCTTGCCTCTTTTAATATTTTTTTCTTTGCATTTAATTTTTGTTGGTTGATTAATGTGTCTCGGAGTTCCTTTCCCATGTTAGGGAAAATTTCAACTATAATTTCTTCAAGAATTTTCTCAGACTGTTTCTTTTTCTCTTCTTCTTCTGGTACCCCTATCATTTGAATGTTGGTACATTTAATATTGTCCCAGAAGTCTCTGAGACTATCGTCAATTCTTTTCATTCTTTTTTTCTTTATTCTGCTCTTCAACAGTAATTTCTACCATATTATCTTCCAACTCACTTATCTGTTCTGCCTCAGTTGTCCTGCCATTGATTTCTTCTAGAGTATTTTTAATTTCAGTAATTGTGTTTTTTGTCACTGTTTATTTATTCTTTATTTCTTCTAGATCTTTTTAAATGTGTTAAATGATTCTTGCATTTTCTCCATTCTATTTTCGAGATTTTGGATCATCTTTACTATCATTATTCTGAATTATTTTCAGGTAGTTTGCCTATTACCTTTTCATTTATTTTGTCTTAGGGGTTTTTACCTTGTTTTCTTCATTTGTACAATATTTCTCTGTCTTTCCACTTTGTCTAACTTGTTGTGTTTGAGGTTTCCTTTCCCCGGGCTATAGGATCATAGTTTCTTTTGCTTTTGGTCTCTGGCCTCTTCAGATAAGGTTTTTTCAGTGTCTTGTGTAGGCTTTGTGTTGGGAGGGACTTGTGCCTGTGTTCTGGTGGGAGAAGGTGAGTTTTTCCCTCTGATGGGCAGGTGTATGAGGTGTGAGGTGTGAGATGGTATGATTTGGGGTGTCCGTGGGATGCCTATCTGCTGATGATTAGGTTTGGGATCTTACCTTGCTTGTTGTTTGGGTGAGGCTTCCAGTGCTGGGTGCTGTTAGCAGTTAGGGGTTGCCAAGTGTTGGATACAGGTGGACGCCTTCATGGGAGTTCTCACTAATTAATAGTCCCTGGGGTCAGGATTTCTCTGGCAGTCTATTGTCCTGGACTCAGCATTGCCACCCCAGAGGCTCAGGCCCAATCTCTGGTCAAGGAACCCCTACAAATCTGATTGTTATGGCAATAAAGGGGATTTAAACAAACAAGCAAAACAAAACAGAAAAAAAAATGAACCCCAGATAAATGGTAAATGCAAAATCAGAAATATAGAAACAAAAATGAACATACACACACAAACACATACACACAACCAACCAAAACCAAAACAGTCTGAAGAGAATAACATACCAAGAGAGTGACCCAGTGAGCAAAGAAAACCAAAATTGTTATCAATTAAAAACAAAACTAAAACACAAAACAGAAACCAAGACCAAAGCAGAGTGTCAACTGAGGAATAAAGCAAAGAAAACAAATCAAACTAACAAACAGTGAAAAAAATAAAGAAAAGAATAGAAAAGTTAAATAATGTATATAAATATATATATATTAAATAATAACTACAACAATAAAAGAGCAAAACAAAAACAAACAAAATCACAGAACTGCAGAAAGCCAATATAGAAGTAAAGGAAATTAAAAGTGTGATGTTTAAAAAAGTTTTCAAAAGCCTAAATAGGGATAATAATAATAAAAATAACAAACCACAGCTACAGAGGAAAAAAAGAAAAAGAAAAACTCCTGAACCAACTACAGAAAAATCAAAATATAAAAATAGTAATAAATGTTTTCCTTGAGTCTCAGCTGTCAGCATCTTTTACCCCTCTGTGAGCCATATCCCACCCTGCTTCCCTAGGAGACCCTCCAGTACTGGGTGGACTTGGGGGGCTGGTCTCTCTGGACCTGCTGTGGTGACAGCTGAACCTATTCTGGCCCTGCTCCTACGTGTTCTTGCCCCCAGTGTCCACAGCTGCCAGAGCTAGGGCATTTTCTTTTGTGGGAACACTCATTGTCCTTTTATATATTTATATATATTTTATATATTTATATGTATTTTATATATTTATATATTTAGAATCAGAGTCTACCTAGTTGATCATGTGACTTTAATCTACAGATTTTACAGCTGGTGGAAAGGTTTTTGATCCTCTTCCTTAGTCACTCCACCCCTGGGGCTCAGTTGTGGTTTTATCCCCATCTCCACATGTGGGTTATCCATGGGAGTCTGCTCTTGAGGCTGTCCTGGAGGATTTGGGACTGCCCCAGTGACCAACAGGCATGGAGGTGGTGTGGCTGCTTGAATCACAGAGCCCCTGTTAGTGCCAAATTTGCAGGGAAGCTGATAGCCATGGGTGTGGGAGACATGGCACCATTAGGGCTTTTTCCCAGCCTCGGGTAACTCTGCCCCAGTGAGGGCTGAGCATAGAGGTGGCATGGCTGCTTTGATCACAGAGACCCCAGAGGCACCACGTGCACCATGCAGCCAGCAGCCACAGGTGTAGAAAATATGGCGCTTTTAGAAAACTAGTCTCTGGTAGCTGGCATTCAAAGGGCCTCCCTGGCTGGTCCTTTTCTCTTGCTTGGTGCAGCAGGCACTCAAAGGGCCACCCTCTCTGTTGGTCTTTCTCTGTTGGTCAGCTGTTGGCGCCAGCATGTGGGGAGAGAAAGCCTGCAGTGATGGCTCTATCCCCTGCATGTGACTCAGCAGTCACGCCCCGCCTCTGTAGCTGCCAGGCTTCCCTCCAAAGGCATTCCCTGCCACAATTTCCTCTCTCCCATCACCTCAGGCCATCTCCCCATAGTCAACAGCAGTCCTTGCCCTGGGATTGCCCTCCATTCCCTACACTCCTGCTGCCAGCAGTGACTTGTGTAACTGTCCAAGGTACGTAGGGCCACGGCATGGATTGTCTGTGTGGTTCTCACTCCATTCAGAGTATCACAGATCAACTGTTTCACTCTCCAACAGCCTCAAGTGCTTCCCCTCTGTCCCAACTGATTGCCCTGATATGGAGATTTCACCCCTGCTTCAGCTCCCTCAGTCTCCAGATGCAGATCCAGCCCCGCTCACTCTCCTCCTCTTTTTCCCTTCCTTCCTTCATCCTACTGAGTTTTGCATGGCTCTGTATATTCCTTTCCCAGTGGTCAGGGACTCCTGCCAACTCTTAGCTGGTGCTCTGTGAGATCTTCTACATCTGAAGATGTATTCCTGATGCATCCATGGAGAGAGATGCACTCCACTTCCCATGCCATCTTCAAGACCCTCCAAACTTAGTTTTTTGAGGAGCCAGTCTGTGGGGTAGGGGCTGGGTGGGCATGGTTAATGGTTATCTTATAGCTAAATTTGTATTCCCTTCATTGTTACTAAGGTTGATTATCTTTCCGTATACTGATTTGTCATGTGGGCTTCCTATAAACTTCACATTCATATGATTTGCCAATTTTTTTCTTGTTCTGTGAATCTTTAATTATTTGGATATGTTCATTTTCTATTCTGAATGTCAGTTCCTTGTTCATTATATATTTTCCAAAATTTTCTCCTGTTCTGTCTAACTTTGATTTGTTTTGTCATTCAGAAGTTTATTTATTGATTTGGCACTTTTGCTGTTATTCATTTCATCAAATTTTTCTATGATGGATTTTGCTTTTTGTATTTTAAGAGGACTTTCTCTATGAGTCAGGACAGGCTAAATGCTACAACAATCGTTCCCCAAACTCTGGTGCTTTAACACAGTACGGTTTTACTTTTTGCCATATGTCAGTCAGCGCAGTGTGTGTAGCATCCCTTCCTCCCTCCCCTGTCTCACCTCTCCCCCTCCTCCTTCCCTCTCCTCCTCCTTTTCCCTCTCTCTTCCTTCTTCCTCTGCTTCATGTTCTTCTTCCTCTCTTCCTCCCCCTCCCCATCTCTCCCCTCCCCACCCCTTCCTCCTTCTTATTCTCCTCTCTCTCTCAATCTCTTTTATACACACATAAACACACAAATTTTCCATCCTCTCACTGGTCCCTCTGTCTGCCCCTTTCCACACTACTTTAATCACAGTACTTTTATGTTTGATGTGTGGTAGAACAGACTTCTGAATCCACTTTGATCTTTATCAAAAGTGCTTTGGAATTTCTTGCTTCTTTATTCTTCTATGTTTTAGAAACTGTCATATTCCATAACAGTTCTGTTCTGGTGGTATTGAAGTTATGGTATGAATTAGAATTTTAAAAATAGTCTTCCCATCCTTTTATTTTTCTTTCTTGCCTTAAATATTGTTTTTTGTTCAAACAGAAAGTTTATTTCATGTTTGATGTGTGAACCCTAGTTAATTATAGAAACTTTTAATGAAATGGATCTTTTGTTTTTTATAAAAATGATTAATTAGCTAATGTTGGTATGTAAAAAGGGTATTGATTTTTTTTTATGTTGGTCTTGTTCCAGCCATTTAAAATGTTCTTCTTTGTTCTAAGACTCGGTCGTGGGCTTGTTCTAAATTTGGATGGCCCTGCTTCTAAGGTTTGTATGATTAGGTAGGATAATTGTTATAAGTTTGGAATACCCTTTAATAAGTAAAGGAAGTTTTCTTCTATTCCTGGTTTATTTTGAGTTGTATCATGAATGATGTGAGCTTTTGGCATGTTTTGAGATGATCATATGGTTTTTCTTCTGGAGAGTGTTAATATAGCATACTCACATTAGGATCATGTTTGGCTGTTAGTAACAGAGAGAAGAAATAACAGGGAATTTAGTAGGAGGGAAACTTTGCTCGTCTCCTATGAATGTGGAGTCAGCATTTTAGGGATGGCAACTCCACGAATCCCCAGGACTGCCTTCCTGCCACCTGAATCTCCCTGTACCCTTATCTCCATTATTCTGCTGGGGCTAGGGCTCCAGAGTCCTTTGTCTTTCTCTGTCTTTTTCTACAACTGGATTCACTTACTCATCTTTTAAGGTTTTCATCCATGTTTATAAATGACATTAGCCGATGACTTTTTCTCTTTTCTGTTCTTTCTTTTCTAATTTTGACATCTGAATTACTCTCCCTTCATGTAGCAACTAGGAATCTAAGTTCAGCTATAAATCACCAAGCATTTGACTTACTTGACTAGAACTGATAGGTATTTATATGAGAAGAATGATGGGAAGTCCAGAGGGGTGAAGTCTAGGGCCTGGGAAAAGTTCAGTGATTCCATCAGGATTGGACTTGTTACTCCACCAACCTGCATGTTGGGTCATCCTCTGGCTTTCTCAAAGACTGAAGATGGCAGATATACTTGGAGATGGTATTTCCTTGCCTAAGGTAGAAAAGAGGAAGAAAGCCAGTGGGAAAGGACTGTGTCAGTTAAGCCTGACCCCTTCTATCAGGGAAGCAACGGCTTTCCCATAAACTCAACACAGTTGACTCCTGCCTCTATCACATAGACCTGAATCATTGAGTGCAGCTGCATCAGGATTGGTGAATCTGAGTTCAAGGAGGGGAGATTTCAGTGACTGGCTCTGAACCATTTGGATTCATTACCCAGTACTAGGAATATTGTCAGTCTCTAAAAATCAAGGGTTCTCCACTGCAACCTGATAAACCAAGACTTTACCAGTGGTAGGTGAGTAGGTATGGAGTAGGCAACATCTAAGAAAATGAATGAATACTTTCCTATTTCTTTCCACACTCTTAATCCGTTTTTCACCCTGTTACCAAATCTTTGTATCTTTGTTTTCCTAGCACAGTACATGTCCATTCTCTACTCAGAAACTCCCAGTGGTTTCCCACTGGCCTCATGTTAGAATCTAGCTTCTCACCTTGACAGCCCACAGGTCTGACCCTGACCTTTACCTCTAGTCACCATGCCCACAGCTCTCCTGCTTCTGGTATCCCTGCACCCAGAGACATACAGATATGCTTTTGCCTTTTGGCCTGTGCTCATAGTGTACATTCAGCTTGGAATGTCTTCTATTCAGCCTTCCTAAATCCTCAAAAACTCATCCTACATTTGGCCTTTTCACTAACCCTTTCTAGTATCCTAATTTTTTTTAAATAAATCATATTTTATCATTTATTCCAGTCTAAGTTGAATAATGGTTATTTTCATGTATACCCATCAGATGCAGTAGGAACTTGGATTTAGTATTTTTATTTTTCCACTCAGCAGATTTATTTAACAACTGGTATATTCCAGTTTGTGGTGATGTTAGTGCAAAAAATAGGAACCTTGACCTTCAGGACAGCCCTCACAGAGAGAGACGAGGAGGCACATAGCTCAGCAGTGGCAGCCCAGGACATATACACATACTTGAAGTGTTCGTTTCATGTCAGTAAGACCATGGAAGGATCCTGACCCTTTAGGTTTTGTTTTTCTTTTTTAAGACTCTTTTAACTTATTAGCAGATACACCTTTTCCTAGAAGACCTGGATAAAATGATTGAAATCAACAGGAGAAATATAAACCTGATTAATGAGTTGTTTAGATCTTTTTAAACCCTTTTTGATGGCACATTGGTCTGGTTGAAACATACATTTTGTGCCTATGTAACAGCTAGATTTGTGAGCCTGGAGAATAAAAGCATAAATCCTTTAAAGCAAGGGAATCTTGAAAGCATTCCAATGCTGAAGGCTTGAATTGTGCAGGGAAGCTCTGCTGGAGATTTGCAAGGATGCAAATAATGCTCTGACATCCAGGTGCCCTTAGAAGGTGATCAGTCCTGATGTGGGCACCTTCCACAGTTGCACGGATATTACTGTCCTCTACAAGTGAGAATAAATACTGCCATGTCTTGTGGCCTTAAAACTTTACTTCCATGTTTAAGTATTATCTTCAAAATGAATGATTATTATTCCTTGTGGATTCTCTAATTGTCTTCTCTTAATGTGAGTTCAAGGTAGGAAGCAGCATGGAAAGAAGAGTCTGTAATTCTTTGGGGTTCATGAGCCTCGAGTGTGATGATACCTATACATCTATTCCCATACTAAGAATTGTTGCAGATTTTTAGAGATTTCACCTGTTAATGTGTCATTTCCATGCATACACTAGAAAACCTCAGTAGATCCTACACTCAGTACTATTAGCAAAAATATAAGTTTTAGGAGAGACTTTTTTCCACCTTTCCATCCTAGGAGAAAAATCATTAAAATGTATGATTGAGTGTCTACTAAGGAAATATTTTACTTCTGGTCATACACTGATACATGTGCTGTGTTTTAAAGGTGCTAGACATTTGGATCTCAGAATGTTTGAAGATCCCATGCCATTATAAGGGGTTGGTGAATAGTGACCTTAGGTCTAAGTGGGTCTTTGTGGGAGTCATTACTCTGCTACTGAGCTGTCTGATCTTCAGTAGAATGGAACAGAGCCACTTGGCTTGTGGAGTTGTTGTCTGAATGAGAGTTAACCCACCTGTAAAACTCTTAGTATACTCAGTGTCATCCTGGGCCCTTGACAAATCGTAGTTATTTTCCTCATTCAGCTGTAGAGAGAATTTACACCCATGGGAAGACTGTTTTTCATTGTCCAACTCCTTTCAAATAAATTGGAAAGCCAAGATGAAATGGATAAATCTGTAGTAAAATACAGTCTAACACAATTGAATCCTATAGAAAGTCTAAACAGTAATTTCCACAGGAAAAAATAAATAGGGGAAGTTGTAAAGGGTTTCCTTCAAAAGAAACATCAAGAATAGATTGATTTACAGGGAATATCTGCCTCACATTTTAATGTCAGGTGACTCCAGTGCTACTTAGGCTATTTCAAGAGAACTGAGAAGTTAAGCCTATGGTTTTGCTCTTGTGTATAGGATGTTAACCCTAAAACTATCAAATTTACACAAAAGATTGCACATAAAAATAAAAGCCATATATCAAGTTAATGCATTAATATGAAAATAGGAGTTTTAAATAAAAACTAGCAAACTGAAGAAAAAAGCACATAGGAAAAGAAATACCAATAAATGATTAAAGATTTGTTTATTCTAGAAGTATGAATAAAGTTTAATATTAGAAGTTAATTAATAGAATTCATTATATTAATAGATATTAAGAAAAAAAATATGTGAAAATCAACATCCATCCATAATAAAGCTACTCAATAAGGTATATGCTGCTGCTGCTGCTAAGTCGCTTCAGTCATGCCCAACTCTGTGCGACCCCATAGATGGCAGCCCACCAGGCTCCTCTGTCCCTGGGATTCTCCAGGCAAGAATACTGGAGTGGGTTGCCATTTCCTTCTCCAACACATGCACGCATGCTAAGTTGCTTCAGTCATGTCCGACTCTGTGTGACTCCATGGACAGCAGCCCACCAGGCTCCTCGTCCACGGAATTCTCTAGGCAAGAGTACTGGAGGGGGCTGCCATTTCCTTCTCCAATAAGGTATATGGGTACTTTCTAAACATATGTGTATAGCCCAAAAGCTAGTAGCCAGCATCTTACTCAGTGTGGCAATTCTACTAAAGTTAGGAGAAAAGCAAAAATGCCCATTACCTCTATGAATAGTTAATAGTATATTGAATTAGTTCAGTCAGGCAAGAGAAGGAGGCTTAAAAACTGAAAATTCAGAGTAACACAATCTCTGTTTGCATAGGATGTGATTGTATATCTAGCAAAACAAAAAGTAAGGGGGGAAAGACCCAATGGATAAATTTCTACAAGCACTAATTAAGAATTTAGTAAAAAGATCAGGATATAAATTTAGCAGCCAGAACTAAATAGTTTTGTTTAGAAATATGATAACCAGTTAACACACATATTGGGAGAAAAGATACCTTTTATGGATACCTAGGCATAAATAAGGGTTTCATTGGTGGCTCAGTGGTAAAGAACCCACCGGCCTATGCAGGAGATATGAATTCGATCCCTGGGTTGAGAAGATCCCTAGAGAAGGTAATGGCAACCCACTCTAGTAACTTGCCTGGGAAATCCCATGAACAGAGGTGCCTGGTGGGCTATAGTCCTTGGGATCACAAAAGAGTTGGACATGACTTAGCGACTAAACAATAGCCAAGGCATAATTTAAACAGAAAAATACAGAAATAGATGCAATTGCATATGCAAACATACCATATAGCAATGAAAGCATCTGAGATTAAAAGGGCTTCCCCACTGATGGGTTTTGCTCTTAAGTTGTATTGAAATAGCTGTATAGACAGGAAAAATGCTAAAATTTAATCCATGCCTCACTTGATACACCAAGTCCAACTACATCAGTGCTTTCAATGTGAAAAGTAAAACCCTTTAATAGATAATTTTTAGAGCAGTTTTAAGTATACAGCAAAGCTGAGCAGAAGGTATGGACTGTTACCATATAACTCCTGTCCCCACACACATGGCCTCCACCACTCTCAGCATCCCACACCAAGGCAATACGTTTGTTACAGTCGATGAACTGACACTGGCACATCCTTATCACCCAAAGTCTATAATGTCCATTAGTGTTCACTCTTGGTGTTGTGCATTTGTTTGTTCAAAACCTTGGGAGTTCTCAGGGTGAAATCCAAAACGGGCCCACATTCTTGTATGTAATGAAACTAACTTACCCAAGCAAAGAGACAAATGCTTGGAGTACTTTCTAGGAAGCTGGGCCGTCCTTTGTTTTAATTGGTTATATAAACCTTAGGAGCTTATCATTTAATTAAAACTTGACATCAACTTGCTGATTTAATAAGAAACAAAAGACTAATATGTAATAAAATGGGAGGAGAGTACAGTTTTAGCCTTATTTCCCAAAGCATGGAATAGTTTGTGGATGAGCCAGGCCTCCAGCCTCCACATGTGACACCCACAGTCCTGTGTGTGTGTGTGTGTGTGTGTGTGTGTGCACGTGCACCGGAGAACCTGAGAAATCTGTGTCAAGAGGACCTCTTCTGTGGCCATTTCTTCTGTCTTTTCTGGTTGGGGTTCCTGCATATGTAGCGTGACAGAGTTTACGCTGTCACAGGGGTTCAGGCAGCACTGCTGGGACCCAGCATGGCTGGGGTTGATCAGGGGTCAGCAGGATACTGAGGGGAGCCACACAAGAGACACCCTGTATGTGGCAGACAGTCCAGAGCGCCTGTGAGCATGCAGAACACCCTCTCAGGACTGTGTCCTTGGGGAGTCAGGGGCCTGGGAGGGAGGGAAGGAAGGAGCCAGGGGCTGTGAGGGGCTAGGCCAGGCTGCAGGAGCCCAAAGAGAAGGACATGGGAAGGACCTCTGTACTCTGGGCTTCCAAGTGACCCTTGAGAGGCTCTCAGCAGGAGAGCTGTCAGTCCGGTCTGTCTGCCTGTGGAGGAGAAGGTCAAGGGCCGGGGACAGCTCTCGTCCCAAGGGAAAAACCAGGGTACATCTCAACAGCGCTGCCTGGCTCTCCCTCCTCAAACCTCCATCACCTCACACACAGAGAGGACTCATGCAAATATCTACTCAATAGATAACAAGGACCTACTGTGTAGCACAGGGAACTGTACTCAATATCTTGTAATAACCTATAAAGGAAAAAAATCTGAAAAAGAATATATGTATATATATCTGAATCACTTCACTATACACCTGAAACTAACACAATATTGTAAATTAAATATATACTTCATTAAAAATAAATAAATCCAAAAGTCTGTTCTATACATTTGTGTCTCTTTTTCTGTTTTGCATATAGGGTTATCGTTACCATTTTTCTAAATTCCATATATATGTGTTAGTATACTGTAATGGTCTTTATCTTTCTGGCTTACTTCACTCTGTATAATGGGCTCCAGTTTCACTGATTCATGTCAATGTATGACAAAAACCACTACAATATTATAAAGTAATTAGCCTCCAACTAATTAAAAAATAAATAAATAAATAATAAATCATATGTTAAAATGTATAACATTTTTAAAATTAGCATATACATTATTTTTTAAAAATACCTATTAAGGATAAAGAGCATGTCCCCCAACATGGTTTTAAGAAAATGCCTAGCCAGGTGCCTGGTCCTTGGAACATGGGCAGTGATTGGCCAGAAACAGAATATTCTGGCCAAAGCCCTGTGTGTTGCAGGGACCAGACAGAGCCCAGGGATGGGCTTGGATGGTCACCTTGAACCCCCTCCCGGGTTCTCCCCAGGGTCCTACTGTGCATTTTCAGGCCTTTGTATCCATCTGGACTCAGGGACAGCTAGGAAAGAGGGTGTTGCTCATCCCACCTGTGTCTGAGAGTGATAGGGGGTGGGATGGGGGGGCACTTGGTGCCTCTGTTGCTCTTGGTAACAGACACCCACCTGTCTGGGTGCACACCTACATGTAATCAATTAGCAAACTTTCTGGTATGTCCAGCAGAACTGGCTGAGGGCAGCACGCATCCCTTCTGCCATCCAAGCTAGCTCTGCAGTGCTTCCAGAGGCGGCAGTCCTGCTCCTCAGTGGAGGCCTAGGCAGGCGAGGGTGGTCCTCATCATCACAGGCTGGATAATAGCTCACACTTACTGAGCATGCCCTGTGGGCCAGTGTGTTCCACACACTAACTCCTTCAGACTGTAGACCAGCTAAGGGGTACTGTTATGATCCTGATCCACCAATGAGGAAACTGAAACAGTATACCTGAGGCCTCACAGGAGTGGTGATGGGGCTATTTTGGTACTGAGAGAGACTGATTCCAGGGCCAAGCCTCATCCCTGGACTGCACTGCCTCTCCTAAGACAAAGCCACAGTGGGAAGAGCTTGACATGCCCCTGTCCCCAGGACAGTAGGCAAGACCCTCAGAGAAGTTCCATCCAGGGGCCAAGATGCAAAGCCTGGACATGGCCTCCCTGGTCCTCACAGGGTTAGGACAGGCGAAGGGTGCCTTGGCCATGAAGGGTGGGTCATGGGGCCCAGCAGTGCTCTTTGGAGGACTGGCATGAGGGGGCAGGGGTGAGGATGGCCAAAATGGCTGAGAGCCATGTCCCCATTGGCCTGGCTGCTCCTGTGTCTTCACAGTGCTTGAATGTGGGGCCTCAGTGTGGTAGGGGCATTAGATTTAAGAAATAAGTCTTGGATTTCCCTGATAGTCCAGTGGTTTAGAATCTGCCTGTTAATGCAGGGGACATGGGTTCAGTCCTTGGTCAAGGAAGATTCCAAGGCCGTGCTGCAACTTCTGAAGCCTACTTGCCTTAGAGCATATGCTCTACAACAAGAGAAGACACTACCAGGAGACACTTATGCATTGCCACTAGAGAATAGCCCCCAGTCGCTGCAGCTAGAGAAAGCCCACATCCAATAGCAAAGACCTAGCATAGCCAAAAATAAATAAATGATAATTTTTTAATAAAAGAAAGAAGACTTCAAGGGGACATGCACATTAACCTCTTGCTGCACCAATGTTTATACTTGAATGTGGCGAAAAGCTCTTTTGAAGTCCACCCTTTAGTTTCTGTCTGTGCAGAGGACAAGGCACAGAGGGGAAGGTGTGGCATGAATCTTATCACAGCACTGGTGAGAGCCAGTGCCAGTCTCAGCACAGGGACCTGGTGTCAGTGTAGAAAGGATGTAAGCTGAGTTATACACAGTGGCCAAAAGGTGGACACAACTAAGTGTCTAGCCATGGATGAATGGCTACACAAGGTGTGGTCTCTCCATACAGTGGAATGCTATTCAGCCTTGTTGTGGCCACATGGTATATCCTCCCAAAATTCATGTGTTGAAGCCCTAACCCCCCAATGTGATGGTATTAGGAGGTGGAACCAGCGGGAGGTAATTGGGTTTAGATGAGATTGTGAGGATGGAGTCCCCATGATGCTATTTGTGTCCTTGCCACATGAGGACCCAGGTAGAAGGTGGCATCTGCAACCAGAATATGGGCTCTCACCAGATGCCAGATCTACCAGCACCTTGATCTCAGACTTGCCAGCCTCCAGAACTATGAGAAACCTATGTCCTTTGTTTGAGCCATCCAATCTGTGGCATTTTGTGACAGCATCCCCAACTAAGATGAGCCTTAAAATGGAAGTAAATCCCAACACTTGCTATAACACACATGTACCTTGGAAGGCACCATGCTGAGCAAAATAAACCAGTCAACAGGGGACAAATATTATGTGATTTGTTGATAAGAAGCTCCTGGAACTGTCAAATTTAGAAACAAAGTAGAGCGATGGTTTCCAGGGGCTGGGGGAGAGGGGAGGGAGTTAACGTTTAATGGGGCAGAGTTTCCATTGGAGAACATGAAAAAGTCCCGGAGATGATGGTGTTGATGATGGGTGCATAATAATGTAGAGTATATTTAATGTCACTGAAATGCACTCTTAAATAGTTAAAATGGTGATTTCATGTTATATATGTGTTATAATAATTAAAAATATGCAAGATTCAATGTATTGATGGGGTACTTACTATTAAGGTTGAAAACAGGTCTGAAATGGGGAAAGGATACTCTCTGAAATATAAGTACTGGTTACAAAGAGGAAATTTGAGACACTACCCACCTTGCAGAAGCCCCCATGTTTGGGAGGTGATGGCCGCCTGGTAGGCAGGTGCCCAAGGAGAAAATGGGCTTGACTTAGACAGTCAGACAAGCCCCAGGTGTGCCTCCTATGACACGAAGCAAAGCCTCAGGCTCTGACGGTCAGGAGAGTAACACGCTTTTATCTTCTGCTTTGTCCTCCAGGTGGAATTGACCAAAGAAGTGGCTCTCCTGGCCGAGGCCCTGGTACATGGAGAGAAGGAAGACAGCAATCTCCTAATTGGAACCATATACATTAGGTCAAATCATTTTCTTATTTTCAAGCCATACCAACCCAAAAATCACACCCCAGTCAGAGCCATGTGCAAGCTGGTGTAGGGACAGTGAGTAGTCTGATGTCACAGACGCCACTGCCTTGTTCCTCCATCCTCAGGGCCTGGCACCTTCGATGAACTTACTTCCCCAAGTCTTACAGATGCTCAGGTGGACTCAGAGAGGTAACACAGTGCGTCACCTCTCATCAGAGGGGCCGAGCTGGGGTTGGGATTAGGCCAGCAGTTCTGGCTCTAAAGCAGCAGCAGTCAGCACAGACCTAGCGCTCGAGCAGAGCCCATCCAAGTGAAACAGAAATGGGGGATTCTCATCAGTGGCATGGGGTTTAAACTCACCCCCATGGCTTGCAAAATTAATTAGATACTCACTAGGATGATATTTTCCATCATTTATACTTAGCAAACTTTCTGTGAAGGTCCAGATAGTAAATATGTTTGGTTCTGTGAATCTTACAGTTTCTGTTTTCACTGCTTGACTCAGCCACATGCAAAAATGACCACAGACAGTACGACAGGGAGTGGGCAGGGCTGGTTCCAATAAAACGTTATTCACAAAGTAGTGGACTGTAATTTGCCAACCCCTTCTTAATGAAGACAGAGGGTGCATTCGTGCTTTATCAGGCATGACCATGTTACCAGTTTACTGGTGGGAGTCACCCTCACATGCTGTGTGCTGTTTGTTTCTCCCTAGCAACTGCCTGGTGCAGTTAGCCTGTGATCAAGCTACAGGGTGACATTTTATTCCTCTAACTGGGATTATTCTACTAGGAAATCTGAAATCTTTACGAATTTTATTGATTGATCTTGTGAGTATGACAACTCTTAGAAAAATGGCAAAAGATTTATCCTCTTCAGCAAGCATAGTATTTCTGTCAACTCGGGATTGATGTGGAATATTTCCTAAGAGCCAGGTGAGGACTGAGGTTGGCATGGAGATGGGTCACTGTTTAAGGCGTAGGTAGGATACAGCAGCAACACAATTACATTTGTGCAAGTGTTAGCAGCTCTAAATGAATCTCTCTAAGATTCATTAAGTGTTTGATTATTTTAGAACAATCAAGTCTATCTTCTTTTCTATTGGTTATCACTGAAATTGACATAATCTAAGATGGGAAGTGGGCTTCACCAACAGCTCAGAGGTAAAGAATCTGCCTGCCAATGCAGGAGATACAGGAGATGTGGGTTTGACCCCTGAGTTGAGAAGATTCCCCTGGAGTAGGAAAAGGCAACCCAATCCAGTATTATTGCCTGGGAAATCCCATGGACAGAGGAGCCTAGTGGGCCACAGTCCATGGTTTCTCAAAGAATTGGACATGACCGAGCAACTAAACATGCACTCAGGGTAGGAAGACTGAGTTGGGAATGGCCCCTCTCTCCTATGGCACCTACAAAGGGAATGACATTTGAATCTGACTTTTATTATTTACTGTTGCACACAAATAATCAGGCATTGTCCCACACTGGCTCAAATATGTGTCACACCAAGTGGAACTGGTTTCTTCTTTCCATCATGTTTGTCTCTCTGTTCTCTCCTGCAGATGGATGGTTTCTAGCCTGCTTCCAAACCCCACCTCGGCTGAGTGTTGGGCGGCCCTCCTACACGATCCTATGACTCTTGATATGGACGCAGTCCTGTCAGACTTTGTTCGGTCCACGGGGGCAGAACCTGGTCTGGCCAGAGACCTGCTGGAAGGTAGGCCTCCTCCAGGTCCCCCAAACCACCCTGTTGGCCATAACTGCCCCCAACTCAGTGACAGAAGATAAGTTTTCTCTTACCTGACGAGGGTGGTACGTGGACTCCTTAAAAAGTCAAAGAGGGTGTGGATGATGGAATTCCTTTTGTTACTCTTAACTTTCTTTGGGGAATTGAATAGATCACTCAACTCTCTATAGTAAAAGGCATTCACTAGGTTTTACTTTGCATTAAATCTTCTAGATATTGAGTCAAAATCTGTCAATGTCTGTTTTTTAAAGAAAATATATTCAGTAAAGCAGATATTAGAAACCATTAAAGAGAAACACTTTTATTGAAGACCTTAGCTTCTTATCTGTGTCTTAGCTGAGACAAAAATATTTCAGGCCAAGGTTTTTGGTGAAAAAAACACCTAATAGCCAACAAAATAGTTGAAAATAATTCACAAGCAAGAAGGAAAATTCATCCTCAAGCTTTTAGAGTGGATATCATTCACTACATGAAAAATGTGCTTAGTCTATATTTAGAATGTTTTGGGATATTTATTCAGCTATAACTATAATGAAATAAAAGTAATATTTAGTTTCAGTCTCTAAAATGGATTTATTTTGTGTATTTTTACAATTTTGTGTGTGTGTGGTGGAGTAAAAATAAGTGGGAAGAACCAATTACAGCTTCTCAGGAGAGTCATGTGTGTGAAAGAGGAGTTTTAAACAATTACTCTTTGCTCCAAATATATAAATTCCTCCTTGTGAAATTATCAAATACTTGGTCAAATAGTGTAAGTCACAATGATTCCTTCATTCACTTAGGGAAAGATATGACTCACTGTACATTCGAATGGTTGGAGGTAACTACTCTAGCCTGTTGAAAATTAAGACCTCTCTATTGGAGGACTTTGATAAAATGGGAGTCGATTTTAAATTTCCCTGAACCTCCCAGAGTTTCAAACATTCTTGGAGTTTAGGATGAAATATGCTTAGAGAATATATGTGATGTATGTGAATCAAAGTGCTATTCTAGTGTTTCCCTGATAGCTTTTCACTGCTTTTCTTAATTTTAGTGAGCAGTCATGTAGGGAAGTAGGTTTACAATGAGGTTGGCAACAAGGACTGGGATAAGTCCAGACTCAACATTTACTGGCTACAAGATGTAGGGAAGATTATTTTATTTCCCTTAAGCCTCAGTTTTTGTCTATACATTGAGCCTAACCCACCTTCTAGGGCGATCGTGAATATTAGAAGTTGTGATGTAAATGCTTGGTGGGTGGGGTGACCATCATTTAGAGATGCTCAAACAGTAACAGATGAAGGTCTTGTCTGCTGTTGCCCTCTTTGGAGTTAGTGCCGACCTTGCCATTGATATGTGGTTGGTACCATTGATATGTGGTTGGTCAACTAGAAGCAAGAGCTTTTAGCTTTTTTTCTTTAGTTTTATTTTTTAAGGGAAAATGCAAGAAAATAACTTTTTGTGTAGAGTTCTAAGAATTTGAACACGTGTGTAGATTTATGTTATTACTACCTCTCTCAGAGCACAGAACCATCTTACCACTTCCAAGAACCCCTCCTGCTCTCTTACGGCCATGCCTTCCCCAGCCCTGGCCACTGGCAACCCCCATTGCATTTTTTATCACTTTGGTTTTGTCTCTTTCGAGAATGTCATATACATGGAGTCATATACATTATATACATATACAAAGTCATATACATCATATACATATATGAAGAACCTAACCTTTTCAAATGAGATTCTTTTCACTCATCACTATTCTGAGATTCATCTGAGCTGATGTGCTTGTCTATAGATTGTTCCTTTGCTTTGCTGAGTGATACCCAGTGTAGAGATGGACCATGGACTGTTTAGCCACTCAACTGTGGGAGGCATTCAGTTGTCTCCAGTTTTTTGCTGTTATGACTAGAACTGCGATACATTTTAGGACAGGGGTTTTGTGAACAGTTTTAATTTTTCTAGGGTAAACACCACGGAGGGATTGCTATTTCAAATGGTAAGTGTATGTTTAAAAGAAATTGCCAAACTGTTTTCCAGAGTGCGGTACCACTTAGTGTTCTACCAGAAACATGTGGAAGTTCTAGCTACTCTACATCCTCACCACAATTGGCTTTTAAAAAAAATTTTAGCCATTATAGGTTTAGAATGTCATTTCCTCATTATTTTAGTTTTCATTTCCCTAGTGACTACTGATGCTGAATTGTTTTCATGTTATTTTCCATTGGTGTATTATTCTCCCTGGTGAAATGTCTGTTCAAGCCTTTTCCCAATTCCTCAGCAAAATTAGGTTGCTGTTTTTTTACAGTTGAGTTTTGAAAGTTCATTATATATTCTGGGCATAAATCCTTTGTCAGATACATGATTTGTAAATATTTTCTCCCAGTCTGTGCTTGACTTTTCACTCTCTTAACAGTGCTCTTGGCAGAGTAGAAGTTTTTAATTTTGCTGGAATCCAATTTATCATTTTTTTCTTTTATGGATTATGCTTTGGGTGACACATCTAAGAACCTTTGCATAACCAGGTCATGAAGATTTTCTCCTGTGTCAACTCAAAAGTTGTGATGTCTGACTCATTTGGGGTTGATTTTTATATAACATGTGAGATTTAGAGCAAGCTTCATTTTTATGCATATAGATGACCAGTTGTTCAAAACATTTTTTGAAGATTATCCTTCCTCCTTTGAATTGCATTTACATAGTTGTCACAAACAAACTAAGTGTGTCTATAGGAGACTACTGATGTCAATTCAGTTTTATTGATCAATATGTCCATTCTTTTGCCAATGCTATACTGTCTTGATTACTGTAGCTTTGTAGCAAATCTTAAAATCAGCATGATTCTTTCAGCTTTGTTCTTCTTTTTCAAAAGTGTTTCAAGTAGCCTGTATTTTTGCCTTTCCCTATAAACTTGAGGATTAGGTTACCTCTATCTATAAAATTTCCTGCTGAAATTTTTATTGGAATTATGGTAAATCTATAAATCATTGCCAACTATGTTATGTCTTCAAATCCATGAAGACGTTGCAGTCATATTTCCCATTTATTTAGGGCTTGTTTGAGTTATTTCATGAAGTTTATAGTTTTTAGCATATTAGATCCTATACATATTTTGTAAGATACATCTTTGGGGAGGGATTGAACTTCTATATATGGTTTAAGTTCATTTTCTAATTGTTCATTGCTAGTATGTAAAAATATAATCGATTTTTTCATGCTGTTCTTATATCCTACAGTTACACTACACTCAGTTATTTGTTCAAGTGTGTGCGTATGTCTATTCCTTAAAAGTTTCTATTTCTGCAATTATGTTGTTTCCTTTCCAATGTATGCCTTTTATTTTTCTTGACTTATTCTTCACTTATTCCTATTTATTGCACTAGTTAAAACCTCCAGTAAAATGTTGAATAAGAGTGATGAAAGGGAACATCCTTGCCCTGTTCTTGATCTTAGGGAGAAAGCTTTCCATCTTTCACCATTATGCAGAGTGGGTTTGGTTGATGTTCTTTGTCAGGTGAAGAAAATACCTTTCTGTTCCTAGTTTGCTAAGAGTTTCATTATGAACAGTTTTTTTTTTTTCCAAATGCATTTTCTACATCAATTGATATGATTGAGTTGTTTCTTTTCTTTAAACTGCTAATATAATGTATTACATTGATTGCCTTCTAATAGCAAACGAGCCTTTCAGCTATTTTTCTTCAAAGATTTTCTACTGTACATTTTTCTCATCTCCTAATGGGACTTCAATGATATAAAGGTTAAACCTTTTGTTACTGTCCTACGTATCCCTACAGTTCTAATCATTTTCTTTTCTGATATTTTCTCTGTCAATTATTCACTTCTGTTGATCTGCTTATAAAATTACTGAATCCTGTGTCATCTCCATCCTGTTACTGAGCCCAGCCAATGATTTTTTATTTTAGTTGTTGAATTTTTTCATTTCTAACATTTCCACTTGATTCTTCTTTATGCCTTCTGTTTCTTTGCTGAGGCTCTCTGTATTTTTCAAGAATGTTTGTTCTGTCTTACTTGTAGGAAAATATGATAACTGCTTTAAAGTCTTGGTCAAATAATTCCAATATCTGTGGCATCCCAGCATTGCTATTGATATTTCCCTGGTTTTTTGTTATGGTGAATAAATTTGGATTGTATCCTAGACATTTTTAATATTATGTTTTAAGACTTAGGTTGTTTTTTGAATCTTATAACAGATATGATTTGAATCTTATAGCAGATTTTGTTTTCAGTTCAGTTCAGTTGCTCAGTCGTGTCCGACTCTTTGCAACCCCATGAACCGCAGCACGCCAGGCCTCCCTGTCCATCACCAACTCCTGGAGTCCACCCAAACCCATGTCCATCGAGTCAGTGATGCCATCCAACCATCTCATCCTCTGTCGTCCCCTTCTCGTCCTGCCCTCAATCTTTCCCAGAATCAAGGTCTTTTCAAATGAGTCAGCTCTTCGCATCAGATGGACAAAATATTGGAGTTTCAGCTTCAACATCAGTCCTTCCAATGAACACCCAGGACTGATCTCCTTTAGGATGGACTGGTTGGATCTCCTTGCTTTCCAAGGGACTCTCAAGAGTCTTCTCCAACACCACAGTTCAAAAGCATCAATTCTTTGGCACTCAGTTTCCTTTATAGTCCAACTCTCACATCCATATGTGACCACTGGAAAAACCATAGCCTTGACTAGACAGACCTTTGTTGGCAAAGCAATGTCTCTACTTTTTAATATGCTGTCTAGGTTGGTCATAACTTTCCTTCCAAGGAGTAAGCGTCTTTTAATTTCATGGCTGCAGTCACCATCTGTAGTGATTTTGGAGCCCCCCAAAATAAAGTCTGACACTGTTTCCACTGTTCCCCATCTATTTGCCATGAAGTGATGGGACCAGATGCCATGATCTTAGTTTTCTGAATGTTGAGCCTTAAGCCAACTTTTTCACTCTCCTCTTTCACTTTCATCAAGAGGCTCTTTAGTTCTTCTTCACTTTCTGCCATAAGGGTGGCGTCATCTGCATATCTGAGGTTATTGATATTTCTCCTGGCAATCTTGATTCCAGCCTGTGCTTCCTCCAGCCCAGCGTTTCTCATGACGTACTCTGCATATAAGTGAAATAAGCAGGGTGACAATATATAGCCTTGACGTACTCCTTTTCCTATTTACCAGTCTGTTGTTCCATGTCCAGTTCTAACATTGCTTTCTGACCTGCATACAGGTTTCTCAAGAAGCAGGTCAGCTGGTCTGGTATTCCCATCTCTTTCAGAATTTTCCATAGTTTATTGTGATCCACACAGTCAAAGGCTTTGGCATAGTCAAGAAAGCAGAAATAGATGTTTTTCTGGAACTCTCTTGCTGTTTTGATGATCCAGCAGATGTTGGCAATTTGATCTCTGGCTCCTCTGCCTTTTCTAAAACCAGCTTGAACATCTGGAAGTTCATGGTTCACATATTGCTGAAGCCTGGCTTGGAGAATTTTAAGCATTACTTTATTAACGTGTGAGATGAGTGCAATTGTGTGTTTGAGCATTCTTTGGCATTGCCTTTCTTTGGGATTGGAATGAAAACTGACCTTTTCCAGTCCTGTGGCCACTACTGAGTTTTCCAAATTTGTTAGCATATTGAGTGCAGCACTTTTACAGTGGCATCTTCCAGGATTTGAAATCTTTCAGATTTTGTTTTAGGAGATAATTAACCCAGTAGGGTTCAAAACACAAGTCCTCAGTTCCCCAAGACTTCTGTAGATTGTGGTTTCAATGTTGAGTCTTTGAGAAGTGCTATTGGATCTGTCTGGTGTACACCTAGTGGCAAATCTGGGACTTAGGCAATCGTTTGCCCCATATTTTACTGCTCCAGGTCCCTGGAATCTACTTAGGGTCAGATCCATACACAGGCAGCTCAAGAATTCATCAACAACTTTAAGGGGTTGCTTTCCTAAGCCCCTGCCGTATCGTAATTGCCTTGATAGTTCTGGGTCCCTGGGACTCTGCTCTGCAGCCCAACATCTAGCACCCTGAAGCTCTGTTTGCCGCACACTCTTACACATTTGATTTGACTGTATCCATCTCAGAGCTGAGCAGAAGCCAGAGGGAGAGTAATAGCAGTGGGGCTCACCATGCCCACTGGGATCCACAGCTCTTCTGATTGGAGAGCAAGGTTCCCTGCCTTTCTATTCTGATTTCTTGCCATCTCTCATTGTTCCACAGGATTTCTTGAGGTCTAGGACATAAGAGAAATGAGAAAAAAAATTGTTAAGAAAAAAAAAGATAAGAGGTTTCTACACTCTTTCTGAATATTGGATACCCCTTCTTACTTATTGAGCCAGAGTAGAAGTCTTCCCTTGGAGCTGATGCCCACTTCTGGGTTCTGGGCTACATGAGTTCACATCAGGGAGACTAGAAATAAAAAGTGATTAAACTCACCACCAGTTCTGTGGTTGTCTTCCTCAGTCTGCCTGCTTACATTTACTTCTTTGGATCCTCACTAGCTGCTCCAGGCATGCTGTCCAGGCAAAAAGGTGATTTCAGTAGAAGAGACACATGGAGTGTCCTTCCATCATATACCCTGCAAACTATCTTCTGTTTTTACAAGGTTCCCTGCACATGGAGGGTTCTTTAAGTTGTCAATTATTTGGGTCGAGAATTTTCTAAAAGTCAATGTTTCAAAGGACAAACTATTTTCATTGTGAGGTCTCAGACATTTCTAACGGTAAAAAATTTTCAGTGATGGCAGAAGCTGGATGAAAGGTACACGGGCCCTCTCTGTAGTACTTTTTAAACTATTTGTATGTTTTTATGGAAGCGACTTTAAGCAACTTGGGCTTCCCTGATAGCTCAGCTGGTAAAGAATCTGCCTGCAATGCAGGAGACCCTGGTTTGATTCCAGGGTTGGGGAGATCCCCTGGAAAAGGAATGTTACCCACTCCAGTATTCATTAGCTTCCCTGATGGCTCAGATGGTAAAGAATCTGCCTGCAATGCAAGAGACCTGGCTTAATCCCTTGGTTGGGAAGATCCCCTAGAGGAGGGCATGGCAACCCACTCCGGTATTCTTGCCTAGAGAACCCCATGGACAGAGAAACCTGGTGGCTACAGACCATGGGGTTGCAAAGAGTTGGACACGACTGAGCGACCAAGTACACACAGCACACGGAAACGACTTAAAAGTCCATCAACAGATGAATGAATAAAGAAGGCATGGTGTATATAAACAATAGAATATTACTCAAGATTTTCATGTAAAAAAAATGAAATAATGTCATTTGCAACAACATAAATGGACCTAGAGATTATCATACTAAGTGAAATAAGTCAGACAGAGAAAGACAAATATCATATGATATCACTTTTATGTGGAATCTAAAAAAAGTGATAAAATTTAACTTATTTAGAAAACAGAAACAGACCCACAGACAGAAAACAAACTTATGATTACCAGAGGGGAAAGTCAGAGAAGGATCATTTAGAAGTTTTGCATTAGCAGATACATACTACTATGTATCAATATAAAATAGATAACCAACAAGGACCTACTGTACTGCAGAGGGAACTCTACTCAGTATTTTATAATAACCTATAAGGGGAAAGAATTTGAAAAAGAATGTGTATATAAATACATACTATGTATGTATGTATAGCTCAATCACTTTGCTGTACACCTGAAACTCAAAAAACCTTGTAAATCAACTATACTTCAATTTTTTTTCCATTTATTTTTATTAGTTGGAGGCTAATTATTTTACAACATTACAGTGGTTTTTGTCGTACATTGAAATGAATTAGCCATGGATTTACATGTATTCCCCATCCCGATCCCCCCTCCCACCTCCCTCTTCACCCAATCCCTCTGGGTCTTCCCAGTGCACCAGGCCCGAGCACTTGTCTCATGCACCCAACCTGGGCTGGTGATCTGTTTCACCCTAGATAATATACATGTTTCGATGCTGTTCTCTTGAAACATCCCACCCTCGCCTTCTCCCACAGAGTCCAAAAGTCTGTTCTATACATCTGTGTCTCTTTTTCTGTTTTGCATATAGTATTATCATTACCATCTTTCTAAATTCCATATATATGTGTTAGTATACTGTAATGGTCTTTATCTTTCTGGGTTACTTCGCTCTGTATAATGGGCTCCAGTTTCATCCATCTCATTAGAACTGATTCAAATGAATTCTTTTTAATGGCTGAGTAATATTCCATGGTGTATATGTACCACAGCTTCCTCATCCATTCGTCTGCTAATGGGCATCTAGGTTGCTTCCATGTCCTGGCTATTATAAACAGTGCTGCGATTAACATTGGGGTGCACATGTCTCTTTCAGATCTGGTTTCCTTGGTGTGTATGCCCAGAAGTGGGATTGCTGGGTCATATGGCAGTTCTATTTCCAGTTTTTTAAGAAATCTCCACACTGTTCTCCATAGCGGCTATACTAGTTTGTGTTCCCACCAACAGTGTAAGAGGGTTCCCTTTTCCCCACACCCTCTCCAACATTTATTGCTTGTAGACTTGCATAGCAGCCATCCTGACTGGTGTGTAATGGTACCTCATTGTGGTTTAGATTTGCATTTCTCTGATAATGAGTGATGTTGAGCATCTTTTCATGTGTTTGTTAGCCATCTGTAGGTCTTCTTTGGAGAAGTGTCTGTTTAGTTCTTTGGCCCATTTTTTGATTGGGTCATTTATTTTTCTGGAATTGAGCTGCAGGAGTTACTTATATATTTTTGAGATTAATCCTTTGTCTGTTGCTTCATTTGCTATTATTTTCTCCCAATCAGTTTTCTTTTAAAGGTAATAATAGAATCATTCTAAAGGGAGTTTTCCTGATTAAATTAAAACAGATACATAATTTTTAAAAAAAAAAAGAGTCCTTAAAAAGGGGCAGTAGCATAGACAGCAGTGGTTAACTTTTTGGGGGCATTGTTTTATGTCAGGCACTAGGTTCTTTAAATGTGATGTCTTATTAATCTATGCAACACCTTAACAAAGTCTTAACTTTCCCATTGTATACAGAAGAAAACTGAGGTAAGGAAAATTCCTTGAAGTTGCAGTCAGGACATAGCAGAACCACATGTGAGCCCACTTGTGACACTAACTACCAGATTTTTTCTGCAAAACTGGGTCATCTACCATTTATTCCTGTACCCACTGTGTCCTTGTAGAGGGTAGTAGCATTTTGTATGCTCTGTCTACTCAGTAGAGTTTAAACTAGTCACTGGAGGAATGTTTGAGTAACCTATTTTATGGTGTAACTAATTAGCATTTCAAATAAAATACCACTTTAAGAGACCACAAAAACTATTCAAAAAATAGAACTAATAGCTAACATTCATGTGCCAGACACTGTCTGGTCACTTGACATATATTAAAAGTTGGTTTAAAAAATTTTCGAGTGGGAGGCCAAACACATGAGTTGTTTTTAAAGTGTCAATTCCCTACTTAAAGAGAAAGCAATTCATACTTTCACAATAGCTGAGAGTTTCAGGCCTTGAAGCTTTACCAAGATGTTCATTCAGTGTTCCCATGCCTCACTTACATTGCTATCCATGGGGAAAGTATCCTTGAATAAAGAAGCCAGATTACATTTAGAACAAACATTAACTGGAAATTAACATCTTGCATATCCCTAGTCTAATTTTTCATTATCTTTTTGGAATTTGCAAAGTTAAGGAAAATGGTAACAAGTGATTTAAATCATAGTCTCAAAATTATATATACACATAGGGAAGCTGTGCACATATTTTAAGATGCATGTATGTTTAACAGTTGACTTGGTAATTTGATTAGCAAAGTTTCTGGAGTCATTTATGAGAAAATATACCCTTTTCTAATCCTGAGTCCCTTGGGTTTAAAATATATTTTGTTTGTAAATTTGCAAATGGTGGTCCAGCTACTATGGAGAGGCTTCTCCCAATCACTTGACAGTCATATTGATAGATAATTTAATTAACCTGTACATTTGGCCTTTGAAAATATTCCTGCGATTTGGGGATAGCAGCTGCTTACTTGGATAAATGCAGTAATGCTCACAAAAAATACACCCAAGAAATGGGGGAGGAGATGGAAGCAACTCAGGGGAGCATGTGTTTAGTAGAAGTCTCTCCTTAGCCTAACAGCTGGTCATGGGTTCTACCTACAGTGAACCCACAAGGCTACAGGTGGAGTATTTCAAAGTGGGAGGAGCCCAAAAGCCCTCTGCCTGGAACCCCACCAGTTGCTGTGACTAGCCCAGGATACTGGGCTCCAAGAACCACCCTAACTTACCAAACACCCAGGAAACTGAAATAGGCTCCAGAATGGTCACTCTTTTAATTACAGTGAGAAATAAAAGAAATAAAAGGCTGGACTCACCACATGTATGTACCCAGAACATCTTTTCTCTTCAGTCAAGCTAGATCTGAAGCCCAATCTTAAACACACATCACCTAATTTACCAGGAAAATTCACTGCTCTCGTTTTTTTCAAATTTGTGTGATTAGAGAGCTAATGTGAGCAAGTCCCACATCCCTGAGGGGGAGCGAAAAAACAGCCTGGTGACTGTGAATCTGACTGGGAATTAGAAGAGAAGGCCTGATGGCCTCTGGCCAGAGCCAGGATTACCTGTGAGTGTAAAAATGCTGAAATGAAACCACAGTTTCCTCCAACTTCTGTCCTATCCTCAGAGGGGTACAGCTCTGCCATTAGATTAGACATGTTTGAAATAAAATAACCAAAAAATCCTATCCAGGATCAGACTTCCAAGACAGCTCCTCTGGCCTGGTCCCATTTGAGAGGAAACATTTTCTCTTTAGATGGGTGAGTATATTTAAATACATGTGAAAATAAACAAGCCAGTAGGATGGTCTGTAGTGAGTTCTTTGTTTTTTTTTTTTCATTTATTTTTATTAGTTGGAGGCTAATTACTTTACAGTATTGTAGTGGTTTTTGCCATACATTGACATGAATCAGCCATGGATTTACATGTGTTCCCCATCCTAAACCCCCCTCCCACCTCCCTCCCCATCCCATCCCTCTGGGTCATCCCAGTGCACCAGCCCCGAGCACTTGGCACGCTAATCAATTAAGTAGATTCGTCATTTCCTTTCCCTTAAGGAAGATTGTAACCCCAGGTACCATCACTGGCTGCTTGAAATTAAATGCTTCCTCTCTGGAAAGCCAGCCATATCCATTGCTGTCTTTCTGGAGGATATCTCCATCTGGGCCACCCCACCTTTTTGTGTTCTACCTCGCTCCCCTGATAGGCACATTCTTCCAGGGCTCCCAGCCCCATGTATTTATTAACATGGACTAAATGGAATTGCTTTAAAGAGGCATCCTCCACAGCTTATGGGTGGACTTCTTAGGGAGTATGTGATGTAGTTAGTAGTGCAATGGGTGAGATTAGAAATGAAGCAAGATTAGCTCAGTTGATTATTTATTAAAACTGGGTGATGCAATGTTCATTGCAGCCCTGTGTATAATAGCTTGGACATGGAAGTAACTTAGATATCCATTGGCCAATGAATGGATAAAGAAGTTGTGGTACATACACACAATGGAATATTACTCCACTATAAAAAGGAACACTTTTGACTCAGTTCTATTGAGGTGGATGAATCTGGAGCCTATTACACAGAGTGAAGTAAGTCAGAAAGAGAAAGACAAATATCATATATTAATGCATATATATGGAATCTAGAAAGATAGTACTGACAATCCTACATGCAGGACAGCAAAGGAGACACAGACATAAAGAACAGACTTTTGGACTCTGTGGAAGAAGGAGAGGGTGGGATGATTTGAGAAAAAAAGCACTGAAACATATATTACCATATGTAAAATAGATAGCTAGTGAAAGTTTGATGTATGACGCAGGGAACCCAAAACCAGTGCTCTGTGATGACCTGGAGGGGCAGGTTGGGGAGGGAGGCGGAGGAAGTTTGGGAGAGAGGGGATACATGTATGTCTATGGATGATTCATATTGATGTATGACTAAAACCCTCACAATACTGTAAAGTAATTATCCTCCAATTAAAATTTTTTAAAAACTGGGTGATAGATGCAGATAAATTCATTATAATCTACTGTGTATTTCTAGATGCTTATACAGCTTTCCATAACAATAGTTTAAAAGCAGCATTGGTGAACTACTTCTTCCAGCCAAGATGGCTTAGGAAGTGGTTTTACCCTCATGCTTGAGAAAAAGGGAGAGAGCAGTGTGTAAGAAATAAGGCCCTAAACTGTAGACTTGAAGGTCAGTGGTCCCTGAAAGATGGGAAACATACAAGGTGCTACTACCTGTGATAGCTGATCTATCAACCTTGAGAGTTTCCCAGATGTGGTGTGAAGAGAAGGATCCAAGATGGAGGTCGGCCGACTGCCTATCATGAGGAGTCAGAGCTGGGAGTCAGGGAAGTGAAGGAGATCGGAATACAGAGAGGAGATGAACAGGGAGAAGACCAGCAATGAACCAAGGGTTTGCCTCTGCTACTCAGCATGTGTGTGAGGAAGTTACATGCAGCTGGGGAAGGAGCCAACTAAGATTAGAGGGAAGAGTGCCCACCACCAACACAGAGCCACGAACAGTGTCTGTACCAACAGATCAAACAGGAAAGGTACTGAGTGTGATTTCTAGAAGGATCTTGCCTCAGTAACGGCAAATAACTGTGGAGTAAAAACTGCCCCGGTTACACCTAACAAACCAGTGAGAAAAGTGAAAATCTTAGTCACTCAGTAGTGTCTGAATCTTTGTGACTCCATGGACTGTAGCTGTCCATGGAATTCTCCAGCTAAGAATACTGGAGTGGGCAGCCATTCTCTTCTCCAGGGGATCTTGCTGAACCAGGAATTCTCCTGCACTGCAGGTGTATTTTTTTTAACCATCTGAGCCACCAGGGAAGCCCCAATTAAGTGAGACCCAAAAGGATCAAATTATTTCCAAGAAATGTAACTACATTCCAGAACAAAGTTGAGTTATAGTTATTGGAATATAAATTCATCCAGCGCCAAACTAAAATTCACATTGTCTATCATCCAGTCAAAAGTTAGCAGAGGGGAGTTCCCTGGTGTCCCAGCAGTTGAGAATTTGCCTTCCAATGCAGGGGTTGCCATTGGATGTGGGTTTGACCCCTGTTCAAGAAACTAAGATCCCACATGCCATAGAGCAACTAAGCTTATGCACCACAACTCGAGAGCCCACATACCACAGTGAAGAGCCATCATGGCCAAAAAAAAAGCAGAAATGCAAAGATGTGGGAAAGCATGACCCATAATGAGAAATTATTCAATCAAAACCAACCCAGAGCTAATATATAGAAGTTAGGATAATCAGACAGGACATTAAGAGTTATTAAAAGTTGTAAAAACAGCAGAGGTTAATAAATTGTATTCTGTATGTTCAAAAATTTAAGTAAAGATGTAGAAATATTTTTAAAGACCTAAGTCAAACTTTCAAATATGAAAACTACATGAGATTAGAAATTAGCTCAATGGGATTAAGAGCAAATTGAATATTATGGAAAAAACAAAGATTAATAAGCATAGAGATACAACAATAGAAACTATACAGAATGAAGCAGAAAAAGTAGAATCAAAGAAATTTAAAATGTGTCAGTGAGCTGTGGAAGAAGCGTAGTCAGCCTGAAATATGTGTAATTGGAAGAGGAGCATGAGGGATGGAAAAGAATAAATGAAGAAACTAGCAGTACTTAGGGGAAATTTCATCACTAATCTTTTTAGAAAAAAAGCATGGTCTCAAATCAGTGACCTCAGTTTTCACGTTAAAAACTAGCAAAAGAAGAGCAAATTAAACCCAAAGTAAGCTGAAACAATGAAACAATACTGATCAGAACAGAAATAATGTATAAAAACAGTAAAGAGCTCAATGAACTCAAGAGTAAATTCATTGAGACCAATAAAACTGGTAAACCTCCAGCCAGATATCAGGGAAAGTGAAGATAAATTCACAACATAAAGAATGAGATTGCCTCAGTACAGATTGTTTAGACACTATAATTTTTATAAGGGAATATTATGGACAAGTTTAAACCAATAGTTATAACTTATGTGAAATTGACAAATTCCATAAAAGGTACAAACTACCAGAGCTGATGCAAGAAAAAGTAAATTATTTGGATATATCTGTATCTCTTAAAGTGATTTAAGTTGGAGTTAAAAGCCTTCACACAAGGAGAACAGCAGGCACAGATACTTCCCTGATAAATTCTACCACACATAGAAGAAATGATAGCAGTTTTATACAAACTCTTCCAAAAAATCAAAGAAGAGCTATACTTAGGATTTCATGCTATGAGGCCAACATTACCCGATACAAAACCAAACAGCCCAGAGCAGATGGTCTTCGTGAAAATCAATGTGAAAACTCTAAACAAAATTTTGGCATATTGAATTCAGTAATATATAAAAAGTATAATACATCATGACCAAGTGGATTTTATTCCAAGAATGCAAAACTAATTTAACATTCAAAATAAATTTGATTTACCATATTGACAAACCAAAACATAGAAAACTATATGATCATCTCAATAGTTATGTAGAGTCTTTGACAGAATCCAACATTCATTCCTGACCAAAAAAAAAGAAAACACTCAGAAAACTAGGTATAGAGGATACTTTCTCAATGTAATGTAGAGTATTTACAAAGCAAACAAGGAAACAAAAAGCCCTACAGCTACCAAGATATTTGTGAAAGAAAGAATGCTTGCCACCTAAGACCAGGAACCAACTCTCACCACTATATTCAACATTTCCCTGGAGATTCTAGCCAGTGTAGTCAAGCAAAATATAATTTAAAAAACCATCCAGATTGAAAAGGAAGAGTAAGCTATCTCTAGTCACAGAAGGCATAACGACCTATGTATAAGATCTGGTGGAATTACAAAAATTATTGCAACTATTAAGTGAGTTCAGCAGTGTTGCAGGATATAAGATTAATATACAGATAAAAATTCCATTTCTATATATTTGCAATGAATAATTGGAAACCGAAATTTTGAAAAATAACTTTTTCAATAGCATCAAAAAATATGAAATATTAAGGATAAACCTGACAACAGTGTGTAAGACTTACACACTGAAACCATAACACATTGCTTAGAGAAATTAAAAGACCTAAATGGAGAGATGTTGCATATCCATGGCATCTCAATATTGTTCATTCTCCCCTAATTGATCTTAAACTCAGTACAATCCCACTCAAAATCTCAGCAGAAAACTTACACATCTATGGGCACCTTATCTTTGACAAAAGATAAAGAATATACAATGGACAAAAGACAGCCTCTTCAGTAAGTGGTGCTGGGAAAACTAGACAGGTACATGCAAACGAATGAAACTAGAACACTTGTTAACACCATACAAAACATTAAACTCAAAATGGATTAAAGACTTAAATGTAAGGTCAAAAGCTATAAAGCTCTTAGAGGAAAACATAGGCAATATGCTCCTTGACATAAATCACGGCAAGATCCTCTGTGATCACCTCCTAGAGTAATGGAAATAAAAACAAAAGTAAATGGGACCTAATTCAACTGAAAAGCTTTTGCATAGAAAAGAAAACAATAAACAAGATTAAAAGACAACCCCCAAAATGGGAGAAAATAGTTGCAAGTGAAACAACTGACAAAAGATTAATATGTAAAAAAAATAAGCAGCTTATACAGCTCAATATTAGGAAAACAAATAGCCCTATCAAAAAATACTGAAGACCTAAATGGGCATTTCTCCGAAGAAGACATACAGATGGCCAATAGACACATGAAAAGATGCTCAACATCACTGATTATTAGAGAAATGCAAATCAAAACTACAATGAGGTGTCACCTTACACCAACCAGAATAGCCATCATCAAAAAAATCTACAAACAGTAAGTGCTGAAGAGGATGTGGAAAAAAGGGAACCCTCCTACACTGTTGGTTTCAAAGTAAACTGATACAGCCATTATGGAGTACAGTATGGAGATTCCTTAAAGACTAGAAATAAATCTATCATATGACCCAGCAACCCCACTACTGGGCATATACCCTAAGAAAACCATAATTGAAAAAGACATATGTATCCCAGTGTTCATAGCAGCACTATTTAAAATAGCCAGGACATGGACGCAACCTAGACATCTGTCCACAGATGAATGGATAGAGAATCTGTGATAAAATATGTACAATGGAATATTAGTGAACCATAGGAAAGAATGAATTTAAGTCACTTCTAGTGAGGTGCATGAACCTAGAGCCTGTTATACAAAGTGAAGGGAGAAAAGCAAATATAGTGTATTAACACATGTATATGGAATCTAGAAAAATGGTATTGATGAACCTATTTGCAAGGAAGGAATGGAGACACAAATGCAGAGAATGGACTTGTGGACATAGTGGGGGAGGGAGAGAGTGGGACAAATGGAGAAAGTAGCATCAGCATATATGTACACTATCAGGTTTAAGATGGATAGCTGGTGAGAAGTTGTTGTGTAGCACAGGGAGCCCAGTCTGATGCTCTGTGATGACCTGGAGGGATGGGATGGGGGAGGGGAGGGAGGCTAGGGAGGAAGGGGATATATGTATAATTATGGTTGATTTGTGTTGTTGTATGGCAGAAACCAATGCAATGTTATAAAAATTTTTTATTTTAATATTTAAATTAAAAAACAGTAGAATGGAAAAAATCTCAGCAGGCATTTTCTTGGAAAACTTGGCAGGCTACTTGAATATTCAAAGAAAAATGCAGGAATCTAGAATTTTTAAAAAAGAACTTGGAAAATTTAGAACAAAGTTATAGGTTAACCATATTTGTTGTTAAGACTCATTATGGCATTTTGTAATCAAATGAGTGTGGAATTGGCATAAATAAAGAGAGGTAGATCAATGAAACATTGGTGAGTCAAGAAATATCAATAGCTCACATATATCGACTCCTGAAATCCAATAAAGAAACAGACAATTTAGTGCAGAAAAAGTAATCTTTTCAACAAACGATGGTGAAATAATTGATATTCATGTAAAAAAAACCACTTTGATCTATACCTCACACATATATAAAAATTACATCAAAATGGATGATAGACCTAAAGATAACACCTAAAACTGAAAAAAAAATTAGAAAAAATGAATGGGAGAAAATTTATATGGCCTTAGGTTAGACCAAATTCTTTTTCCAGCTTTGTTGAGATCTAACTGACAAATAAAATAACAAGATATTTAAAGTGCATGCTTGGTAAATTGATATATGTATACACTGTGAAAGTATTTCCTTACCAAGTTAATTAACACATCCTTCAACTGCCTTTTTCTTTTTTTCATGAGAACATTTATGTTCTACCCTCTTAGCAAATTCCAGTTTTACAATAGTGTTATCAACTGTAGCAACCACATTATTCTTTAGCTCCTCAGACCTTTTTCATCTTATAATGGAAAGTTTGTACCCTTTTACCAACCTCTTCCTATTTCCCCCACCCCACCAGCCCCGGGAACCACTTCTCTCCTTTCCATTCCTATAAATTCAAATTTTTTTTAAAGATTCCATTTATAAGTGAGATCATACATTATTTGCCTTTGCCTAGCTTATATCACTTAGCATAATGCCCTCTAGTTTCATCCTTATTGTTGCAAATGACATGCTTTCCTCCATTTTTAGCTCTGGGTAATATTATATTGTATATATATATATATATATATATATATATATATATATATTCTTTATCCATTCATTCATCAATGGACATTTATGTTATTTCTGTCCCTTGGTTATCATAAATAAATGCTGCAATGAACACAGGATTACATATATCTCTTGGAGATAATGATTTTGTCTCTATAGGATAAATACTCAGAAGTGGGATTGCTGGATCATATGGTAGTTCAATTTTTTATTTTTTGAGAAACCTCAATACTGTTTTTCATAGTGACGGTACCAATTTACATTCCCACCACCAACGAATAAGTGTTATCTTTTTTTCATATCCTTGCCAGCATTTGTTGGTATGAAGTGATATCTCATGATTTTCATTTACATTTCTGATGATTAGTGAAGTCAAGCACATTTTGATATATTCGTTGGCCATTTTTATGTCTTCTTTGGAAAAATGTCTATTCGGCCCTTTACACATTTTAAAAATTGGATTATTTGGAATTTTTTGCTCCTGACTTGAATATTAACTCCTTATGGTTTACAAACATTTTCTCCCATTCTGTAGGTTGCTTTTATATTTCGCTAATGGTTCCTTTGCTGTGTAGTTTAGTAGTGCAATGTAGTCCCACTTGTTTATTTTTACTTTTCGTGTCAAACCTAAAAATTATTGCCAGCACAGATGTCAAGGAGATAACTCTCTAATTTTCTTCTGAGAGTTTTACGGCTTCAGGTCTTTGCATTTCAGTCTTTAATTCATTCTAGTTGATTTTTGTGTTTGGAGTAGGTGATGGTTCAGTTTCCTCCTTTTGTATGTCCAGTTTTCCCAGTACCATTTATTGAAGAAACTGTCCTTTCCCCAATGTGTATTCTTGGCACCCCTGTTGAAATTAGTTGACCTGCATGTGTAGGTTTAGTTCTGGGGCGCTCTATTCTATTCCACTGACCTATGTGTATGTCACTCAGTCGTGTCTGACCCTTTCAGACCCCAGGGACTATACAGTCCATGGAATGCTCCAGGCCAGAATACTGGAGTGGGTAGCTGTTGCCTTCTCCAGGGGATCTTCCCTCCCAGGGATCGAACCCAGGTCTCCCACCTTGCAGGCAGATTCTTTATCAGCTGAGCTACAAGGGAAGACAAAGTGAAGATGAACTATAAAGCTTCTTAATGAAAGTGAAAGAGGAGAGTGAAAAAGTTGGCTTAAAGCTTAACATTCAGAAAAGATCATGGCATCTGGTCCCATCGCTTCATGGTAAATAGATGGGAAGACAGTGGAAACAGTGTCAGACTTTATTTTGGGGGGCTCCAAAATCACTGCAGATGGTGATTGTAGCCATGAAATTAAAAGACACTTACTCCTTGGAAGGAAAGTTATGACCAACCTAGACAGCATATTAAAAAGCAGAGACATTACTTTGCCAACAAAGATCCATCTGATCAAGGCTATGGCTTTTCCAGTGGTCATGTATGGATGTGAGTTGGACTGTGAAGACAGATGAGTGCCGAAAAATGGATGCTTTTGAACTGTGGTGTTGGAGAAGACTCTTGAGAGTCCCTTGGACTGCAAGGAGATCCAACCAGTCCATCCTAAAGAAGATCAGTCCTGGGTGTTCATTGGACGGACTGATGCTGAAGCTGAAACTCCAGTACTTTGGCCACCTCATGTGAAGAGTTGACTCATTGGAAAAGACCCTGATGCTGGGAGGGATTGGGGGCAGGAGGAGAAGGGGACAACAGAGGATGAGAAGGTTGGATGGCATCACTGACTCGATGGACATGAGTTTGAGTAAATTCTGGGAGTTGGTGATGGACAGGGAGGCCTGGTGTGCTGTGATTCATGGGGTCGCAAAGAGTTGGACACGACTGAGCGACTGAACTGATGTGTATGTATTTATGCTAGTATCGTACTGTTCTTAATACTATAATTTTGTAATATAGATTGAAATTAGAAAGTAGGATGCCTCTAGCTTTGTTCTTTCTCAGGATTACTGTGTCTATTCAGGGTCTTTTGTGATTTCATACAAACTTTAAGGTTTTTTTTTCTATTTCTGGGTAAAATACCTTTTTAAATTTGATAGGCATTGCAGTGAATCTATAAATGGTTTTGGGTAGTAAAAAACATTTTAACAGTATTAATTTATTTGTGTCTTCTTCAGTTTCTTTCATCAAAGTCTTATAGTTTTAAGTGTACAGATCTTTCACCTCTGTGGTTAAATTTATCCCTAAATATTTTGTTGTTTTTTGATGCTATTATAGTTTTCCTTTCTGATAATTTGTTTTTGGTATATATAAATAAAACTGATTTCTTGTGTATTAATTTTGCATCCTAGAAAGTTACTGAATTTGTTTGTTAAGTCCAATAGTATTTTGGTGCAGTCTTTATAAAATAATATTTTGTATAAAGATCACATCATCCGAAAATAGGGACAATTTTGCTTCTTCTTTCTGATTTTGATGCCTTTTATTTCTCTTTCTTGTCCAATTACCCCTGCTAGGACATCCAGTACTATGCAGAATAAAAGTGGTGGAAGTGGGCTTCCTTGTCTTGTTCCTGATCTTAGAGGAAAATCTTTCAGCTTTTCACCATTGAGTATGATGTTATCTGTGGGCTTGCCCCTATATGGCCTTTATTATGTTGAGGTATGTTTCCTTTATACTCATTTTGTTGAGAGTCTTTATCACAAAAGGAAGTTGAGTTTTGTCAAATGCTTTTTCTACATCTGTTGAGATGACCCACTGGTGATATAGATATCCATGATATGTTATTTATTCTCTGTTTCATCAATGTGATGTATCACATTGATTGACTTGTGGACATTGAAACATCTTGCATCCCTAGAATAAGTCCCACTTGATCATGGGATATGATCCTTTTAGTGTATTATTAAATTCAGCTTTGTAATATTTTGTTGAGGAATTTTACATTTATGTTTATCAGGGATGTTGGTCAAAAACATTCTTTTCTTGTAGTGTCTTTGTCTAGTTTTGTTATCAGGGTAATGATGGTCTGATAAAATGATTTTGAAAGTATTCCTTCTTCCTCTGTTTTTTTGGAAGAGATGGAGAAGGATTCAGTTCAGTTCAGTTCAGTCGCTCAGTCATGTCCGACTCTTTGCAACCCCATGAACTGCAGCACCCCACGCCTCCCTGTCCATCACCAGCTCCTGGAGTCTACCCAAACCCATGTCCATCAAGTTGGTGTTCATCCAACCATCTCATCCTCTGTCATCCCCTTCTCCTCCTGCCTTCAATCTTTCCCAGCATCAGGATCTTTTCAAATGAGTGAGCTCTCCACATCAGGAATTAATTCTACGTTAAATTTTGTTAAAATTCATGAGTGAGACCATCTAGTCCTGGACTTTTCTTTGTTGGGAGGCTTTTGATTAATTCAGTCTCATTACTAGCAGTTAATCTATTCAGATTTTCTATTTCTTCATGACTAAGTCTCAATAAATTTTATGTTTCTAGGAATTTTTCCATTTCATTTAGGTTGTCCAATTTGTTGGCGTATATTGCTCATGGCAGCCTCTTATGATCCTTTGTATTTCTGTGGTCTCAGTTGTAATGTGTCCTCATTAACTTATAATTTTATTTATTTAAGTTTTCTCTTTTTTTCCAGTTCAGCTCAGTTCAGTCACTCAGTCATGTTCAACTCTTGTGACCCCACAGACTGTAGCACGCCAGGCTTCCCTGTGCATCACAAACTCCCGGAGTTTACTCAAACTCATGTTTATTGAGTCAGTGATACCACCCAACCATCTCATCCTCTGTCATCCGCTTCTCCTCCTGCCTTCAATCTTTCCCAGCATCAGGGTCTTTTCCAAATGAGTCAGTTCTTTGCATCAGGTGGCCAAAGTATTGGAGTTTCAGCTTCAGCATCAATCCTTCCAATGAATATTCAGGACTTATTTCCTTTAGGATGGACTGGTTGGATTTCCTAGCAGTCCAAGGTACTCTCAAGAGTCTTCTCCAACACCACAGTTCAAAAGCATCAATTCTTCAGCACTCAGCTTTCTTTATAGTCCAACTCTCACATCCATACATGACTCCTGGAAAAACCATAGTTTTGACTATGGATGAACCTTTGTTGACAAAGTAATGTCTCTGCTTTTTAATATGCTGTCTAGGTTGGTCATAACTTTTCTTCCAAGGAGCAAGTGTCTTTTAATTTCATGGCTGCGGTCACAGTCCACAGTGATTTTGGAGCCCCCCAGAAAATAAAGTCTGTCATTGTTTCCACAGTTTCCCCATCTATTTGCCATGAAGTGATGGGGCCAGATGCCATGATCTTAGTTTTCTGAATGTTGAGCTTTAAGCCAGCCTTTTCACTCTCCTCTTTCATTTTCATCAAGAGTCTTTTCAGTTCTTCTTCACTTTCTGCCACAAGGGTGGTGTCATCTGCATATCTGAGGTTACTGGTATTTCTCCCTGCAATCTTGATTTCAGCTTGTGCTTCATCCAGCCCAGCATTTCTCATGATGTACCCTGCATATAAGTTAAATAGTGTAACTAAAGATTCATCTGTTTTATCTTTTCAAAAAAAAACTCTTAAGTTACATTTATTTTTCCATTGTTTTTCTGGTTTATATTTTATTTATTTCTACTCTGATATTGTTATTTCTTTCCTTCTACTATGGATTTAGTTTTATTCCTTTTCTAGTTCCTTGAGGTATACAGTTAGATAATTTAATTGATATCTTTCTTTTTTCTTAATTTAAGCACTTATAGTTAAAAAGTCCCTCATAGAACTGCTTTTATAGCAAATCATAAGTTCTGTTCTGTGTTGTGTTTCCATTTTCATTTGTTTCAAGATTTTTTGTTTTCTCTTTTGATTTCTTCTTTTACTCATTGATTGTTCAGGAATATTTTTTTTTTTTTTCAAGCTGGATTTATTTTTTTATTTTTTTATTTTTTCCATTTATTTTTATTAGTTGGAGGCTAATTACTTTACAGCATTGCAGTGGTTTTTGTCATACATTGAATTAGCCATGGATTTACATGTATTCCCCATCCCGGTCCCCCCTCCCACCTCCCTCTCCACCCCATCCCTCTGGGTCTTCCCAGTGCACCAGGCCTGAGCACTTGTCTCATGCATCCAACCTGGGCTGGTGATCTGTTTCACCCTAGATATACATGTTTCGATGCTGTTCTCTTGAAACATCCCACCCCCGTGTTCTCCCATAGAGTCCACAAGTCTGTTCTATACATCTGAGTCTCTTTTTCTTTTTTTTCATATAAGGTTATCGTTACCATCTTTCTAAATTCCATATATATGTGTTAGTATACTGTAATGGTCTTTATCTTTCTGGCTTACTTCGCTCTGTATAATGGGCTCCAGTTTCACCCATCTCATTAGAACTGATTCAAATGTATTCTTTTTAATGGCTGAGTAATATTCCATGATGTATATGTACCACAGCTTCCTCATCCATTCATCTGCTGATGGGCATCTAGAAAATAAATGACCCAATCAAAAAATGGGCCAAAGAACTAAACAGACATTTCTCCAAGGAAGACATACGGATGGCAAAAAAACACATGAAAAGATGCTCAACATCACTCATTATCAGAGAAATGCAAATCAAAACCACAATGAGGTACCATTACATGCCAGTCAGGATGGCTGCTATCCAAAAGTCTACAAGCAATAAATGCTGGAGAGGGTGTGGAGAAAAGGGAACCCTCTTACACTGTTGGTGGGAATGCAAACTAGTACAGCCGCTATGGAAAACAGTGTGGAGATTTCTTAAAAAACTGGAAATAGAACTGCCATATGACCCAGCAATACCACTTCTAGGCATACACACTGAGGAAACCAGATCCAAAAGAGACACGTGCACCCCAATGTTCATCACAGCACTGTTTATAATTGCCAGGACATGGAAGCAACCTAGGAATATGTTTTTTAATCTCCACATACTTATGAATTTTCTGGTTTTCTTCTTGTGTATGATTTCTATTTTTATACCAATGTGGTCAGAAAAGATACATGGCATGATTTCAGTCTTTTTTTTAATTTTTTAAGACTTATTTTGTAGCCTAACTTATCTCTGTCCTGAAGAATCTTCCATGTGCACTTGAGAAGAATATATAATCTGTTGCTGTTGAATGGGGTGTTCTGTGTATGTCTGTGAGGACTCCGTGTTCTGAAGTATGTTTAAATCCAAATGTTCCTTTATTATTTTTTATCCAGATGATTTATCAATTGTTGAAAGTGTGATACTGAGGTGCCCTGCCATTAATGTATTGTTGTGTATTTCCCTCCCTTCAGATTTGTTAATATTTGCTTTATATATTCAGGTCCTCCTATGTTGGGTACATAGTTATTTGAAAATTTTATGTTATTTGAAAATTTTATCTTGATGAATTTACCCCTTTATCATCATATAATAATCTTCTTTATCTTTTGTTACCATTTTTGGCCTAAAGCATTTACGTATATGTAATATCACTATTTCAGCTTTCTTTTGGTTTCCACTGGAATGTAATATCTTAATCCCTTCATTTTCAGTCTCCATGTGTCCTTAAAGCCAAAGTGAATCTCTTATAGGCAACATATAGTTGGGTATTATTTTTTCATTCATTCAGCCACTCTTTGGATTAGAAAATTTAGTCATTTTACACTCAAAGTAATTATTGACAGATACATACTTACTATTGCCATTTTATCTGTTGTTCTCTGATGTCTTTTTAAAAATTCCTTTGTTCCTTTTCCCTCTTCTGCTGTCTTCCATTGTGATATTATGATTTTCTGTAATGGTATTCTTTTATTTTTACTTTATCTTTCACACATTGATGGTCTATTTTAAGCTCATACAACTCAACTCCGAACATATGCAAAATCTCTACATTTTTATACTCGTCAATATGTCATATTTTTATATCAAATTTTCTTTATACATTCTATAGTTGTTAACAAATTTATTGTGATTATTTTTAATTCTTTTGTCTGAATCTTGATGATAGGATTATATGTGATTTACCTACCACCATGACAACATTAAAGTATTCAAAATTTAACTATATATTTACCTTTATTGGTGAGTTTAATACCTCATATGTTTTATGTTACCAATTAACATTCTTTTGTTTCATCTTGAAGAACTCACTTTAACATTCCTTTTAAAGCTGATCTAATGATAACAAAAGCATTCAGCTTTTCTTTGTCTGGAAAACTCTTTATCTCTCCATTAATTCCAAAGGACAGCTTTGCTGGGTAGAGTATTTTTGGTTGGCAGTTTTTTGCCTCTCTGCACTTTGAATACCATCCCACTTTCTAGCCTGCAAAGTTTTGCTGAAAACTTTGCTGATAGTCTTATGGTAGTTCCCTGGTACATAACACGTTACTTTTCTCTTGCTCTTTAAAGATTCTCTCCTTGTTCTTAACTTTTAAGTTTCATTACATTGTGTCTCAGTGTGGGTAAATTTGGATTGAGTTTATTTGGAATTTTCTGGGATTCCTGGATCTGGATGTTCCTTTCCCTACATTAGGGAAGTTTTCAGCCATTATTTCTTTGAATAGACTTTCTGCCCCATTTTCTCTCTTATTTTCAAACCCCTGTAGTGTGTAATTGATCATCTTGATTGTGTCTCCTAAAAGCTCTCTTCACTCTTCTTCATTCTTTTTTCTTTTTGCTCCTCTGATTGGATGAATGCCATGCTCTGTCTTCTGGTTCATTGATCCTTTCTTCTGTTTGATCTGGTCTAATGTTGAACTTCTCTATTGAATTTTTCAGTTCAGTTATTGTATTCTTTAGCTCTATGATTTCTCCTTGGTCCTTTGTTATATTTGCTCTATTCTGAAATTCTTAACTTTGTTCAGGTGTTACTCTCTTTACCTCAATGAGCAACTTTATTGCCATTATTTGGAATTCTCTATCATGTAAATCACTTGTATCTATTTCACTAAGATCCATTTCTGGAGGTTTATCTTGTTCTTCTGTTTGAAATATATTCTTCTACTTATTCATCTTCCTGGACTCTGTATGTATTAGATAAAACAGCCACCTTCTTTTCCCAAGTCTTGTCAAGGTGGTCTTGTGTAGTTAAATGAGTCTTGTCATTTAGCCCAGCCAAAACTTTTAATTATCTCTCAAAACTTTGTGATTCTCCAAGCTGCCTTTTTTTTGCACTTACTGGCTCCCAATAGTTGAGAATGTGCCAAGACTGTCAGTGTTCCAAGAGAAGGATCATAGTTAGCACCTAGATGCAGGCCAATTAGAAGATGAACCCACAGGCACCACCTGGGAAAGTATATAGTTAAGGCCCTTCCATGGACAAACTTAGAGATGGGCAATTTTTTCCTGCTCCCTCTGTGCCAAGTCTGAGTGTATAGCTATGGTGTGTGCATGTTGGGGCGGAGTATAGGGAATTCTCCTATACCCACTAAGAACTGCTTCTTCATTTGCTTCAGTCCCATGGGACTTATGAATGCAAATCCTATTGGATGTCATAATGAAGAGGATCCTAGGTTCCATTCCTCAATCAACTGTCTCAAAATATAGGGCTCTAGGCATTTGTTCCTTCCAGGGAGATACTGATGTCTTGTTGTTGGATCAGGCTGAAGGAAGAAGGTGAAGGAGGTGTCCATCAGTATCACCAGTCTCTGGGGAAGATCACCTCCATTCCCTAGATGCCTTCTCAATTAAAGCCTCTCCCTCAGGTGTCAGCTTTTAAAATATGCAGGTAAACCCCTTTCAAGGAAAGACAGAGAGAGGAACATTTTAGCTTGAGCAGAACATTATATACTTTTCAACTGGATGCTAAGAATAGATGAAAAGAATATCCCAATGTTATAAAATTTCCACCAGACCCTTTCCCAAGGCATACATCTTAAGATAACTTCAGTTCAAGATTACCCAGAAGGAATGAGTTCCTGTTGAAGAGGAAAGCATGCCTTTAAGCAAGATATATTGTTGCTATATAGTCATTAACACAGTGCCTGAATGACTGCTCAGACATAGAATGTGTACCTCCTCCCTAAGGGACCTTGGACTACTTATCAACCTGCCTGAAGTTAACTATATCAATCTCACTGAGCATGATTTTGGGATTCATTTGTGTTGGGTATCAGTAGCTTGTTTTATTGCTGAGTGATATTCCAATTATGTGTATATACCACAGTTAATTTATTTGTTCACTGTTTGATGGGCATCTGAGTGGTTTCCAGATCTGGCTATTATGAATAAGACTGCTACAAGCATTCTTATGTATCTTTTAAAAAAAATAAATTTGTTTATTTTAATTGGAGGCTAATTACCTTACAATATTGTGGTAGTTTTTGCCATACATACAGGTGCACACGTATCCCCCATCCCAAACCCCCTCCCATCTCCCTCCCCATCCCATCACTCTGGGTTGTCCCAGTGCACCAGCTTTGAGTGCGCTGTTTTCTGCATTAAACTTGGACTGGTCGTCTATTTCACATATGGTATTATACATGTTTCAATGCTGTTCTCTCAAACATTCCACCCTCGCCTTCTCCCACAAAGTCCAAAAGTCTATTCTTTACATCTGTGTCTCTTTTGCTGCCTTGCATATAGGGCCATCATTACAATCTTTCTAAATTCCATATATATGCCTTAATATACTGTTTTGGTGTTTTTCTTTCTGACTTACTTCACTCTGTATAATAGGTTCCAGTTTCATCCACCTCATTAGAACTGATTCAAATGTGTTCTTTTTAATAGCTGAGTAATATTCCATTGTGTATATGTACCACAGCTTTCTTATCCATTCGTCTGCCAGTAGACATCTAGGTTGCTTCCATGTCTTGGCTATTGTAAACAGTGCTGCGATGAACATTCGGGTACATGAGTCTCTTTCAGTTCTGATTTCTTCAATGTGTATGCCCAGCAGTAGAATTGCTGGGTCGTATGGCAGTTCTATTTCCAGTTTTTTAAGAAATCTGCACACTATTCTCCATAGTGGCTGTACTAGTTTGCATTCCCACCAACAGTGTAAGAGAGTTCCTTTTTCTGTACACCCTCTCCAGGATTTGTTTGTAGACTTTTTGATAGCAGCCATTCTGACTGCTGTGAGATGGTACCTCATTGTGGTTTTGATGTGCATTTCTCTGATAATGAGTGATGTTCAGCATCTTTTCTTTTTGTTGTTGTTGTTGTTTTATTAGTTGGAGGCTAATTACTTTACAATATTGTAGTGGGTTTTGTCATACACTGACATGAATCAGCCATGGATTTACATGTGTTCCCCATCCCAATCCCCCCTCCCACCTCCCTCTCCACCCGATCCCTCTGGGTCTTCCCAGTGCACCAGGTCTGAGCACTTGTCTCATGCATCCAACCTGGGCTGGTGATCTGTTTCACCCTAGATAATATACATGTTTCGATGCTGTTCTCTTGAAACATCCGACCCTCGCCTTCTCCCACAGAGTCCACAAGTCTGTTCTATACATCTGTGTCTCTTTTTCTGTTTTGCATATAGGGTTATCGTTACCATCTTTCTAAATTCCATATATATGTGTTAGTATACTGTAATGGTCTTTATCTTTCTGGCTTACTTTGCTCTGTATAATGGGCTCCAGTTTCACCCATCTCATTAGAACTGATTCAAATGTATTCTTTTTAATGGCTGAGTAATATTCCATGGTGTATATGTACCACAGCTTCCTCATCCATTCGTCTGCTGATGGGCATCTAGGTTGCTTCCATGTCCTGGCTATGATAAACAGTGCTGCGATGAACATTGGGGTGCACGTGTCTCTTTCAGATCTGGTTTCCTTGGTGTGTGTGCCCAGAAGTGGGATTGCTGGGTCATATGGCAGTTCTATTTCCAGTTTTTTAAGAAATCTCCACACTGTTCTTCCATAGCGGCTGTACTAGTTTGCATTCCCACCAACAGTGTAAGAGGGTTCCCTTTTCTCCACACCCTCTCCAGCATTTATTGCTTGTAGACTTTTGGATAGCAGCCATCCTGACTGGCGTGTAATGGTACCTCATTGTGGTTTAGATTTGCATTTCTCTGATAATGAGTGATGTTGAGCATCTTTTCATGTGTTTTTTAGTCATCTATATTTGTTAGCTACCTGTATGTCTTATTTGGAGAAATGTCTGTTTAATTCTGTGGCCCGTTTTTTGATTGGGTCTTTTATTTTTCTGGTATTGAGCTGTGTGAGCTGCTTATATATTTTTGAGATTAATTATTTGTCAGTTGCTTCATTTGCTATTATTTTCTCCCATTCTGAAGGCTGTCTTTTCACCTTGCTTATAGTTTCCTTCATTGTACAAAAGCTTTTAAGCTTACTTAGGTCCCATTTGTTTATTTTTGCTTTTATTTCCATTACTCTGGGAGGTGGGTCATAGAGGATCTTCCTGTGATTTATGTCAGAGAGTGTTTTGCCTTTGTTTTCCTCTAGGAGTTTTATAATTTCTGGTCTTACCTTTAGATCTTTAATCCATTTTGATTTTATTGTTGTGTGTGGTGTTAGATAGTGTTCTAGTTTCATTCTTTTACAGGTAGTTGGCCAGTTTTCCCAGCACCACTTGTTAAAGAGATTGTCTTTTCTCCACTGTATATTTTTGCCTCCTTTGTCAAAGATAAGGTGTCCATAGGTGTGTGGGCTTATACCTGGCTATTTGTTCCATTGGTCTTTATTTCTGTCTTTGTGCCAGTACCATACTCTCTTGATGACTGTAGTTTTGTAGTATAGTCTGAAGTCAGGCAGGTTGATTCCTCCAGTTCCATTCTTCTTTCTCAAGATTACGTTGGCTATTTGAGGTTATTTGTATTTCCATACACATTAGGAAGTTATTTGTTCTAGTTCTCTGAAAAATATCGTTGGTAGCTTGATAGGGATTACATTGAATCTATAGATTGCTTTGGATAGTATGCTCATTTTCACTATATTGATTCTTCTGATCCATGAACATGGTATATTTCCCCATCTATTTGTGTCCTCTTTGATTTCTTTCATCAGTGTTTTATAGTTGTCCGTGTATAGATCTTTTTTTCTTTCAGTAGATTTATTCCTAAATATTTTGTTCTTTTCATCACAATGGTGAATGGGATTGTTTTCTTAATTTCTCTTTCTATTTTGTCATTGTTACTGTATAGGAATGCAAGGGGTTTCTGTGTATAATTTTATATCCTGCAACTTTACTATATTCATTGATTAGCTCTAGTAATTTTCTTGTGGTGTCTTTAGGGTTTTCTATGTAGAGGATCATGTCATCTGCAAACAGTGAGAGTTTTACTTCTTCTTTTCCAATCAGAATTCCTTTTATTTTCTTTTCTTCTCTGATTGCTGTGGCTAAAACTTCCAAAACTCTGTTGAGTAGTAGTGGTGAGGGTGGGCACCCTTGTCTTGTTCCTGACTTTAGGGGAAATGCTTTCAATTTTTCACCATTGAGGATAAGGTTTGTTGTGGGTTTATTATATATGGCTTTTATTATGTTGAGGTATGTTCCTTCTATGCCTGCTTTCTGGAGAGTATTTATCTTAAGTGGGTGTTGAATTTTGCCAAAGGCTTTCTCTGCATCTATTGAGATAATCTTATGGTTTTTATCTTTCAATTTGTTAATGTGTTGTATCACATTTATTGATTTGTGACTATTGAAGAATCCTTGCATCTCTGAGATAAAGCCTACTTGATCATGATGTATGATCTTTTTAATATGTTGTTAGATTCTGTTTGCTAGAATTTTGTTGAGAATATTTGCATCTATGTTCATCAGTGATATTGGCCTGAAGTTTTCTTTTTTTGTGGCATCTTTGGGTTTGGTGTTAAGGTGATGGTGGCCTCATAGAATGAGTTTTGGAGTTTACCTTCCTCTGTAATTTTCTGAAAGAGTTTGAGTAGGATAGGTGTTAGCTCTTCTCTGAATTTTTTTGTAGAATTCACCTGTGAAGTCATCTGGTCATGGGTTTTTGTTTACTGGAAGATTTTTTATTACAGTTCCAATTTCTGTGCTTGTGATGGGTCTGTTAAGATCTTATATTTCTTCCTGGTTCAGTTTTGGAACGTTATATGTCTTTTTATGGATATGTGGTTTCATTTTTCTTGTATAAATACATAAGAGTATATATCTAGGATCATAGTTAGCTATAACTGGATCATAGGTGGCATGTGTTCAGTTTTAGAGAAACTGCAGGACCTTTTCATATAGTGTTTGTATTGTTTTATACTTTGACTGTAACAGTGTATAACAGTTCCAGTTGCTCTATAATCTTAATGAACAATCTTTGGTGTTGTCATCTTCTTTACTTCAGCCATTCTGGTGCACAGGTAGTAATACCTTGCAGCATTTCTTGTAATACTTAAAATCAGGAATGTTTATGTCATCAAAGTCTAGTGTCATGGTGAATTGTGTGTGTGTGTGTGTTGCTACATTACTGAATCATCCCAGAATTTAGCAGCTTAAACCACTTTTCGTATATCTTCACATACCATTTCAGAGGACTGAGAACCCAGAAGTGACTTAGCTGTGTGGTTCTCATCTTTCATGAGATTACAGTCAGGTTGGAGCTGCATCACCTGAAGCTTGACTGAGATTGGGGGATCTGTTCCAGGATCCTCACATGGTAGCCAGCGGGTCTCCACTCTTCATTGGCGCTTGTCAAGGGACCTCAGTGTCTTACTACATGCCTGAGTATCCTCATAAGATATGAGTTGATTGAGAGACAGAGGGAAAGGGATGGAGAGAAAGAGGGAATCGAGACAAACCCGCAGTATTTCACAGTGTAATCTTGGATGGGACATCCTATCACTTCTGCCATATCTGGGCACACACAAACCAACTCTGGTAGCATGTGGAGGGGATGAAACAAAGGTGTAAGTAACAGTAGCTAGGATCTCTGGGGGCTGTTCTGGCTACCACATGTGGAAGAAGATAGATCCAGCTACTGACAAGGGAGGGAAATTGTTGTCTAGGCTGATTGGAGTATCAGTCAGGTGAAGTGTTTCTGTGAAGCTGGCCATCCTGTGTCCAAGTTCTAGTCTACCGCTTATTGGCCTGCTGGAGTCATTGAACCAAGGGGTTTAAATCTGAGCCTCGGTTTCTGCAGATATAAAATGGTGGTGTGATTAAATGAAATCATACACATACAGCACCAAGAACAAAGGGCCCAGGTAGAGGGTGGTTATCAATGCTTCATACAAATTGCAGTTTTATGCCCTTCACCCAATGTAATTTTATCTCATTTCATTGTTGAGGACTAGATGTGCCAAAGTCCATCTGGGAAGATCCAGATGGACTACTGATAAATCCTTGGAAAAGACCAGTTTCAGATTCATTTTCTGTTTGTTTCCTGATATTTAGGAAGTTTTATTCTATCACTGTGTGTCATTTGCCTTATGAGTCATGGCTCTTCCTCTAATGGTTTGTTGTGAAATGTTAATGCTTATTCCATGATCTAGGCACTGTTAGCATACTTCCCTCTTCTTGCCTGAACTATTTTGGTGATAATAATCAGGCTCATAAGAATAAGTACCACTGCTTTTAATTTGGCATTAACTTTGGACTAACAGTGAATCATAATAGACTAATTTAAAAGGGACAAGTGTATAAAACTATGTACTTATTTATATTTTTATATCTATATTTATAAATATTCTATTTACATTTTGTTATATATTAATAAATTTTCCCACTTCTTAATTGTTTATTTATTTTTAATAAAGCATGCACAAATTACAACCCCAGGAGGGACAAAATGGTGTTCAGTCAAAAGCCTTTCTATCTCCTCTTCATCTAGTTTCTATCCTTGGATGCTTTTAAAACCAGATGTATTCTGAATAACAACCTATGACATAATGACATATGACATTGCAAAACCTGGTACAAAGTCAATTACAAAGTATTTGCAATTTAAAACTAAAAAAAAAATGTTTTAAATTTTCTTATTGAGGTATTGTATGCACATATAAATTATAAAAAGTATAAGTTTAGAGCCTAATGAATTCTTATAATTCATCACTGATTATCATCATTGACAGAAATCAAAAACTATGACATTACCAGATGCCCAGAAGTCCCTTTCCTTCCCCGCTGCTTTCGCTAACCTTCCTTCTCTCCAAAGGCAACCACATCTGTGGTTTCTAACATCTTAGATTTGTTTTTTTTTTTCCATTCTTGAACTTTGTATACATGTAATCATACAGTATATATTCTTATATGTCTGACTTCTTTTGCATATAGGTAGAGATGGAGAGAGAGACTGAAAGAGAGATAGAGACTGAGACAGAGACAGATATATAGAGAGATATGGAGATAGAGATAGATCTAACTTTCCAGGGCTATTGATTAAGTCTTTCCAAAGAACAACCTTTTGGCTTTATTAATTCTTTCTATTGTTATTTGTCTATTTCATGAAGCTCTGATCTTACCTTTATAAATGCTTACTATATTTGGTTGTAGATCTATCATCTCACTGATTTTTCTTTAACTGTTCTTTGTCCCTTTTTTTCGCCTTCATATCTATTGGTTAAAATTGCTATTCTTTTTAACCAGTTAATATGTATACTTGTCGGGATGGGCAAACTTTTCTGCAAAAGGACATATAGTAAACACACTAGGCTTTGCAAGCTGTGTACAGTCTCTGTTACATATTCGTTTTTTAACTATTTAAAAATGTAAAAGCTGTTCTTATCCTGTGCACTGCACAAAAACAGGGGCAGGCTGGAATTGGCCTGCAGGCTATAATTTGCCAACACCCAACTTAGATTATTGATGTTCAGTTCAGCCTTTTCAAGAATTTTTATTGAAAGGTAGACATTTCTGCTAAACTGACAAGTTTTTGAGGCTTTTTCTGTTTATCCTTTTGTCACTGATTTCTAACACACACAAAAAACAAGGCAAGGGCAAGCACTGATTCAGCTAGTAAAGATAAACAAACCACCTTTGGATTCCGTTTTTCACCTATATAGACAGTGAAAAGAAGAGTAGCCAGAGGTGCCAGGCCCTGCGTCCTCATCCCTCACACCAAAAAGGTGGTCACTGAAACATGGGAGCCACATGTCTGCAGGGTGAGCCATGGGATCCCCATGGCTGAGGAGTCAGCTCTAGGGTGCATTTAAATCTATACTATTTTCATCTGCTTGTTCTATCAGTTACTGAAAGCACCTGTTCAGACCTCCAGCTGTGATTGTGGATGTGTATGTTTCTCCTTTATTTCCTTTTGGCTTTTGCGTTATATACTTTGAGGTTAAGTGCATTTGGTCTTGTCACATCTTCCTGTTGGACTGTGACTCCATTATCATAATCAACACTTTTTCTTCTGACTTTATTAGAATTTTATTTTCTTTAAAGTCTGCTTTCCCAAAGTGAGTATTTCTATATTCATTTGGTTAGTGTGTGCACTATGTGTTTTTCTATCTTTTTACTTTCAACCTTCCTGACACCTTGTATTTAAGATGTAGCTCTTCTAGGCAATATATAATTAGGGTTTTTTTTATTCAGGCTGATAATCTATCTATAACATGGAGTATTTAGTTTACCCACATTGAATGTGATAACTGATATATCTGGTTCTAGATCTAATATTGCACTGTTTTTTTTATTTTTATTGTTAGTTGGAGGATAATTGCTTTACAGTGTTGTGTTAGTTCATCACACTGTTTTTCCTGTCTGTTCTTTGTTCCACTTTTTCATCCTTCTTGACTTATTTTGTGTAAATCCAGATGTTTATTATTTATTTTTCACTTTCTGATTTCTTAGTCATGAATCCCTTACTATTTTTTAGCAGTTACTATAGAGAGTATAACATGCACACTTGACAACAGAGTTCCCCCTTAAATTAGTGCCTCTGCCACACCTCAGATAGTTCACGGAACTTAGAATTTAACTCCATGTACCCCCTCCTGACTTTTGTGCTAATTCTGTCCCATAATTTGATTCCATTTTAAACCCCATAAAGCAAGCATCATTCTCTATGAAATCAGTACTTATTTAGACATTTTAGAAACTTTCCACTGCTTTTTATTCTTTCCTGGACCTCTGGGCTTCAATCTGGGATTATTTCCTTCTGTCTAAAGAACCCCCTTAAGTATTTTCCTTAGTGTGGTCCACTGGCAATAAATTGCTGTCAGACTTTACCAGGATTTTTTAAAATTTTGCTTTTACCTTGGAGGATAATTTTTACAAGATACAAGGATCTAGACTGTCATTTGTTTTCTTTCAGCCCTTTGAATATGTCATTCCATTTTCTTCTGGCATTCTTTATTCCATTAAGGAATCAGTTGTGTATCTCCTTATTGCTCATTTGAAGGTAATATGTCTTTTTTTTCTCTTCCTGGCTCTAAGATTCTGTTCTTCCTTAAAGATTTCCAGCATTTCTTTGGGGTTCACATGTGTGTTAGTCACTCAGTTGTGTCCGACTCTGCGACCTCATGGACTGTAGCCCACCAGGCTCCTCTGTCCATGGAATTTGCCAGGCAAGAATCCTGTTGGACAGCCATTCCCTTTTCCAGGGGATCTTCCCAACCCTGGGATTGAACCTAGGTATCCCACATTGTAGACAGATGTCATTTCTGAATCTGTGGCTTGATCTCTTTCATTAATTTTAGGAAATTCTGTCAATATCTTTTTTAAAATATTTTTTCTTTCTGGGACTCAGTTATACGTATTTTGGATACCATGCTCCTTGCCTGTGCTTATGCTTATAGATTTACACTTATTTTCTTGTTCACCATCCTCCTGCCCCTGCTTTGTTTGTGCGTGTGTGTGTGTGTGTGTGTGTGTGTGTGTGTGTATGTGCACACACATGAGCTTCAGACTGGAGTTTTCCTTCTGACCTATCTTCCAGTTTATCAGTTTTCTTTATGTGAGTACCAAGTCAACTCTCATACATACCCATTGAGTTTTTAGTTATTCTGTTTTTAAGTTCTAGAGTTTCTAGTTGGCTTATTTTACATTTCCCAGTTCTCTACCAAAATTCTTTAACTTCAACATATTTGTTATAATTAAGTATATGTTTGTTGAGATCTCCTGTTTTTCTGTTCCTGCTGTTTGGTTTTCTGTTATTTCTCTGTCTGTCTTAATTTCTCATCTTCCTGATCATTTTAACAAATGCTGGATATAGGATTATATATTGAAATTTTAAGGCACAAATTTAGGCTCTGGATGAGTTTATCATTTTCTAGAGAGGATTTAGTTTGCTTATTTCACGCAGTTTGGATGGGGGTATTAACAATGCAAAACTATTTTAATAAAGGAATCAGAGATTTAAGTGATCTGAAGTTGGACTTATTTCCATATGACTGCTTTACTTCTAGTTCACTCGGACTCTTGAGATATCATCCTTTCAGGTCCCAGCTAAGAGCTCAGGTTGTTGACCAAGGTCTGTTCTTCTCCATGAACCTTGAATTCAGCTTTTGTCTTCCCAGATCAAGATTTGTTGAAAGATCTGCCCAACTTTTCAGCCTCTCAGCCACTGCTCTCATCATTGGTGATACTCCCAGTAGGGAAAATGACTCTCAGTGCAAGTCTCACCTCCCCTGTCATTGATCTTCTCCCAGATCTTAGCCTTAAAATTCCACACTGCCCTTGTATTCTCAGATGTTATCAAAGACCCTTCTTTCTTATACCTTGCCATGTTTTCTAGTTATTCCAATGTGTGTTGGTCTGAAACAACCTAGTCTTCCATTGTCAGAAACAAACCTCCCAAGTATGGTTTGAATTTGTTTACTGTAATACCAGTGATCAATGCTTCAGTATTAAAATAAGCATACAGTAGTTTTATATATGATATTTTTTATTAAAAAATCTGAAATTGGCTGATGTCAGCATTTAGCTTTTCTTAAAATAGTATTACTTAACTCACATGTGGGAAAAATGTGGTTGTAAATATTGCCTATTTAATCCCCAGGTTGACTACTTCCTTCAAAAACAGAAGTTGTACATTAGACAGTTAATGTGACAGAGATCAACATCAGCTATGTAGCTTTTCAGTGTTGCTTTCACAGATGAATTGTGTACAGGATGTATAATTCCATTGCTACATTTTGGCAGTAAAGGGAACTTTTCAAAACTATGAACACTGATTATCTGCCATGGTTTACATTTTACAAGTCATGTTAGGAAATTCAGTTAATTTTGTTAACCATCTAAATCCTGACCGATTTATTTTAAACAGCTCCATGTAACAGCAGGATTAAGAATGACTTCCCATGTTGAGAAGCGTGTGATATGTTTCCAGCTCTCCACTTTTTTTGCAATGTTAAAAGCATTTATTGAACAAGTGCTATGGTAAATAAAAAATGAATATAAATCAATTCCTTCCCTAAGAGGAATTACACCCTAGTAGGCATGACAAAATAAACATTACTCACCTTCCTCTTTTGTCCTCTTGCTGCTCACAATCCTCCTTTGCTGTCTCTTGTAACAGAATATCTTTGTCTTCTGTTCCTTCTACTCTCTTGGTCCAGCTCTTTTATGTTTGTGTGGGTGTTTATACACACTTCTAAAAGCCTGCCCCAGGTCTGCAGCCTCTTGTATCTCCCTGAGGCTAAAATCAATTTGCCAGGGCTTTGCCAGTGAAGATTGTAAAACAGTAGAGCAAAGTTTCAGAATAACCCTGTCAATTTAGCCAGAGATGCTGATATGAAATCTAGGTTATTCTGTGTTTTCTTGTCAAACATTGCAAGTCAAAAGCAGTGATGACTGGAATATTAGGAGGTATGTGGATCACTGGATTCAAACTGGTGGTTTTGGTGGAGGGTCATCTAGATGTTTAACTTAGGCTGAGATAAATGAGCTGTGTTCATAATAATGTTCTCCTGTAATGGAGACTGGACTCCACGAGTATCCAGAAAGGCCCATTAATATAGATACCAGCACTGCTTCCACAGTGTGACATTTGTGGGTTCCCCACGTCCACCACAGAGATAGCTCAGTACTGGGAGTACTTCCAGTACTTACTTCATCACTTCCTGCCCATGTGCAGCCAGCACAGTCTGGCTTGTGACTAGAGAAGGGCAAAGGGGTGGGAGGAGGGCCCTGCTCCAAAGCCACAGCCTCAGACCCTCCATGCAGTGCTGCGGCAGCCACTTGGGAATGTCGAGATCGGAGTTCCTACTTAATTAATAGAATGTCTGGCCTCAGGCATAGATTAAGCCATTTCAGAAAATGAATCTGAAAGACTCGTTGACTGTTCTGCACTTTCAACAGTTGGTTCCATAGTTTCAGGCCTCAGTTCCCAGCGGATGGGTGATGGGGGGGCGGTGAGTATGAAGATGCCTCAGTGGCTTTCTCCCCAGGAAATCCTGGCCATGCCATGCATGCAGATTCTACACTGCTCATGCACCTGCACATTGGGAACTGCCCACGGCCCTGCCCTGTCAGGGTATAGGCCCAGAGGCTACCAAGGGGCAGCAGTCGTCTGCTCACCTGGGTCTGGGTTGGTGCTCAGAAGAGGGCAGCTTGGGTTTCAGATGCAAGCAACCCTGCAAAATTGAATGCATGCATGGCCTCGGTCCCTAGTGCACCCCTGTGTGTCCAGTGTATCCCCCACATCCTTCACGATGCGGGCACCCTTCTGTGTCTGTGCCTGCCCTGGAGGGAGACAGAGTAAGAGCTGCCCTCAGGACCCTAAGTGTGCACATGCAACAGTACACACACACACACACACACACACACACTGCACAGTCACCATCCATACCCACCACACACACACCACCCTGCATCACCCTGCACACCCACCATTCAACCCCTGCCAGACAGCACACACGCTCATCACATAATATACATCACACATACACACATAACATGTGCACATATCTCACATGCACACAAATATCTCACATGCACACCCACTTTACATGCGTTAACATGCCCCCTTGTGCACACACCTCAGATCTCACCACACACAATGTGCACATAGGACATACAAGATACATGTCACACACCAATTACATACATGACACATGCCATGCAACCTAGCACATAATACACCCCACATACCATACAAGAGACATATATACTACACATGCAAAAGACCCCCTCACCCCCGCCACAAATGCATGGAGAATCTGCACACCAGCCCAACATATGTCACACAAGGCACCAGAAATACTCATTACACATGCACATACCATAGACAGATCCCTATACCCACTCCACCCCCTTCCCATGTACAAGGCACACATGCACATTATAGCCCATGCATGTAGCACACACACACAACACACGAGCTCACTCCACACCATGGGTCTGTCAGCACCTGCCCCTGCTTCTGCCTTGATGCTGTATCCTGGCTCTTCCCTGTCCCTTCTGTCCACTTCCTGGGAGCCCTTGTGAATGAGGGCAGGGTAAGGGCCTCATCTGGACATAAAGAGGAAAGGAATAAGAATGAGGAAAGGAATGCAAATGTTTCCATTAGGATTGAAAATATGTATGTATCTTATATATATGTATGTACATACAAATATTTTAAAATGATACACACACATAACTTTTATGTTTAGGTATAATTTGCTATTTCTGAAACAAAAATTCAATTTGTGTCTCCAGCATCAGTTCAGTTCAGTCACTCAGTTGTGTCTGACTCTTTGCGACTCCATGGATTGCAGCATGCCAGGCTTCCCTGTCCATCACCAACTCCCAGAGCTTGCTCAAACTCATGACCATCGAGTAGGTCATGCCATCCAACTATCTCATCCTCTGTCCTCCCCTTCTCCTGCCTTCAAACTTTCCCAGCATCAGGGTCTGTTCCAATAAGTCAATTCTTCACATCAGGTGGCCAAAGTATTGAAGTTTCAGCTTCAGCATCAGTCCTTCCAATGAATATTCAGGACTGATTTCTTTTACGATGGACTGGTTGGATCTCCTTGCTGTCCAAAGGACTCCCAAGAGTCTTTTCCAACACCACAATTCAAAAGCGTCAATTCTTCGGTTCTCAGCTTTCTTTATGGTCCAACTCTCACATCCATACATGACTACTGGAAAAATCATAGCTTTGACTATACAAACCTTTGTCAGTAATGTCTCTTCTTTTTAATATGCTGTCTAGGTTTGTCATAGCTTTTCTTCCAAGGAGCAAGCATCTTTTAATTTCATGGCTGCAGTCACAGTCCACAGTGATTCTGGAGCCCAAGAAAATAAAGTCTCTCACTGTTTCCACTGTTTCCCCATCTATTTGCCATGAAGTGATGGGACCAGATGCCATGATCTTAGTTTTCTGAATGTTGAGTTTTAAGCCAGCTTTTTCACCCTCCTCTTTCACTTTCATCAAGAAGCTCTTTAGTTCTTCTTTGCCTTCTGTCATAAGGGTGGTATCATCTGAATATCTGAGGTTATTGATACTTCTCCCAGCAATCTTGATTGCAACTTATGCTTCAACCAGTCCAGCATTTCACATGATGTACTCTGCATGTAAGTTAAATAAGCAGGGTAACAATATATAGCCTTAACATATTCCTTTCCCAATTTGGAACCAGCGTGTTGTTCCATGTCCGGTTCTAATTGTTGCTTCTTGACCTGCATACAGATTTCTCAGAAGACAGGTAAAATGGTCTGGTATTCCCATTTCTTTAAGAATTTTCCACAGTTTGTTGTGATCCACACAGTCAAAGGATTTAGCATAATCAATGAAGCAGATGCTTTTCTGGAACTCTCTTGCTTTCTGTGATCTAACAGATGTTGGCAGTTTGCTCTCTGGTTCATCTACCTTTTCTAAATCCCAACTTGAACACCTGGAAGTTCATGATTCACGTATTGTTGAAGCCTGGCTTGGAGAATTTTGAGCATTCCTTTGCTAGTGTTGTGAGATGAGTGCAGTTGTATGGTAATTTGAACATTCTTTGGCATTCCTTTTCTTTGGGATTGGAATGAAAACTGACATTTTCCAGTCCTATCGCCACTGCTGAGTTTTCCAAATTTGCTGGCATATTGAGTGCAGCACTTTAACAGCGTTACCTTTCAGGATTTGAAATAGCTCAACTGAAATTCCATTACCTCCACTAGCTTTGTTTGTAGTGATGCTTCCTAAGGCCCACTTGGCTTTGCGCTCCAGGACGTATGGCTCTAGGTGAGTGATCACACCATCATGGTTATCTGGGTCGTTAAGATCTTTTTGTGTATTCTTGCCACCTCTTCTTAATATCTTCTGCTTCTGTTAGATCCATAACATTTCTGTCCTTTATTTTGCCCATGAAATGTTCCCTCAATATCTCTAATTTTCTTGAAGAGATCTCTAGTCTTTCTCATTCTATTGTTTTTCTCTGTTTTTTTGCATTGATCACTTAGGAAGGCTTTCTTATCTCCTTGCTGTTCTTTGGAACTCTGCATTCAGGTGAATATATCTTTCCTTTTCTCCTTTGCCTTTCATTTCTCTTCTTTTCTCAGCTATTTGCAAAGCCTCCTCAGACAACCATTTTGCCTTTTTGAAGTTCTTTTTCTTGGGGACGGTCTTGATCACTGCCTCCTGTACAATGTTACAAACCTCCACCCATAGTTCTTTAGGCACTCTATCAGATCTAATCCCTTGAATCTTTTTGTCACTTCTACTGTATACCTGAATGGTCTAGTGGCTTTCCTACTTTATTCAATTTAAGTCTGAATTTTGCAATAAGGAGTTCATGATCTGAGCCACAGTCTGCTCCTGGTCTTGTTTTTCCTGATGGTATAGGGCTTCTTCATCTTCAGCTGCAAAGAAAATAATCAATCTGATTTCAGTATCGACCATCTTGTGTTGTCCATGTGTAGAGCCATCTCTTGTATTGTTGGAAGAAAGTGTTTGCTATGACTCTTGGCAAAACTGTGTTAGGCTTTGCCCTGCTTTATTTTGTACTCCAAGGCCAAACTTGCCTGTTCCTTCAGGTATCTCTTGACTTCCTACCTTTGCTTTCCAGTCCCCTATGATGAAAATGACATCTTTTTTTGGTGTTAGTTCTAGGAAATCTTATAGGTCTTCATAGAATCATTCAACTTCAGCTTCTTCAGCATTAGTGGTTGGGGCATAGACTTGGATTACTGTGATGTTGAATGGTTTGCCTTGGAAACAAACAGAGATCATGCTGTCATTTTTGAGACTGCACCCAAATACTGCATTTCAGACTCTTCTGTTGACTATGAAGGCTGCTTCATTTCTTCTAACGGGATTCTTGCCCACAGTAGTAGATATAATGGTCATCTGAATTAAATTTGCTCATTCTGATCCATTTTAGTTCACTGATTCCTAAAATGTTGACGTTCACTCTTGCCATCTCCTGTTTGATCACTTCCAATTTAGCTTGATTCATGGACATAACATTCCAGGTTCCTGTGCAATGTTGTTCTTTACATCATCAGACTGTACTTTCATCACCAGTCACATCCACATCTGAGCATTGTTTTGTCTTTGACTCAGCCTCCTCATTCCTTCTGGAGCTATTTCTTTGCTCTTATCCAGTAGCATATTGGGCACCTGCTGACCTGGGGAGTCCATCTTCCAGTGTCATATCTTTTTGCCTTTTAATACTGTTCCTGGGGTTCTCAGGGCAAGAATATTGAAGTAGTTTGCTATTCTCTTCTCCAGTGGACCATGTTTTGTCAGAACTCTCCACCACGACCCGTCCTTCTTGTGTGCCCCTACATGGCATGGCTCATAGTTGTATTGAGTTAGACAAGGCTGTAATCCATGTGATCAGTTTGGTTAGTTTTCTGTAATTGTGGTTTCCATTTTATCTGCCCTCTGATGGATAAGGATAACAGGCTTCCTGATAGGAGGGACTGGCTATGGGGGAATGTGGGTCTTGCTCTGATGGGTGGAGCCATGTTCAGTAAATCTTTAATCCAATTTTCTGTAGATGAGTGGGGCTGTGTCCCTCCCTGTCATTTGGCCTCAGGTAGGGGTACTATGGTAGGGGTAATGGCATTAATGGCAACCTCCTTCAAAAGGACTTATGCCAGCACACTGCAGCTCCCAGGACTGTTGAATTCAGTGCCCCAACCTCACGGAAGGCCACTAGCTACCCACACCTTTGCCAGAGACTCCTGGACACTCACCGGCAAATCTGGGTTAGTCTCTTGTGGGATCACTCTGCCTTTCTCCTGGGTCCTGGTGCACACAAGGTTTTGTTTGTGCACTCCAAGAGTCTGTTTCCCCAATCCTGTGGAAATTCTATAATGAAATCCCACTGGCCTTCAAAGTCAAATGCCCTGGGGGTTCTCAGTCCCTTTGCCATATCTCCTGGTTGGGAAATCTATTGTGGACCCTAGAACTTTCACAACAGCGTGAGAACTTCTTTGGTATGATTGTTCTCCAGTTGGTGGCTCTAGTACTTGGTGGCTCTATGGTGGGGCTAGTGGTGACTCCTCCAAGAGGACTTGTGCCACACTGCACCTCCCAATCTGCTGCAGCCAGAACCTCTGTCCCCATGGCAGGCCACTGCTGACCCATGGCTCTGCAGGAGACACTCAGATGCTCAAAGGCAGGTCTGACCCAGTCTCTTGTAGGGTCTCTGGGTCCTGGTGCACACAAAGTTTTGTTTGAGCCCTGCAAGCATCTCTAGTGGGTATGGGGTTTGAGTCTAAACACGATTTTGCCCTTCCTACCATCTTGTTGGGGCTTCTCCTTTGCCCTTGGACGTGGAGTATCTGTTTTTGGTGGGATCCAACTTTCTCCTGTCAATGATTGTTCAGCGGTTTTTGCAATTTTGGAGTTCCAGAAGGAGGAGACGAGTGCATGTCCTTCTATTCCACTATCTTGTGACTTGTAGAACACTGTTTTTTATCTATTTTGTACATAGTAGTTTGTATCTGCTAATCCCCAACTCCTAATTTATCCCTCCCTAACCACCTTCAGCCTTGGGTAACCATAAGTTTGTTTGTTGTGTCTATCAATCTATTTTTGTTTTGATATAAATTCATTTGTATTGTATTTTCGATTCCACACATAAGTGATATCATATTATGTCTGTCTTTGTCTGACTTCACTTTGTATGACAATCTCTAAATCCATCCATGTTGCTGCAAATGGCATAATTTCATTCTTTTTATGGCTGAGTATTGTATATATACACAACATTTGTATCTATTCATCTGTTGATGGACATTTAGGTTGCTTCCTTGTCTTGGCTATTGTAAATAGTACTGCAGTGAACATTGGGGTGTGGATATCTTTTCAAATTAATTTTGTGTATATATGCCCAGGAGTAGGATTGCTGAATCACATGGTAACTCTACTTTTAGTTTTTTTTTAAGGGATCTCCATACATAGTGTTTCATGTTGTACCAATATACATTCCCACCAGCTGTGTGGAAGGTACCCTTTTCTCCACACCCTCTCCAGCATTTATTATTTGTAGAGCTTTTAATAATGGCCATTCTGACTGGTGCAAGGTGATATCTCATTGTAGTTTTTATTTGCATTTCTCTAATAATTAGCAATGTGGAGCATTTTTTCACTTGCCTGTTGGCCATCAATACGTTTTCTTTGGAGAAATGTCTATTTAGGTCTTCTGCCCATTTTTTTTATTGAGTTGTTTGAGTTTTTGTTATTGAGTTGTATGAGCTGTTTGTATATTTTGGGAATTAAGCCCTTGTTGGTCACATCATTGCAAGCTTTTTTCTGAATGTGGCTTTCAAAAAAAATCATAGGGAATGCCCACAGGTCAAATGAATGGGGCTGCTCTGACTGCTACCATGGCCAAGAGCCTGAACCTCCCTTAGGAACAGCATCACTGCTGTAGAACCTCAAGGCTCACTGGGTCCCCTAACAACCACATCCCAGACAAGTCCAGCCCAGCTCCCTGGAAACCTCCAGGGTTCACCCAGACCATTTGATGTCAGGCCATGGCTGGGCAGGAAATTGCCCTACTTTCCTGAAAGCCTCAGAGCCTTTTCCTGATCCTCTACCATCCATCTATCCATTAGGAAATACTGCTGACTTTCCTTCAAGAAGCCCCAGCCCTTCTGCTGGGTCTACAGTCCAAGTACTGTGAGCCTCTGTCTTCTCTGCTGTACTCTTCAAGGTAAAATGTAAAACGTGAATCATTTCTATAAAAATTTTAAGATTCAGCTTTTCAGGTTCCCAAATGAAAAAAAAAAATGGCTGGAATGGCAGTGAGTCTGTGAGGATGTTGGGTAGGACAGCCCTACAGCAGAGAAAAGAGCTGGAGGACTTTGAGTACCTGCCTTTTGGCTACAAGGATAGAGCTGTGAGGAAAGACAAGCATGTATCACAGGACAAGATAGAATCTGGAAATGGACCCATGACATGTCAACTGGTGCATTTTTAGTAAAGTCACCGTAGGAAAGGAAAATCTTGTCAAAAAATGGTGTAGGAACACCTGTAAAATACTATGTTTAAAAGTAAAGAAAAAAGAACCTTTACCATTGGCCTCATCCCATATACATACATTACTTCAAAGTAGGCTGTAGACTAAACATGAAGCAAAAACTGTGAAGCTTCTAGACAAAGGCGTGAGGGAAATCTTTTTGACCCTGGAGTTAGCAAACATGTTTCAGAGAGGCCAAAAAAGGACTAACTGTAAAGGAGAAAACAAATGATAAATTAAATTTCATCAAAATAAAAAATCTGTTCATCAGAAGTCACTGTTAAATGGGTAAATCACAAAGCAAGAAATTATATTCATGAAACATTTATCTGATAAAGTACTTATATATATATGAAATTCAATTAATAATAATGTATAAATATATTAAATAACATAATTTTAAATAATATTTAAACAACTGAAGATTAATTGGCTTAAAGCTCAACATTCAGAAAACTAAGATCATGGCATCTGGTCCCATCACTTCATGGCAAATAGATGGGGAAACAGTGGAAACAATGGCTGACTATTTTTCTGGGATCCAAAATCACTGCAGATGGTGATTGCAGCCATGAAATTAAAAGACACTTGCTCCTTGGAAGGAAAGTTATAACCAACCTAGACTGATGCTGAAGCTGTAACTCCAATACTTTGTCCACCTCATGCAAAGAGTTGATTCATTGGAAAAGTCCCTGATGCTGGGAGAGATTGGGGGCAGGAGGAGAAGGGGACGACAGAGGATGAGATGGCTGGATGGCATCACCAACTCGATGGATATGAGTTTGAGTAAGCTCCAGGAGTTGGTGATGGACAGGGAGGCCTGGCGTGCTGCGATTCATGGGGTGGCAAAGAGTCAGACACGACTGAGCGACTGAACTGAACTGAACTGAACTGAGACAGCATATTAAAAAGCAGAGACATTACTTTGCCAACAAAGGTCCATCTAGTCAAGGCTATGGTTTTTCCAGTGGTCATGTATGGATGTGAGAGTTGGACTGTGAAGAAAGCTGAGTGCCGAAAAATTGATGCTTTTGAACTGTGGTGTTGGAAAAGACTCTCAAGAGTCCCTTGGACTGCAAGGAGATCCAACCAGTCCATCCTAAAGGAGATCAGTCCTGGGTGTTCATTGGAAGGACTGATGTTGAAGCTGAAACTCCAATACTTTGGCCACCTGATGCAAACAGCTGACTCATTTGAAAAGACCCTGATGCTGGGAAAGATCGAGGGCAGGAGGAGAAGGGGACAACAGAGGATGAGATGGTTGGAGGGCATCACTGACTCGATGGACATGGGTTTGGGTAGACTCCGGGAATTGATGATGGACAGGGAGTCCTGGCATGCTGTGGTTCATGGGGTTGCAAAGAGTCAGACACAACTGAGCTACTGAACTGAACTGAACTGAAGATTAATTATAAAAATAGCCCAAGAAAAAGTGAGCAAAAGACTTAAAAAAGAAGATATATGTATGACCAGTAAACACATGGCAAGTTTTTTCAAATAAGTCATCAGGGAAATAGAAATCAAAACCATAATGAGATATTACTACACACCCACCAAGATGGCTAAAATGAAGAAGACTGAGAATACCAAGTGGTAGGAGGATATGGAATAAAAGGACTGTCCTATGTTGCTGATGGGAAAGCAAAGTAATAAACCACTTTGGGAAACAAGTTTGGTGATATCTTATAAAATTAAGAGTACACTTTCCTCTTGATTCAGCAGTCCTGCTCTTGGGTGTTTACTGTAGGAAAAAAAACAATAAAATTATTATTTTTATTGTAAAAATAATAGATTTCACTTGAATCTGCACTTGAATGTTCATAGCAGCCCACAACAGGGGCTAACCTCGCTGTTCTAATGCCCAAAAATGCTGTCCTCCAAAGGGCCTCGGGACTCCTTCCTTATTTGTTTGGATCTCTCACGTTTTTAGGGAACTGTTTGGTACCAGAATGACAAAGCAGCACAGAGTAGGCACCTCTTGAATCCTGTGGAGTGAACACACAGGCCTCCTGGGTGGGTGCAGTATCCTAGCCTTCAGAACTTACACAGACTGTGGGTCTCCAGCCTACATCCAACTCTGCCGTCACCCTCACCTACTCTTTCTCCTGGACACCTTGCCTTCTCCACCAGGGAACCTGGGAAGGGTGCAGGCACTGCTCTCCACTATTTAAATGTGTTCTAGGCTCAATGGCTCACTCTGCAAAGCCAGTCCTCCTCCAGGGCTCTTGCTCCCCAGGAAAGAACCTAGCTGGAGTGTGATGCCTGGACCCCGGTGACTGAGACAGACCCCATTTCCAGCCTTGGAGTATGCATACACTGTGGGAGGAAGCTGGTAGACCTCCTGGTAGGGTTGAATGGAAAGAACTAGAAGGCATTCTCAGAAGCCACAAATTAAGACTTCTCCCTGAGGCGAGGTTGGCAAACATCCAAGAGGCATAAAGTTATTTATTTCTTAGCTTTCCAGGATTCAGTTTGATTTCAGTTTTAAAAAGCTACCTTGGGAATTATTAACAGAAACAATTAAACAGAAAGGAGTAAATTTCTTTCTTAACAATTATGCCACTCCAGGGCACAGAACGCAGAGCCAGGGCCACTCAGGGTGGACAGTCACCGACATTAGAAAGTCAGCAAAGCACACTTGAATTTTCAAGACTGAATCTTTCCTTTGGACAGTTGACTATCTTTGATTTTATGAAAATCAGTATCAAGATTCTTTTTAAAATATGATTTCAAGCTCAAAGGCCAGAAACAACAAAGACCTATTGTATAGTGTAGGGAATTATATTCAGTATCCTGTAATAAGCTGTAATGGAAAAGAATCTGAAAAAGGATATATGTACTTGTATAACTGAATCACTTTGCTGTACAACAGAAATTAACACAACATCGTATATCAAGTATACTTTGATAAAATAAACTTAAAAAAAATGATCAAAGGCCAGGAGATCTTACTTTAGTTGATGAAGCTGCTGCTACTGATGATGACTTCAATAAGAAGCATGAGGCTGACTGCAGACAAGATGAGAAGATTGAGTCTCAAGGAGGCTGTCTGCAATGTAAAGTTTTATCTGGACAGGACTTCCTCTTTGGTGAAGCAGTAGTAGAGACGGTGTGGCTTAGACACCAGGCAGAGTGGCAGGCAGAGTGTGTGACTGGATACACGATGACCACTAAATTTGTCTGTCTTCCAAATCAGGTGATCTTTTTAAAAAAAGAAAAGTCCATCTGAGATTTAAATCAAATTATGCATTTTTTCAATCCCACCAGTTTTTGGTCCTCTCTGGTCACAGCCTGCAGCCCAGCCCCCCTGACGCCTGTTGTATTAGTGAGCTGAGGACGTCTTCTGAGGATGGTTGGTTCTTCACTGCAGGCAAAGACCTGGGAGCCTCAAAGTCTGCCCACTTAGACTCACATTTTTACACATCCAGTTGTTTTAAAGATCTCCTGAGTGAGCAAGCTGTTAGCCACTGAGAGCCTGCCTGCTTTGCATGCCTTGCAGATGATCCCCCAGCATTTGCTGGCTGTTGATAAAGATGGAGCCTATGGCTCCAAGCTGCTGCTGCCCTTCAGACCTCCCTGACTCCAAGACTACCCAGGCTGCTGAGCAACATCACCCAACACAGAAGCCTCCACCCCATCCCCATCTCCCCCTCCCCGGTAGTCCCCTCCTCTTCTGAGCTGAGACACCCAGGTAGCCCCTGGACAGTCTCCTGCCAGGAGATGCACTTCCCCGTGAAGCTGACCTGTGCCCCTGCACCTCCTGCTCATATGTTTTTCCTCCAATTAGCCCCACATCTCTGAGGCCCCCACAAATCTAAAAGCCTCTGAGTCTTCTCATAAGCTCTTCTTCTTCTTCTAGCCTGAACTCCCTGCTCTTGATTAATGGGGGTGTCAACCCCCATGCAGAACCTCACCCCTCAGCTCTCTGTCCACACCTCCCAGCCATCCCAGTCCACAGCATCAGCTCACATGGCTGTCTTACCTCTGCACTGTCGGCCTCTTAAAAGCACACATAGGTCCTCCCATTTCTGTCATCAGCGCCTGGGATGTGTTGGGAACTGGGGGTCTGCTGAGGACTCCCCATAGTGCAGTGTCAGGGCAGGCCCTGTCCTGAACTTCTGGCTGCTCAGTTTAGAGGTCACTTCAGCTGCTCTGAGGGCGTTTCATCATGCACTCGCATCCTTGTTTAGATTAATTGTGTTCTGAGCATAGAGAGCCCAAGCACCTGGAAATACTAGAAAGTTACTCTTTGTTTATAAGCTCTGGAGTGTGTGAGAACCCAGAATAGAACTTCTCAGGCTATAAGTTCATAGTCATTTATATATTCATACAACACTGTAATAAGTCATAATAGTAATTCAACAAATGAATTATTATCTGCTCTATATATAGTATCATTTTCTTTCAGTCACTGTATATACATGACCAAATTGAAAGTTGTCTTTTCAGCATTATTTTATTATTATATTTAAAAATATACTAACTAGGTGATATTTCACATCATTATGACACTGGGAGTTTCAATATTTACTTCACAGGGTAACACAAAATACTATCACTCAATACTAAAATTAAATGTTTCACTTGCTTTTCTATATTATTTAACCAATTGTCCAAAGTGGTTGAGTTCAAAATTCATTTTAGTTTCTGAATATGTGCATATTTGATCAAAACAAAACCAAAGGGAGCTAATTAGTTACCTTGACAAACAAGTCATGTTTACCCAGCTTTCAGGTAAAACAAGACCTGCGTTTTAATGCTTATTAAATTAATTCAGACGTTAGTATGAATTCACCAAAGAAAATTAAGAAAATACAACAAAATGAGGAAATAAAAGCCACTTATGATCCTACCCTTTAAAGCAGTGTTCCTTGAACTTTTTGACACCAGGGACCAATTTCATGGAAGACAATTTTTCCACAGAAGGGATGTGTGTGGAGTGATGGTTTCAGAATGATTCAAGTGCATTACATTTATTGTATAATTTTTACTTCTGTTGTTATTACATTGTGATACATAGTGAAATAATTATACAATTCACCATAATGCAGAATCAGTGGGAGCCCTAGAGGTTGTTTTCCTGAAACTAAATGGTCCCATTTGGGGGTGATGGGAGACAGTGACACCCAAAGTGTGTTGCTTATGTCCAGTCTACTCCATAATCTTGTTTTACTGGCTGTCATTGCATAAAACTCTGCTTCACAAAGTAAGATGTTGGAAATGGAAACAGGCTTTTCAGTGATTTTGTGGCAATCTCAGGATATTCCACTTTGACTTTAATGCAGAACATATGGAGATTTGAAGTTATCTCAAACATACTTTTATGGCTGCTATCATTTGTGATCTCAAGCAGTTGATCCTCTTCTAGCATGGACAAAGTCGGTTCACCTGACTTACTCACAAATGGGTCATAGATCTATTCCTTCCCATTCTTTTGTGATTGGGAAGTAATGCTCAAACCCTTGAAAGCTGAGATAGGTGATCGTGCACCAGCTGGGAGAAGGAAGTTCCTGGCTCAGTCTCTTTCAAAATCTCTGCTAAGGTTTGAAACATGTCAAAATCCCTATGGTCACTCATTGCCCCTATAATTCTGGTTTGGCTTTGAATGCAGCCACTTTATCTGCTGACCTGAATTGAACACAGTTGTCGTTCTCCCTGAAGTGACAGATTGAGTTTGTTGAGCAGGCTGAATATGTCACACAAGTAAGCAAGTTTTGTGATCCATTCTGTGTCACTGAAATGTTTTACCAGTGCTGACTGTTTTTCAAAAAGAAGTGTCTGGAACAGCTCTCATAACTCAAAACCCCTGGCCAGTAATCTACTTTTAGAAAGCCATCTCACTTCTGTTTATAAGAGAAGACATGTGTGCTCTGTGTTCATATCTTCACAGAGCTGTATGAACAGACATGAGTTAAGGGCATGTATGTTAATGTGGTTGATGATTTTAATCACATCCTGAAAAATGCTGTTAAGTTCAGGTGACAGTTTTAGGGTAGCCAGCATTTCTCTATGGATGACACAGTGCATAGACTCACATTCAGAAGCAACCTCTTTGACCTGATTAGTGAAACCAGAAGGCCGTCAAGTCTTGGCATCTATTCCATCCGTGCATATACCAGCACAAAATGACCAATTCCATTTTCCTGATGTGTGATCATTCAAAGACTTGAATAGTTGTGCAGCCGTGACATTGGTTGGCAACAAAAGTGCACATAACATATCCTCATGCACATCCCCCAGAAAAATATAAACACAAAAACAAGCATTGTTGCCTTATTGTCAACATTGGTAGACTCGTCAACCTGGATTGTGTACGACAGTGACTCATTAATCCCCTGTAACAACTGTGCCTCATATCATGTGTTAGTTCCTCAACTTGTCTATTTCATCAGTAGTGCCTAAAGAGGAACACATGCCACTTTTTGAACTGAAGACACTCGTAAAAGTTCACGACAAATGTCCTTAGCAGTAGGCAGATCAACTCTTTGCCAATTATAAAGGACTTCTTAGAATGATATTCTCAGTGCAACACATGTGATGAAGTGGTGGCCTTCAGTAATTTCTTCTGTTGTTCATGTTTATTTGTTTTTGTTTTTGTTTTTGTTTTTTTTTTTTTTTGCTTTTGAAAAACTCTAAAGGATTGTCTTTTAATCCAGGGTGCTTGGTTGCCATGTGGCAAAGCAGTTTTGAAGGTTTCATGGCTTCATTGGAAAGCCGGTTGCCACATATTACACAAAGTGGTCTTGGAGAATGTGAATCACCTGTTACAATAAACCCATAATTTAAGTAGGCATGTGTACGTACTAAGTCTCTTCAGTCGTGTCCCACTCTGCAACCCTACAGACCATAGCCTGCCTGTCTTCTCTGTCCATGGGATTGTCTAGGCAAGAATACTGGAATGGTTACCGTGGCCTCCTCTAGGGGATCTTCCCGACTCAGGGATTGAATCTGTGGCTCTTAAGCCTCCTGCATTGGCACCAGGTTCTTTACCACTAGCACAGCCTGGGAAGCCCAATTTAAGCAGGACTCTTGGTATTTTCTTTTTTTTTTTTTTCCATTTATTTTTATTAGTTGGAGGCTAATTACCTTACAACATTGCAGTGGTTTTTGTCATACATTGAAATGAATTAGCCATGGATTTACATGTATTCCCCATCGCGGTCCCCCCTCCCACTTCCCTCTCCACCCGATCCCTCTGGGTCTTCCCAGTGCACCAGGCCCGAGCACTTGTCTCATGCATCCAACCTGGGCTGGTGATCTGTTTCACCCTAGATAATATACATGTTTCGATGCTGTTCTCTTGAAACATCCCACCCTCGCCTTCTCCCACAGAGTCCACAAGTCTGTTCTGTACATCTGAGTCTCTTTTTCTGTTTTGCATGGTATTTTCTTTTAAATGCAGCTTTCTTTGTGTCAGCAGCCTTAGAGTTTCCTACTGTCTTATCATTGAGTTTTTCCTCATTTTCAAAAAAGCTCTCCAGCAGTATTTGTTTTTTACTCATTTTGGCTAGGGTTAGCTTGTGGGCTTACCAAAAATGTAACTGAGACAAATATGCAGTATGGAAAAGAGGCACAGACAAAAGTGATAAATAAAACAATGGGCAGGCCAATTACAGACTAAAGTAAGTGTCGGATTCTGACTTAAAGCCTGCCATCAGAAGCAGCTTAATTGTCATTTGCCACTCACTGATAGGGTTTGGACATGAGTCTGCAAGTTGATTTATTATGGTCTCTGTGCAGTAAGACCTCTCTGTTAATGATAATCTGTATTTGCAGCCACTCCCCAGCACTAGCATCACTGCCTCAGCTCCACCTCAGATCACCAGGCATTAGGTTCTCAGAAGGAGCACACAACCTAGATCCCTGGCATGCACAGTTCACAGTAGGGTTCCTGCTCCTGTGAGAATCTAATGCTGCCACTCGTCTGGCAGGAGGCGGAGCTCAGGCGGTAATGTGAGCGCTGCATGGGGAATGGCTGTAAATATAGAGGAAGCTTTGTTTGCTTGCCTGCTGCTCACCTCCTACTGTCAGGCCTGCCCGGTTCCTAACAGTCCGTGGCAGGTGGGGTGGGGGGTTCAGGATCCCTGCTTTAGAGAAAATCCCAGTAATGTTTTGCCATCGCCTCTTTTAGTTCTTCTTATACATATGTACACTTACACATATATACAGATGTAGTATGTGTATATGTGTGTATGCACACATATACATGCCCAGGATTTGTATATATAGATACATTTTCCCCCGTGTTTGCAGTAGGGACATCTAGCAGTTTACCAAATTCATCCTCTTCTACCTGAGGTGGACTTCACTGCCAAGGCCCCCTGAACTTGGAGTGGCCATGTGATTGGCTCCCACCACGAAAGGGCTGTGACAATGACAGTCACAGCCAGCACAGCCCGTCTGAGGGTTTGAGCCTGAGGAGTGACCGTGGGAGAGCAGGGGATCCATCTGTGGATTTCTGGGCTCGTCCCCTCTGGCTGAGGGACCAGGGTCCCCACAGTAGCCTTGGGGGACATGTGTTACAGGCGGCCCCTGGGTATCCAGGGGACCATATGGAGTCTGTGTGTGAAGGGAACATACCTCTCTCTGTGAGCTACTGAACTGAACAGGAGCCAGGGATGGGGTCCTGCCAATTACCACAGCTTCAGTTCAGTTCAGTTCAGTCACTCAGGTGTGTCCAACTCTTTGCAACCCCTTGAATCGCAGCACTCCAGGCCTCCCTGTCCATCACCAACTCCGAGAGTTTACTCAAACTCATGTCCATCGAGTCGGTGATGCCATCCAGCCATCTCGTCCTCTGTTGTCCCCTTCTCCTCCTGCCCCCAATCCCTCAGCATCAGGGTCTTCTCCAATGAGTCAACTCTTCGCATAAGGTGGTCAAAGTATTGGAGTTTCTGCTTCAGCATCAGTCCTTCCAATGAACACGCAGGACTGATCTCCTTTAGGATGGACTGGTTGGATCTCCTTGCAGTCCAAGGGACTCTCAAGAGTCTTCTCCAACACCGTGGTTCAAAAGCATCAATTCTTCGGCGAGCAGCTTTCTTCACAGTCCAACTCTCACATCCATACATGACCACTGGAAAAACCATAGCCTTGACTAGATGGACCTTTGTTGGCAAAGTAATGTCTTTGCTTTTTAATATGCTATCTAGGTTTAACCTACACTAATTACTGCATTATTTTTATTAAATACTGAGACAATACAAAATCACAGTTGTCAGAGTCAATTATAAAAATAATGCACTTTTGAAGTGCCCAGCTTTAAAACAGGGGAGTGGAATTTTTCATGAACTTGGAAGCCCCCAATGGGGTTCTCCCTGACCTCATCTCATTGTCCCTCCCACCGGGGTCCCCACCACCCAGGATGTGGGTTCTCTTGCATCCCTTGTGCACCTTCAGGGTTTTACCTTCTGCGTCTGTATCTCCAGTTGATACGCTGCTTCACGTTGCATGTTTTGAACTTGACATAAATAGACTGAGATGATACGAATCTTTAGGGACTTGCTTATATCCTGCAACAGTATGCCCTGAAATCCCTGTGGGCTGTTGTATGAAATTTAATTGATTTTTTCATCACTGCATGGCACTCCATTGTTTGAAGAGACCAAAATGTGTTGGCTCATTCTCCTTTCAGTAGGCATTTAGGCTGTTCCTTGTTCCTACTGTTATGACCCAGGCTGCCATGCATGCTTTTCAGCAGCTCCTTGGGCATGTGGTGGGTGAAGAGGCATCTCTCTTGGGTATATTCCTCAATATAGGAATTCCTAGATATGGGATTGCTGGGACTGAGAGTCCATGACATTTTAGACAGAATGGCCAAGAATAGCCTCTCTGATGAAGGGCACACTGGAGCAGCAGGAGCCGGGACCCTCCTACAAGAGGCAAGAGGTGCAGTCGACCTAGGGCGAGAAGGGTGGAGGTTTTGAGGGAGGATTAGATGGAGAGAATATATTTTAAAGTAAAGACTAAAGGATTGGCTGATGTAGGGTGTGAGAGTGAGAACAGACTAGAAGCTGCCACGTGGATTTTCATGTCCAAGTCGAGTTCTGTGAGGCCAGAGAGCAGAGGAACCTCAAGCCCTGAACTTGGGCCACGTCAGACTTGGGATGCCCTTGGACACCTGGATTCATTTGCCTCAGCTGCCATCACTGAGGCCCAGAGACTGGATGGCTTAAACAACAGACATTTCTTCCCATAGTTCTGGAGACCAGGAGGTCCCAGGTCAGGGCACAGGCTGATGTGGCTGCTGGTGAAGGCTCTCATCCCAGCTGGCAGACTTCCAGCTGTATCCTCACATGGCCTTTCCTCTGTGGCCTCATGAGGTGAAGAGGGAGAGGTCTCTGAGGTCACTTTCTCTTCTTATAAGGACACCAGACCTGTTAGATCAGGGTTCCAATCTTTATGATCTAATATAACTTCCATTTCCTTCCTGTCTCCAAATGCAGTCACCCTGGGGATTAGGTCTTCAATGTATGAATTTTGGAGGGACACAGTTTGGTGTACAGCAGTCCCCGAGGTAAGATGCTGAATCAGGAGCTGACCCAGGAACAGAAATCCAGGGGAGGTCAGTACTCAGAGGGTGTTTACTGGGAGGAGCCAGAGAGTGGGCATGTGATACCCAGAGAGTGGGCATGTGATACCCAGAGAGTGGGCATGGATGGGGAAGAGAAGAGGCCCCAGGGCTGGAGGCCTGTCAGCAAGCAGAGGCCAGGAGTCAGAGAAGGACCCAGAGAGGGAGACCCAGAAGGGCCATGAGTGAGAAGGAGGCCGACCAGAGCCAGAACGTGATGTCCTGTCACAGTGCCCCACACACGATGTGGTCGAAGAAGAGAGTGATTGCCTCTGAGTTTCTGTGGGAGCCATGGGTGCGGGTGACAAGGGTAGCATGGGTGAGAGGTGGGAGCAGTGGGAGCAGTGGACGCTCCTCTTGCAGCCTTGCCAACCTTGCCCGCGTGCTTCTCATTTAGGAACCTGGAACCTGTCACGAAAGCAGTCTGGGAAGTGTTACTGCAGGCTTCTTCCACATTTCCCGAGGAGAATGAAAAAGAAGGGTGCAGGGGAGGCAGCCACTGATCTCCGGCACTCTCTGCTGCTTTGTCCAATTCCCATCCACACACATCCTTTGATGTACATCTAAATGAGCAGGAACCAAATTAATGTCATGTCCTGCCAACTCCACACTGTCCATTGTGCAGCTGAAGATGCTTCATTTCTCACCAACTGCAGAGACATGAACTCCATGAGGTGCAAGACCCATCTTGAACTTTGCTCATCCCTCACCTGGTTGACTTGTGACATCTTTGATGAACTGTAGCTTGAGGACTGAAAATTAAGAGCTTATTCATGCTTAGCTTTCTATATGTTCTATGACAAGGAAGGGAGAAGAGTACTCTTGGGTTCATCTTACCATAGATAAATAACAAAGCAAGGGAGAAAATCTGCAAATCATTGTGGCCTTTAACCTGGCCCCTAGCAGACACTCTGGTTTGAGTGTTTGTAACTCCTGGCCTGCTCCACTTCCCACTCACCCAGCACCCAGACCTTCACATTCAGAGTCTATACCATTAACTCAGTATCCTTTTCTGCCATTCACATGCTGGGCAATTGCTGGTTTAATAGTTGTGAAATTTACTCTGCACTTCCTCCGAATTTCTGCTGGCAAAAATTTTGTAGTTCTTTTGATGTATGTGGGACCTCTTCCCAGGCCATCTTCCTAGTTACAAATCTGAAAACTAAAAAGAGCTGGGCACATCTGCACAGACAAGGTCACTGCTGGGTCTTCAGAAAACAGGATACTAGCCTCAGTCACGGAGAAGGCAATGGCAACCCACTCCAGTACTCTTGCCTGGAAAATCCCATGGATGGAGGAGTCTGGTAGACTGCAGTCCATGGGGTCACAAGAGTGGTACACGACTGAGCGACTTCACTTTCATTTTTCACTTTCATGCATTGGAGAAGGAAATGGCAACCCACTCCATTGTTCTTGCCTGGAGAATCCCAGGGACGGCGGAGCCTGGTGGGCTGCCGTTTATGGGGTCGCACAGAGTCGGAAGTGACTTAGCAGCAGCAGCAGCCTCAGCCAAGGGAGGAGAGGCTGCTTCTGCTGGCTCAGGAGACTCAAGGCCCCCACATTCATCAGAACCTACCTCCGTGTTCTCAGGATCTCATGCAGCTGTCAAGCCCTCATCCTTTCTGCTCACTGCCCTACCCCATTCATGGGAATCCTGGCAAAACTTTAAGCTTGCACAAATCAGCCACTCGCAGCATCAAAAAGGTCTGAATTTGGAATCAACAGCATAGCTATATGAACTCAGAGGTTCCTAAAGGGTGCTCTGACTCCACAGCTGTACCTGGAGCTGAGCCCCTCGCCCCTTTTTATCCAGTGTGGTTGCCTGGTGCAGCAGGAGGAGAGCCCCTCACAGTCCTGTTGGTTCTCCCATGGCGGCCAAGAACCAGTTTCATCTCTGTGCTTCTGCATTCCTGGCACTGTGCCCAGTAACACCTGTACCCGTTAACACTGGGTGAAGAAGACAGAAGCCACTCCAGTACTCCCAGAAAGGGTAGGAGCTGGAGGCTTAGAAAGTTGCAGAAGTGGTGCCCTTGCAGGAGCTGTGCTCATGGGGGAGAGGAGTCAGTGGCACTCACTGGGCATCCTCCTTGCAGTCTCAGAAGTCCAGGATCCCCTCCACCACGAACTACCCAGGGGCCAGATCACCCCAGCAGGCATGTGTCCGGGGGCTTTCCCAAACCTCCAGCCAGCCTCACGCCTGCAGGCTGCCCAGACATCTGCTCACAGTGCTCCATAGGAAACTGGCCTGAGCCGCCCCTCCAGATCTTACATGAACACCTCTCACTGGAGACCATCCCAGATCAGTGACCAGGAAGGGGCTTCCAGGAGCGGCTCCGTGGGTTCCTCTCCTGCGTTACAGGCAGGGTGTGCAAAGATATTGGGCACAAAGGCATGTGGACGCTGGGTATGGACCAGGCAGGGCTGGTCCTTCTGTTGCCAGCAGTGATTGTACCGAGCATACCTTTCATTGCAGTGCTTTTCTCAGTCAGCCGTCCTTCAGTGAAACCCCCTCACATCAGTTGTGTGTGCACATCCATTCTTTTTAGTGGCTGAGTCATTTCCAGACATGGATTACTGTAACTCAGCCAGCCATTTGACAAGTCAGCTTGGTCCTGGATGCCTCCCTTCCCCCTCCCTCCCTGAAGGTCAAACACTGGGAGAGCTCCCAGCTCTCCATCCTCTGTCGCTTGTGGGGGAGGGCATCTCATCTGTCACCTGTACTGCTGCAGTCACCCCTCAGTGTTCCTTCTGCCTTCAGCTTGGCCCAGTTCTGATGGTCTCTGCCATTTCACCAGAGTAATTGTTCCTAAATGCAAATACTTAATTTTTCTACAATAAAATCTGATCCATACATCCCCCTCCCCATCCCACCCTTTTAGATTGTCACGGAACCCCTGTTTGAGTTTCCTGAGACATACAGCAAATAACCATTGGCTATCTATTTTACATATGATAGTATAAGTTTCCATGTTACTCTATCCATGCATCTCACCCTCTCCTCCCCTCTCCCCATGTCCATAAGTCTGTTCTCTATGTCTGTTTCTCCATTGCTGCCCTGCAAATAAATTATTTGATACCATCTTTCTAGATTCTGTATATATGCATTAGTATACAATATTTATCTTTCTCTTTCTGACTTACTTCACTCCATATAATAAGCTCCAGTTTCATCCACCTCATTAGAATGGACTCAAATGCACTCCTTTTTATGGCTGAGTAGTATTCCATTGTGTATAGGTACCACAACATCTTTATCCATTCATCTGCTGATGGACATCTAGGTTGCTTCCATGTTCTAGCTGTTGTATATAGTGCTGCAATGAACAATGGGATACATGTATCTCTTTCAATTTTGGTTTCCTCAGGGTATATGCTAGGAGTGGGATTGCTGGGTTATACGGTGGTTTTATTCCTAGTTTTTGGAGGAATCTCCATGCTATTTTCCATAGAGGCATAGATATTTTTCTACAATAAAAAGCTGATCTGGCCACACTCCTATTGAAAATGCTTCAGTGACTTGTCTTTGCCCCTGGGATAAAGTCCAGACTTCATGGCACACTTCACAAGACCCTTCAAGGGATGCTCCCTCTCAACATTTCCCTCTCCCTGAATCCATCAGCTTCCCTAACCAGTCTCCTCGCCTCTGGGCTTTACTCACATGTAAGTACCTTCAGTGCTCAAATGTGCCAGATAATGATACTTCCAGGTTTATTCAGGTGCTGTCCTCCCCCTACTCACCTCCTCCTGACCCTTTGCCAAAAAGCTTTACTCTACTGAGGTCTCAGCCTAAGTGAGACATCCTCCAGAAAGCACCGCTGATCATCCTCCCAGCCTGAGTTAGAGCCTCTCCTAGGGCCCTTGTCAGACCCTGTATCATGCACGACACTTAGGTCTCATTGTTGTCCTCTGACCTCCTGCCTCACTTCTCTGTATTAGTTAGCTGGTTGCTGGAAGTAATCTATCAAGAAACTTATTGAGGCTCTTTATTGTCCCCTCACTCAGCCATTCTTAGCCCTTGGCCTTTTCATGTTCATGCTTGTCACCTCATGTTTGCAGCCCCAGGTATCACGTCTGCGTTGCAGTCAGTAAGAGTGGGGAACAACAGCACAAGGCAACACGCCTCTTAAGTCTACACCCCTTTATATCAGGTATAAAAATTCTTTTCAGACACCTCCCAGTAGAGTTTGGCCCAGATCTGAGCCCTGAGGAATGACATCTAGAGATTTAGTGAAGGAGGAAGAGGTGCTATTTAAAGGAACAGAGCAGCATTGGAATAAGAGAATGTAATGCCTTAGAAGCGAGAGTGGCAAACACCATGCACTGCATTAGATACTGCGTCTCCCACCACCCCCCAAAAAGAAGAGGGAATCAGGAAGGATGGAGAGGTCAGCTATATGAATGGGTACAGAGCAGTGACCTTGGATTTATCTGCATCAAGGTCGTTGGTCATCTTGAAAACAGCTGCTTGTAGAGCAGTGCTCACAAAAGCCATCTTGCAGCAAGTCAGAGTTAAAGTTCACAAATGTAACATCTCTTGTCCTCCAACCGTTGTTTAAATTGTCTGCACATACTATCGTTGGTATCAGAATACAAAACAGTGCTAATCAGTTTTTGATTAATACATCCAAAGTATCAGTCATATAAAATTTTTATATTATGATTTGTTATATTTGGACAAGCATCTGGTGAGCTATAACCTCTTGGAAGATTAGTTGAGGCAGCCTTTGGACTAATTTCCTTCTACACATTTCTGTAAAAATAAACTAACTAAAACTACCTGTATAATTACCAGTTAGCTTAGAGGACTGGGTATTTCCATTGGTTCTTTCTATTTCTGTCTGCATTTAATAGCCAGGAAATTCAGCATTGTTGCCTGCAAAACGTAAATGAGATCTTCAGCTTATGGCAATATGGCAGGCAAAACATTATGGGAAAGTTCTCACTCTAAAACACTTAAAAACAGGTAATTTACCTTAAATCCTTTAAAAATGTTATTTACTGTTTGTTTTAGATAACTAATGTATTCAAACAGTTCAAAACTTAAAAAGACACTTAAAGCATTGAACCCCCTTCTGTGCCTTCTCCCCAGTTCCTGCCTGACCTGTTAGTTTCTTATTTACCCTTCCAACCTTTGTGTAAACAGATGAAAGTAAACATTTATATATATTTTTTTTTCTGTCCTTACTGAAAACATGGCATTATGAATATTTCACACCTGGCTTATTTCACTCCTAGGGTATGCTGGAGACCTTCCCATGGCCCCTTCATCATTCTTTCATGCACATCAGAACATTATGTCAGGGGGGAGTAGACTGTAGTTTATTTAAATATTCTCTTATATGTGAGCATTTAGCTCGTTTCATTATTTTGCTGTTATAAACAGTGCTGCAACGACCATCTTGTACCTACCTCATATTTATTGTTGTTCAATCACTAAGTTGTGTCCAACTCTTTGTGACCCCATGGACTGCAGCATGTCAGGCTTCCCTGTCTTTCACCATCTCCTGGAGCTTGCTCAAACTCTTGTCCATTGAGTCGGTGATGCCATCCAACCATCTCATCCTCTGTTGCCCCCTTCTCCTCCTGCCTCCAGTCTTTCCCAGCATCAGGGTCTTTTCCAATGAATCAGCTCTTCACATCAGGTGGTCTAAGTATTGAAGCTTCAGCTTCAGCATCAGTCCTTCCAATGAATATTCAGGACTGATTTCTTTTAGGATGGACTGGTTGGATCTCCTTGCAGTCCAACGGACTCTCAAGAGTCTTCTCCAACACCACAGTTCAAAAGCATCAATTCTTTGGTGCTCAGCCTTCTTTATGGTCCAACTCTCACATCCATACTTGACTACTGGAAAAACCGTAGCTTTGACTGTATGGACCTTTGCTGCCAAAGTAATGTCTCTGCTTTTTAATACACTGTCTCGGTTTGTCATGTTTATAGGTATCTCTGTAAGATAAATTCCCAGAAGTGGGGTGGCTAAGTCACAGGATAAGGGTATTGTAATTGTGGTGAATCCTGGGAAATTGCCTTGCTTGCTTGGGGAATATATTATTCCATATGCTCACTAGCCAGCAGCTAAGCAAGACTGTTCACCCACTAACTTGGTAATCAGGTGATTGCCAACTTTTGTATTTTGACCCTCTGATATGTGTAAAATGGTTTTGCAGATTTTTGTCTAATATATTTGTAAATTGCATTTCTTCTGTGAATAAAATCAAGCATCTTTTCATATGTTTCTTATGTTTCGTGGACATTTATAATTCTTTTTTTGTGAACTCTCTTTTCATGTCCTTTTCCTGTGTGTCTTTTGAATAGTTAGTCTTTTTTTCCTTATTGGTTCCAGGCAAAAAGCATGCACACTGCACATGCACACACATGCCCACACAGGAGGAAACAGAGACATGCCCCCTGTCGTATCTGCCCTGTGTGCCCAGCTGGGGAGCCACGGCTGCTGTGGCTAACAGCTAAGGCCTCCAGAGTTGTCATCCTAACCAGAGGATGTCACCTCACCCAAGACTCTACCCTCCTGGAGGCACCCCCATCCAGTGCCTTCTTTATGTCCGAGCGTAAGAGCTCAACCCCTTACTGATACCCACCAGGGTTCTTAGCCTTCCCCCATCAAAGATAATTGACTAGAGACCAGACAAGAAATTCAGGCAAGGTTTTATTGGAATCCGTGCTGCTGCAGGTGGGAGCAAGAATAAACAACAGGTTCCATTGCTCACTCGCTTGCTAAGTGAGGGGTAAGCATGTTCCTTATATGAGGTGAGGGTAGGGGTGTATGTGTGTGCAGGGGGCATGTGCAGTACCCTGCTTTTGCTCTCTTCAGAAGTGGCAGTTGGGTTTTTCTGTCTTTTGAATCTTTTTGTCCAGAATTTGCCCTAACTATACATGCATGGGGTTGTTTTCAGTCCCATACAGTTTCTTTGTATATTATTGCTTGAGGAGAGATGTCCAGGTACAAGTATTGCAGCACTGCAGCAAAGAGTCCCAGATCCCAGCCTATCCCATTACCACAGAGTGGACATCTCTGAAGGGCCACCCCCACTCCCGTGCCACCTGCCAATTCAGCCGAGGCCCTATTGCACCTTCATCCCCCACAGCATGCCCCCCTTCAGATTTTCTCATGAACAGACCTGCCTCAGAGATGACGCCTTGTTCGTGATAGAAGTTGCAAGCATTTTCCCAATTGACATTTGCCTTTTGATACTTTGTATAAATAGAAGTCTCCCTGGGGTTTCCACTTCCATTGCATGGTTTTGTCTGATTGTTCATGTACCAGTTATTGAGGCGGCGGGGTGGGTTGGAGGGCTGGAAGTGCCCCCTCCCCCCGACTGCTGTTATGTTTCAGAGCCTCCCTGGTTATTCTTACTTAGTTTACCAAATGAACGTTAAACTCTACATGTCTGACTCCAAGAAGGAAAAAAAATGCTTATATTTATGAGGACAGATTAAATTTACAAATTAGCTTATGAAGAAATGGTGATATTGAGTCTTCCAACTATGAACATAGTGTATGCAGTTCTACTTTTCTGCCTTTTAGGGATATCATGATTATTCCACATACGTGTTTTACACATCTCTTTTAAGTTCCTTTCTCAGTATTTTTCTTTTAGTTGCCATTATAAATGGAATATTATCTTCCATTATGTCTTCTAACTTATTTTTGTTTATATTTGAAGGCTGTTTTTCATGTATGTCAATTCTTCATCCTTTGTATTGGTGCTATTCAGACTCTGTCCAGCTCTCTTCCTCCCTCTAGTGGGAACATGGGTGCATTACCCCTCCTGGCCCCTGTGGCTGGATGGGCCCTTTGACTAGTTTCTTGCCATGGGGTTGTGAACCGAAATGAGGTGACACTTCTGAGTCAGAGTGTTTGATCCTTAGTTGGAGATGCTCCAGGACTTTCTCTCCCTCTGACACATTGAAGGGCAGTTTTTAAGGGTAGCTGCAGAGCTGGAGCTGACCCACAGCAGATTTTGGGGCCGAGCCGAAAAACAAACATTTGTTGTGGTGGTCTCACAGGTTTGGAGGCTGTTGCCATAAAATAGCTGGCATTCTTCTGTGAATAGCCCATGTCAGTGTGCTTATCTTAGTATCTCAGAGTAATTTCTGGTTTAGAGTTTTTACTTTTTATCTAATATGCATATATTCATATTTCTTATGTCTTATTTTCATATGTGCCTGGGATTTGTTTTAACCGGGTCTAGTAAGACACACACACACAGAAACGACCGTCATGAAGCAAGCAAGTTTTCCTCCCAGTTCTGTAGAGGTGGGAGTCATAGCACACAGGGCTACCCGGGGAAGCATCAGGGTCAGAAAGCAGAGGAAGTGAGGGGAGCACGTGGACGCAGGATATTGTTACTGCAGGAAGGACGGGGCAAGGCAGGGTGGCTGGGTTTAGGATGACTGATTGAGTCATTTCAGCAGGCATGGGGAGGCTGCCCCTGAGCCATCTCCGCCCTGGACGACTGCCCAGAGCGGGAGGGCCTGACAGAGGCGGTGGCTGGGGTGTGGGCTCTGGATTGGCTCGTTTTTCTTATTGAAAGGCACACTTGCTGGGGAGTCACTTGTCATTACTAAAACCTGAGAGTTCTGGGAAGAGTGAGCTCTCACAGGTCAGCAAGACCTCAAAAATACAGAAAATAAACAGTATGATTAATCCATCTCCACTACGAACGGAACTCCTTAGCATTATAAAGTGGCCTTCCTCATCTTCCGTAGTGCCTTTTGGCCTGAATTCTGCTTTATTTGATGTAAGATTATGACCACCTATATTGCCTTTTGTTGTTCTTATGATTATTGTTATTGTTTTATCTCTGCCTGATAAACCATGGTTCCTCTCCTTTAGTTATAACCTTTCTGAATCACTTCACTTTGAATATAGCTCCCATATACAGCACAAGTTGGTCCTCGCTTTTTAAAGTAATATGAAAAATCATTTTCTTTAACTAGCTGCATTAAACCTATTTAAACTTATTGCTATGACAGATATGGTTGGTCTTAATTCTGTCATATTATATTTTCTATTTATATATAAATATTTAAATGACTTTCACTATATTTTATTAGCTTTTTATTTTTAAATGTTTTTTCTGCTGTTCAGAACACTTACATTTTTTAATCTAGTGTTTACTTTTAAAAAGTCTACTTTTATGTACTACTATCCTCGTTCCCTTTTTCCCTTGTTTAATGTATTTATTTTTATTGAAGTGTAATTAATTTACAATATTGTGTTAGTTTCAAGTGTACAGCAAAGTGATTCAATTATACATATATATATATATGTATTCTTTTTCAGATTCTTTTCCATCATACATTATTAGAAGATACTGAGTATAATTCCCTGTGCGACAGTAGGTCCTTGTTGTTTACCTATTTTGTATATAGTAGTGTGTATATATTAATTCCAAACTTGCAGTTTATCTTTCCCTGCTACCCCATTGTCTCCTCTGGTAACTGTAAGTTTGTTTTCTGTGTCTGTGAGTCTGTTTCTGTTTTGAAAATAAGTTCATTTGTATCTGGTTTTTTTTTTTTTTTTTTTTTTAGATTCCACATATAAGTGGTATAATGTGGTATTTGTCTTTCTCTGACTTAGTCTGAGGATCTCTAGGTCCATCCATGTTGCTGCAAAAGGCATTATTTCATTCTTTTTATGGCTAAGTCATATTCCATTGTGGGGCTCCCCCGGTGGCTCAGTGGTAAAGAATCGCCTGCCAATGCAGGAGACACAGGTTCAATCCCTGGGCCGAGAAGATCCTCTGGAGAAGGAAATGGCACCCCACTCCAGTATTCTTGCCTGGGAAATCTCACAGACAGAGGAGCCTGGCAGTCTACAGTCAATGAAGTCGCCAAGAGTCAGATATGACTGAGCAACTAAACAACAAAATATTCATCTATCACCCATGTCGGTGGACATTTAGGTTGCTTCTCTGTCTTAGTTGTTGAAGAGTGGGGCTATAAACATTGGGGTGCATGTATCTTTTCAAATTAGAGTTTTCTTCAGATATGCCCAGAGTGGGATTGCAGGATCATATGGTAAGTCTATTTTTAGTTTTTTTAAGGAACCTCCATACAGTTATCCACAGTGGCTGTACCAATTTATATTCCTACCAACAGTGTAGGAGGGTTCTCTTTTCTCCACACCCTCTCCATCATTTATTGTTTGTAGATTTTTTGATGATGGCCATTCTGATCAGTATAAATTGATACCTCATTGTAGTTTTGATTTGATTTGCATTTCTCTAATAATTAGTGATGTTGAGTATTTTTCCATGTGTTGGTTGACCATCTATATGTCTTCTTTGGTGAAATATCTATTTAGATCTTCCACCCATTTTTTGATTGGATTGTTTGGTTTTTTGATACTGAGCTGCATAACCTGCTTGTATATTTTGGATATTAATCCTTTGTCAGTTGTTTCATTTGTAAATATTTTCTCCCATTCTGTCTTGTCTATCCTTTGTCAGTTGTTTCATTTGTAAATATTTTCTCCCATTCTGTCTTGTCTATGGTTTCCTTTGCTATGCAAAGGCTTTTAAGTTTAATTAGGTCCCCCTTGTTAATTTTTGTTTTTATTTCCATTACTCTAGGGGATGGATCAAAGAAAATATTACTGTGATTTATGTCAAAGAGTGTTCTGCCTATATTTACCTCTAGGAGTTTTATAGAATCTGGTCTTACATTTAGATATTTAATCCATTTTGAGTTTACTTTGTTGATGCTGTTAGAGAATGTTCTAATTTCATTATTTTACATGTAGCTATCCAGTTTTTGAGCATTGCTTATTGAAGAAACTGTCTTTTCTTTTGTATATTCTTGCCTCCTTTGTTGTGGATAAATTGACCATGTGAGCATGGGTGTATTTCTGGGCTTTGGAATTCCTAGCCACAGCAATCAGAAAAGGAAAAGAAATAAAAGGAATCCAAACTGGAAAAGAAGTAAAACTTACTGTTTGCAGATGATGATGCTATACATAGAAAAAGATACTACCAGAAAGCTACTAGAGCTCATCAATGAATTCAGTAAAGTTGCTGGGTACAAAATTATACACAGAAATTTGTTACATTTCTATACACTAGTAACAAAAGATCAAAAAGGGAAATTAAGACCACATGATAAATATAATTAATACTGCTATATGTTATATATGAGAATTGTTAAGAGAATAAATCCTGAGTCTTCATTAAAAGGAAAAATATTTTTTCTATTTCTTTAATGTTATATTTATATGACAATAAATTTTTGCTAAACTTACTGTGATAAACATTTCATGATGTATGTAAATCATTATGCTGAACACCTTCAACTTATGCAGTACTGTATGTTATTTATATCTCAACAAAACTGGGAGAGAAATGAAAAGTTAAAAAAAAAAAGAATTTAAGAAATTACCATTGCATCAAAAAGAATAAAATGCCTAGGAATGAATCTACCTAAGAAGACCTGTACTGTGAAAAATATAAGTCCTTGATGAAAAAAATAAAAGCTGACACAAACAAATGGAAATACATACCTTGTTCTTGGAGAGGAAGAATCAATATTGTTAAAATGACCATATAACCCAAGGCAGCCTACAGATGCAGTGCAATTCCTGTCAAATTAAAATGGCATTTTTGGCAGAACTAAAACAAAAAAAAATTTTTTAACTTGTATGGAAACACAGAAGACCCTAAATATCCAAAACAGTTTTAAGAAAAAAGAAGATAGTTGGAGGTATCATGCTCCCTGACTTCAGACCATATTACAAAGCTGCAGTCATCAAAACAGCATGGTACTGGCACAAGAACAGACATCTAGATCAATGGAACTGATCTAGACTAGTAGATCAGGTTAGTTTTGTAATTTAAAATATCTTTCTGATATTTAGAAGTTATATTTTTATCTGGTGATTATTTTAAAATTTTCTACCTTGATGTATTATCCTTTCCCTTTTTCTTATAGTTGGTGTCAATGATCTGCCTCAATAAAACTAGTTTATATCTTCTTCCTCTTCCCACTCTCTCTTCTACCATCCAATTTAGTTAGTGGTATATGGTTCACACGTTTCTAGTGTTTTCCTTAATACTGTTATATATGTTTGCCCTCCACTCTTGGGCGACAGATCAGCCCCAGGGCAGCTAGTGGCAGCAGTGAGGCCAGGGAACCCTCTGCTCCTGGGTGTCCTCCAACATCGGTTCCAATCTTCCCCAGACCCCCTTCCCAGCCACTCCAGTGGGACCTCTGCCTCAACCCCCGGGCAGCACTCTGACCAACATCCAACAGCCAGTGAAGGTTTACACACTAAACAAGGACCAGCAGTGGGACAACCAGGGCACTGGGTGTGGCATCCAGCTGCGTGGAGCAGCTGAAGGGCATGTCTCTGCTAGTCAGAGCTTGAAAAAACGTGGTCCACTGGGGAAGAATGGCAAATCACTGCAGTATTCTTGCCTTGAGAAGCCCGTGAACAGTATGAGAAGGAAAAAGATACAACACTGAAAGATGAACTCCCCAGGTCGGTTGCTGTCCAATATACTACTGTGAAAAAGCAGGGAAATAGCTCCAGAAAGAATGAAGAGGCTGAGCCAAAGTGGAAACAACACCCAGTTGTGGATGTGCCGGGTGGTGAAAGGAAAGTCCGATGCTGTAAAAGAACAGTGTTGCATAGGAACCTGGAATGTTAAGTCCATGAATCAAGGTAAATTGGATGTGGTCAAATAGGAGATGGCAAGAGTGAACATCGACATTCTAGGATATAGTGAACTAAAATGGATGGAAATGGGTGAATTTAACTCAGATGACTATTATATCTACTACTGTGGGCAAGAATCCCTTAGAAGAAACAGAGTAGCTCTCTAGGTCAACAAAAGAGTCTGAAATGCAGTACTTGGCTACAATCTCAAAAACGACAGAATGATCTCCATTTGCTTTCAAGGCAAACTATTCAACATCACAGTAATCCAAGTCATGCCCCAACCACTTGCTGAAGAAGCTGAAGTTGAACGACTCTCTGTAGACCTACGAGACCTCCTAGAACTGACACCAAAAAAAAAATGTCCTTTTCATTTTAGCAGACTGGAATGCGAAACTAGGAAGTCAGGAGATAACTGGAGTAACAGGCAAGTTTGGCCTTGGAGTACAAAATGAAGCAAGGCAAAGCCTAACAGAGTTTTGCCAAGAGAACACACTGGTCATAGCAAACACCCTCCTCCAACAACACAAGAGATGACTCTACACATGGACAGCACTAGGTGGTCAATACCAAAATCAGATTGATTATATTCTTTGCATCTGAAGATGGAGAAGCTCTATACCATCAGCAAAAAACAAGACCTGAAGCTGACTATGGTTCAGATCATAAACCCCTTATTGCAAAATTCAGGCTCAAACTGCAGACAGTAGGGAAAACTACTAGTCCGTTCAGGTATGACCTAAATTAAATCCCTATGGTTGTACAATGGAGGTGATGAATAGATTCAAAGGACTGGATTTGGTAGGCAGAGTGCCTGAAGAACTATGGATGGTGGTTCATACTGTTATACAGGAGGTGGTGACTAGAACCATCCCCAAGAAAAAGAAATGCAAGAAGACAAAGTGGTTATCTGAGGAGGCCTTACAAATAGCTGAGAAAAGAAGAGAAGTGAAAGGCAAAGGAGAAAGGGAAGCATATACCCAACTGAATGCAGAGTTTCAGAGAACAGCAAGGAGAGATAAGAAAGCCTTCCTAAGTGATCAATGCAAAGAAATAAAGGAAAACAATAGAATGAGAAAGACTAGAGATCTCTTCAAGAAAATTAGAGATACCAAGGTAACATTTCATGCAAAGAAGGGTACAATAAAGGACCTAACATGAGCAGAGGAGATTAAGAAGAAGTGGCAAGAATACACAGAAGAGCTGTACAAAAAAGGTCTTAATAAACTGGATAACCATGATGGTATAGTTACTCACCTACAGCCAGACATCCTAGAATGTGACATCACGTGGGCCTTAGGAAGCATCACTACAAACAAAGCTAGTGGAGGTGATGGAATTCTAGCTGAGCTATTTAAAATACTAAAAGATGATGCAGTTAAAGTGCTGCACTCAGTAAGTCAGAAATTTGGAAAACTCAGCAGTGGCCACAGCACTGGAAAAGGTCAGTTTTCATTCCAATCCCAAAGAAGGGTAATGCCAGAGAATGTTCAAGCTCATTTTACATGCTAGCAAGGTATTGCTCAAAATCTCTCAAGCTAGGCTTCAACAGTACATGAACTGAGAACTTCCAGATGTACAAGCTGGATTTAGAAAAGGCAGAGGAACCAGAGATCAAATTGCCAACATCTGCTGGATCATAGAAAAAGCAAGGGAATTTTTAAAAAATCTTCTTCTGCTTGTTTGACTGCACTAAAGCCTCTGACTATGTGGATCACAACAAACTGTGGAAAATGCTGAAAGACATGGGAATACCAGACCACCTTACTAGACTCCCAAGAAACCTGTTTGCAGGTCAAGAAGCAATAGTTAGAACTGGACATGGAACAGTAGACTGGTTCAAAATTTGGAAAGTATATCAAGGTTGTACATTGTCACCCTGCTTATTTAACTTATATGCAGAGTACATCATGTAAAATGCAGGGCTGAATGAAGCACAGGCTAGAATCAAGACTGCCAGGAGAAATATCAGTTACCTCAGAAATGCAGATGATACCACATTAATGGCAGAAAGTGAAGAAAAACTAGAGAGCCTCTTGATGAAGGTGAAAGAGAAGAGTGAAAAAGCTGGCTTACAATTCAGCATTCAAAAAACGAAGATCATGGCATCTAGTCCCATAATTTCATGGCAAATAGATGTTTCATGGGAAACAGTGACAGACTTTATTTTCTTGGGCTCCAAAATCACTGCAGACAGTGACTCTAGCCAGAAAATTAAAATGTGCTTGCCTCTTGAAAGAAAAGCTATAACAAACCTAGACAGCATATTTAAAAGCAGAGACATCACTTTGCTGACAAAAGGCTGTCTAGTGAAAGCTATGGTTTTTCCAGTAGTCACATATAGATGTGAAAGTTGGACCATAAAGAAAGCTGAGTACTGAAGAATTGGTGCTTTTGAACTGTGGTGCTGGAGAAGACTCTTGTGAGTCCCATGGACAGCAAGGAAATCAAACCAATGAATCCTAAAGGAGATCAACTCTGAATATTCATTGGAAGGACTGGTGCTGAAGCTGAAGCTCCAATACTTTGGCTACCTGATGCTGATAGTGGACTCATTGGAAAAGACCCTGATGCTGGGAAAGATTGAGGGCAAGAGGAGAAGTGGGCAACAGAGGATGAGACAGTTGGATGGCATCACCGACTCAATGGACATGAGTTTGAGCAAACTTCAGGAAATAGTGAAGGACAGAGAAACCTGGCCTGCTGCAGTTCATGGCATCCCAAAGAGTTGGACATGACTTAGCAACTGAACAACAACAAATTATATAAGTTCAGATGTGTATATTTGACCTGCCAACTTTGAATACTATCTTGTACTCCCATGTAGTACAGCTAAAGCAACTGTGGTGGACTCTGCTTTCTACCACTTTTGTTTTGGCAGAATATTCTCCTCTGTCATTTGTATCTGTACCTTTGCTTTTACTTGGCTGTACATTTAAATACATTTACTGCTCCCTCAATTTCCCTTTGCCAAACCTCCATTCATTCTTGACTGGCTGGAACTCATCTTCTCATAATTTTCTCAAGAACAATACATGTGACTATTATTTCCTGAACTCATACCTGTTTTAAATGGTTTGTCTATAACCTTTATCCATGAAAAAAATAGCCTAGATGGGTATAAACATTTCCTAGCTCATACTTGTTTATTTTTTTCAGTATCTTCAGGCATTGAATTTGGTTGCCAAGAACTATGTTACCAGCCTGATTTTTTTTTCCTTTTTGCTGAAATATTCAAATAATTCTCTTTATCTTTAAAACATAATAATGTTATAAGGCTATATCATGAACACTGTCCTTATATTTCTTTATTATACTAGGGCAGTCTTCTTGCAGCTTTTCAATGTGTATGATCAAGTATTTATGTTAGAAATTCTCTATTTTGAAAGGCTAAATCTGTGATTGCTTTTCTTAGATTTCTCTCCTGAAACTGACATCTCCTCTGCTCCTGATTTTCCTCCCCTTTTCCCTGGTTGGATACCCAAGATCACTAGATGGTGGCTGTCCCGTTTTTATTTCTTCTTAATTAATGAAAGGATAGTGTGGAACTTGTACATTTTTAATTGTTTAACATTTGTATCTCTGTGAATGAAGTTTCCACAGTGGTTAAGAATATGCCTACCAATGCAGGAGACGCAGGAGACATGGATTTTGATCTCTGGGTCAGGAAGACCCCCTGGAGAAAGAAATGGCAACCCACTCCAGTGTTCTTGCCTGGAGAATCCCATGGACAGAGGAGCCTGGTGGGCTACAGTCCATGGGGTCACAAAGAATTGGACATGGCTGAGCATGCACACACACACACAATTTTTCTGAAATGATAAGATAAAGCATAATATATGGGCATGGTACTATGTCTTTTTTTTAATTTCTTTTTTTTGAGAATCAGCAGAAAAGGGAATTATAAGCACCCGGATGTGGACCACAGTGCCTGTTCAATGCAATGTGATTTCACATGACAAATGCTTTCCTTATCTTAAAGTTTCATGAAGTTTTATTACAATCGCATTTTAGCATACCATTTTGTTGAGTTTGCCTGGTGATAAGGGAATAATAAATTACTTCCATATGATAAGAAAAATGCTGTCCCTTTTAATCATAGCTTTCTTATTTTGAGCTCCAATGATGTATATGTGGCATTTCTTTCACCTGTAGTCTCTGTCTACCGTTTCCCCTGTAACCTTTTGTTTATTTCTGTCTCATTTTGTTCACTTTACTAATTTTGATCTTTATGTTTTTTTACTGTGGTATCTGCACCTGTTTTCTCTCTGCTTCCTTATAATGGAGTTTCATCTCTGAAATTATTTTAACTCTTTTTTTCTCCTGAGTTTAGTCAGTTCTTGTTTCATAGCTTCCCATGGGATCATACATCTCTGCTTCAGTGTTTTCCTTAATGGATGTGATGCTTTAGTGCTAAATTAAAGTATACATACCCCTTCAAGAGAGAAAACAAAATACAGTGTTTAACTTGAGATCAAACCTCACTTGATGTTCTTGTTAAGACAAAAATAAAATGAATTAGAAGTTTAAAACAGAAGCACATCACCAGTAGACTTTGCTGGAAGGTAAAACCTGTCCCTGCTGGTATCCCAGTCACCTGCATGTGACAAACCCAAACCGAGGCAGCGCCCAGAAGGAAACATTTATCAGGCAACTGCCTCCACTTCTCAAGGTTTCAAGTTGAGAAATTGCAGACAGTGATACTGTCCTACCAGAAATACTGTCCTTGGAGCAATACTGCTGGAACATCATTAGAAACTCAGGTCGGCTACAGGATAAAAATGAGTATTTCTAGCTGTGCAAATTGCTCTTGCAAATCAAATCAGGATTCTGCACGTAAAGAATCAGAGGGGAATATTGATTAGATAATTGACTGGCATCTGCCGTTGTTGAACATTTGGCCTGGAAACTTGGGATACAGACTGTAACTGGACCTATGGCTATTCCCATAGAGGTGGACTTAATCTTCAAAATGGGATATAAATTAAGAGGAAAAAAAGAACAAGAAGAAAAATGGGGGTGGGGGCGGTGTATCCGTGTGCTTTAAGGGCAGGAAAAGGCAAAGGAGCCAGCAATGGGGACATAGAGTGTTCAGAGTCATAGGACGAAGGGGCTGTTAAGACGTCATGTTGGACAGAGGCCTTCTGGTGTCTGCCTAGTGGCCTGGTGGCCTGCTAGTGTTTTAGGGGATGACCTGAATGACACATGAATGGGAATTTCATGTAGTACAGGTGAGTCTATGGGGAGCAGAGTAAAGACCCAGCAGGTGAGAACAGTGTCAAGGTGGGGGTCCGGAAGGAGGGAAAGTCCTATTACTGAGTCAGGACGGCAGAGGAGAGGATTTCAAGGGTGGTCAGCGGCCAGGAGCCTTGACACCCACAACAAGGCCAGGTCCAAGGGAACTGTAGCCCCCAGAAGCTTAGGCTTTGATCAAGACAGACCTGGATTTGAATCTCAGTTCTGTCACTTGCAAGCTGGATTTCAACCATAAGTGACAGAGGTTGGACTATTCATAATAAGTGAAAACTTGTTATGAATAGTCTTAACACTAAGAGCTATCCATGTGCCCAGAACTGTACAAATGTAGTCTCCTCGCCTCACTTACCCCTCCTTGGAACTTTCATTCAGGGCATTTTGTTATCCCGATTGCACAGAAACATAACCTGAGGTTTCCCGTGGTGGTGTGCTCTACTTACGGTCACGGAAGTAGCCAGGGAGCGGGGCCAGACCCAAAGCCCGGGCTCTTTACTGCTCTGCAGAACCCTCTAATAAGTGAGCTGGCTTCAGAGCTCGTCGCCTGTGGCTGCCCCAGTCACCCAGCTGTGAATCCTGCCCGCCCTCAGCCCACTCCCTCACTGAGGTGGTGCCACCATGGTGGGTCTCTGTCCTGCCCACCCTCAGCCCACTCCCTCACTGAGGTGGTGCCACCATGGTGGGCCTCTGTCCTGCCCACCCTCAGCCCACTCCCTCACTGAGGTGGTGCCACCATGATGGGCCTCTGTCCCGCCCGGCCTCAGCCCACTCCCTCACTGAGGTGGTGCCGGCCTCAGCCCACTCCTTCACTGAGGTGGTGCCACCATGGTGGGTCTCTGTCCTGCCCGCCCTCAGTCCACTCCCTCACTGAGGTGGTGCCGGCCTCAGCCCACTCCCTCACTGAGGTGGTGCCACCATGGTGGGTCTCTGTCCTGCCCGCCCTCAGTCCACTCCCTCACTGAGGTGGTGCCAGCCTCAGCCCACTCCATCACTGAGGTAGTGCCACCATGGTGGGCCTCTGTCCTGCCTGCCCTCAGCCCGCTCCCTCACTGAGGTGGTGCCACCATGGTGGGCCTCTGTCCCACCCGGCCTCAGCCTGCTCCCTCATGAGGTGGTGCCGGCCGCAGCCCACTCCCTCACTGAGGTGGTGCCACCATGGTGGGCCTCTGTCCTGCCTGGCCTCAGCCCCCTGCCTCACTGTGGTGGTGCCACCATGATGGGCCTTTGTGCCCTTCACCTCATCTTCCCTCCGTGTGACTTCTGTTGGGACTCTCCCAGACTTAAGAGTGGACAAGATGAAAGGGGATCTTGAAACGTATGCTCTCTGAGCACCAAACCCTACTCCTAGGCCACCAAGAGCCTGTCCCTCTCCGCTGTATTTTCTGTCTTTAGATACAGTCTGTACGACCCGCCAGTGTCAAGCTCATCCCTGGGCCATCCTTCCCTGTCCACGTGTCTGTAAGTTACCACTTGCGTTCCTGGTTGTGCTGAGCAGCTGTCTGTGGAACTGTGCAGAGCTGGAAGCAGATCTCAGAACCCCTAAACTTCTGTGGACTTTGTCTGCTGTCTGTCATGCTTGCTTCCCCTTCAGTGGCCTCATGGACCCTTTCCACATGCATAGACACTGGGGTCCTGGATCCCTGAGGAATTCTGAATTCTCTAAAATCTTAAAGTCAAGCACTTGGGGCTCATTTGGGAGCTGCAATCTGTGGACCGTGCTGCCCCCTCCGTCTTCACTCTCACCTCATACTTACTGGATCTCCATTTGCTAAGCGGTGTGGCCCAGGTGAGAACCAGGATGCTCGCCAGTTAAGGATATGGGCAGGTGTTCAGCGGATGGAGCAGGAGTCCAGGGCAGTGATGGGAGAATACGATGGAGGCAAGAGCAAGTGGGGAAAATCAGCGAGTGAGAGGTCTCTGGGTAGGAGATCAGAGCGGACTGGCCTTTGCTGATGGCTGGACACGTGCTTCCCATCATCACCCCAGCTAATCCTCTAGGCATGCAGAAGGAACATACCCTCACCCTGGAGTGCTGGTCCACAGAGGCTATGCATGATCACTGGGGTGCGGCCTTCATACTCCAGCCTGATCACCTGTGATGGGAACATAGATCGGGGGCTCTGGAAGGATCTCCTGTCAGGAATGGGTAGTAACAGCAGGACACACTCTTTCCTGAGGGTGGGAGAAGTGCCGTTGGCTGGCTCCTGGGAGCAGAAGCTGGGGTGGGGCACAGCTCTGCTAGGACCAGGTCTTGTGTACAGAACAGCCCTGCAGGAAGATGCAGTTGGTGGAAAGATGAGATTGGAGGGTTCACATGCAAACATTGTGGTGCAGCAACCTTCTAAGCCTCCCTTTCTGTTTGTGAGGAGCCAGGACAGTGCCTGCTCCCCATGGCACTGTGGGATAATAAAACCCACGGCTACACACAGTGCTCCACGGGAGCTGTTTCCCTTATAGCCAGTATTCGTGGGGCTGGTGTCATTGCTAATACATGCGTCCATATTAACATGTCTGCATTCCATGATAAGATTGCATTCTCAGTGCCTCTCCTCCACCTCCCTCTCCCTGCCCTTTTTCCCCAACAGTTTCAACCTTCCCTGGGACATTTGCGACCCTTGGCCCTGCTTTAGAGCGAGGTGCCCACCCAGGTCATTGCCCCTGCTAAGGAATAATGTCCCTAAAGGCAGAGCCTGTCCTGCCCTCAATAGACCATACCCTGGAGCATGGATGCCCACTTGATAGACACAAGCACTTAGACTTGAAAGTGCATTTGGCATTGTGTGTACACTGTGATTGTTAGTCGTGTGCAAGAGTGAAAGAGTGCTTTTATTTCTGCTTCAACTGGTTTCCATGACACAACTACTAAACAGTATTGGGGCTGCCTTCCACAAAGGACCCTACCTGTCACTACTTACAAAAACACCCCAGACCTTGCTGAGGTTTAGTTGAATAACCTGGATGATTTTGTTTGCTTTTCTTCCACATTGAGACATGCAAAGATGCTTCTGTTGTGTCTTTGTTACCTGACTGTGAAGGAAAAAAATATTATTAAATTGTAAATGATTATATGATAGAATTTAAACATTTCTGATTGATAGTATCAAGTCTGTGGCAGAAAAAAAATTAGAAGGACCAGAGGAAAATGTTCAGATATTATTTTAGACATTCAAAGCCTTGGTCTGTTGTCTGTACCACATAATTAGTCAATATAGTAAATACCTGCATTTTGAAGTTAGTTGGAAGAGGGTAAGATTTTACTTGCTTTTTAAAATTAGAGCTAAGCTTTTAATTCTTTGCCTTTAAAAAGTACATGGTTGCTTAATGGAATTGGATGCAATGTGAGCTATCTCTTTCCTTCCTCTGAAAGTCCACCAAGTCTCAGAGTCAGGGATCTGGGCTCCCACTCTGAGTCCAGACCCCATCAGCTTCCCCTTGTGCTGTGAACCCCCAGCACCCATCCCCGCCAAGTGTGCCCAGGGTGGGCACAGCTGTCTTGCCTGATGTCTCACCCAGTTCATCACCTGAGCTCTGAGGTGGCCTCTCACCAAAGCTCCCACTCAGCGAGCACCCCCCACCCCAAGCCTCTGCACTCTCCAAACTAAGCTTCAAGGAAGCACTAAAATACTGAGCGAGAGCCCAAAGTGGAAATTCTTTTTGTTTACTTTTTCTTCCTCTGTGCTTTGCTTCCCTCAGAAAATAAGCTCTGCAGCTAGGTTTTCAGAGGCATGGAAGGTTCTGCAGGGTCTATGAATCTAAGGCCAGGATAATAGGTACGTCATGTACCTCAGAGGGACCTCAGGCATGGGTGAGAAATTCTGCTTTTAGAGAGTACACATCAGGACATTTTACTCCTTCGAAAAATGAGAACTAAGACTACAAGGGCCTACTATTAGCACAGGCAACTATATTCAATATCTAGTAATAACCTATAATGGAAAAGAGTCTGAAAAAGAATAGACCTATATATGTGTAGGTATAACAACCTCTTTGCTGTATTCCTGAAACATTGCAAATCAACTGTACTTCAGGTTTGTTTTTTTTAAAAGGGTAATGAAAATGTTCTGGGATTATATAGTGTGGATAGCTGCACAACTCTGTGACTATACTAAAAACCATTGAGTGAAAAACCAAAAAAGGAAAAGAACTTAAAAAAAAAAAAACAAACAAGAACTGCTGGTGGGGAGTTTGATTGAACAGGTGCTAACAGAGACCCTTCTTTGCAAGGTTCTCTCCTAACATGTAACCATTATTCATGCATCAGTATTGTAATCTCTTGTCATTTCTCATCTCCAGGCAAAAACTGGGACCTCACGGCCGCTCTGAGTGACTATGAGCAGCTCCGACAGGTGCACACAGCCAATCTTCCACCTGTGTTCAACGAGGGCAGGTGCCCCAAACAGCCTGAGCGAGAGCCACCCCCGCCCGGGCACACAGCCGAGCGGCCCTGCCTGCCCAGGCAGGACGACATCGCCCAAGGTACCGGCTTCAGGGCCTGCCAGGCGCCAGCTTCCTGGTCCAGCATGGTTTACAAGGGGCTGGGGCAGGGGTGCACAGAAGGGTGAGGTCATCATCTTTCCCAGCTGCAGGCAGATGGGGCTCTTCAGGCACCACCCCTCACCCTGTTGTTTACAGCTTCCATTCCTGCCTCAGGGGCAAGGGAGAGTGAGTCCACTTCTCTGGGACCCCACATTCCTCCTGGAGTCCTGGTTTTCCCAGACTTGACATCTCTCACCCTTGCAAAACTATTTCCCAAGTGGCATAGACTCCAAACCTGTTCGACACTGATATTCATCATCCATGTGTTTCATGGGATGAATTCTTTTTTTCCGAACTGGGAAAATTTCATTGTAACAAATATATATAAAGGAAACCTTAGAGTTTTCTTCTCCACATCTCCCATACCTCCCGGAGACTAACCAGTGGCCCCATCCGGTTCTGTCTCCTTCTGCTCCTTCTTACTTTGCTTGTTCAGAATGCAAGCACATCCAAGTCAGATGCACATACTGCATTCGGCAGAGTGCTGGTTTCCTTGAGCAATAGATCGTGATCATATTCTCTTCATATTTTACACCATAGTATATGATTTCTTTTAAACCATATCTGTTCATGGTGATTCTGTTTCTTCTTAGATTTTGTTGTTAGTGGTGGTTTTTTGACATTACAGGCACTGCTATAATAAACTTTATACCGTAATTTGTACATACTAGTGCTCTTATTTCTATAGGCTGGCATTTCCAAGGTGGATTTGCTGTACCAACACATGTGTTTTTTTGTTTAATAACATCAGGACTTGGTTCCCAAACACATATCTTTTCACCATGTGTGAAACTGGGTGTTTCCATTCATTCTTGCCAGGACTGGGTGGTCTCATGATGGTTTTCCTACTTTGTTTTTCTACTTTGAAGGGTAAAAAATAGTTTCATCTTATCATTTGCTTGTTAGCCAGTTGGATTTCCTCTTCTGTGATATTCTTATTCAGGTACTTTGCCCATTTTTCTATTGTTTTGTTTGCATTTTTCTTATCAATTTGCAGCATTCTTTATAACGAAGACTAAACTACAAATGTATTTTGCATATATATGTGTATACATATGTATATACATCCCACAGTGTTATTTGCCTTATCATTATTCACAGAAAATTCTGCCTTACAAAATGTTTATATTACTATACATTCATGACTAAATGGGTGACCTCTCCCTTTCTTTAGAAATTCTCCTGAAATTCAAAGTTACTGACATGTTTTCTTGTATTTGTTTTTTAAATTTTGTTCTTAGGTCTTATAAGCAATTTGAAATTTTTATAAATAATAGCTAAGAATCTAGTTTTGCTTCTCTGGATTGAGAATGAGATAGTCTAGCATATTTTTTAAATAAAGCATCCCTTTCCCACTGAACTAACATGCCAACTTTGCTGTACATTAACTTAGCAAAAATGTATTTGACTCAGTTTCTGGACTCTGTGACCACCCAACCTGCTATACTTGACTCATATCTCTGCAAAGGCTAGTTCCTTTATTGCCATTCTTTTTCAAAACTTTTTCACGATTTTTGGATATTTATTCCACCATATTAATCTTAAAATTGGAATTATGATTGAAAGTGGATTGGATTTTTTTATTTTATTTCAGGGATAATTAGCATATTGTAATACTGTTTTTCCAATCAAGAATATTTCATATACTGCTTCATTTATTCACATTCTGTTAAGAGTTTAGGCACAATAAAAGCAATTTATTTTTTATCCAGTCATGTCATAAATTCTCTTATTAATACTAGTTGTTCTCAGAGAGTCTCTTGGATTTTCTACATATACAATCATAAGATCTGAAATGATTTAATACTCCTCTTAATATTTACACAATGGATTCTAATTCTCCAGTTGCCTTAGGTCAACCTTCCCATGCTGTGAGTCATTGTTGTCTGTTTCTGTTAGCTCAACCTGATTATTCAGGCTATATTGGAAACTCTATCTTGGATTATTGTTCTATGCTTACTTACTCTGTTGTCCAGAAAAGCCAAACTTGAGTTAGAAAGTTTAATGCTCGTTATCTGTTTCTTCTCTTAGCTTTTCTTCTCTTTCCACTACATTTTAGGCTGTATTTGTAGGTGCGTATGTATTCACAATTGTGAGGTTGTCTGGCTCTAATGTGTTTTTTAACAATATATAGAGTATCTCTATGTCCCATATAATTATTTTTATCTTTAAATCTGTTTTAGTTCATATTAAACCTCTCCCCTGCCTTTCTCTTGGTTCATATTTGCCTGGAATCACATTTTTTCAACCTTTCTTATCCTTGTATATCAAATATAATTATTGTAAGTAATTTATCAGCAAGTGTCACTCTATTATTCAACCCAAGAGCCTGTCTTTTAAGCAGTGAATTTAATCTACTTATTTTATTTTTATTATTGTCCTGTCTGTGCTTCTTTATGTTGCATTTTTATTTGCCATGCTTTTTTATATGTGTTTTTCTCCTTTTCTATCTTTTCTGGCTAAGTAAATTTTTCAACTAGTTTGAAAGTTATATATTCTCCTTATGTCATAGTTACCTCTATTCTATTAAAACCTGTATTTAGGTTTTCTCTCTATTAATTTTTAAAATTATCAACAGCTATATTTTACCCGGTTTTTATCTTCCCCCTCCTACCTCCATGTGCCCTCAGTCATATTTAGGTTCTTTTTACTGCTTGTTTAGACAACAGTCAACTTCTTTATTTACTCATATTTATCTTTTACTAAAAGAATACTTTTCCAAAGACTTTGCTAAAAAAAATTTTGCCTGATAAGTCTCCTAAGGCTATCAGTACCTAAAGATGTTTACATGATGTACTTAAATTTTTGTTTGGTGGAATAACAATCTGGGTCCAAATTATTTTCCCTTAAAACCATTCCACTCCTCCATTGTCTTCTTGCATCTCATTTTCATGTCTTCTAAGAGATTGCCTTGACTTGTTCTTCTAACATCCTAATTTATTCTTCACGTGAACCGTTCTGTTAATCGGCATTTCTCATTCCAAATTCCTGCTTTCTCGTTATTTTTATTGTTTCACATTGTAATATTCTATCTCTTTGAATATATCTCCTAGGTTTATTTTAAAACCTTGTCCTCCTGATGCATTCCAGCCCAAATACTTTGTGAACTTTCTATAACCATGTTCTCACTGCTGAGACATTTCCTAAGTTTTGCCTGTGAACACACAGTACCTTGCAGTTACCAGCCATCTTAGCTCGTGGTATCAGGGGAAAAGGACTAAGGCATGGACTCTGTTTTGTGTTCCTCTGAAAGAGCATGGAGGAAAGTGCACTCAAAGTGGCTAGCTCTGACTGCTTTAATGTGGGCTCAAAATGTTCTCCACTGGCTCTCTTCGCCACAGTTGGCTTTACTGCTTAGGGAACTCTCAGTTCCTCTGTTCTAGAAATTACTCATTTGTAGGAGCTTCCACTTTCTTGTGTAACTGTCAGCTCACAGGGAGTGTAGGAGGAAAGGAAGAAGGCTTGGGGCCAGCCCACCTGTTCCTGTTGTGGTTGTCTCCCAGCTCCATGAGATTTGCCCTGATGCTCCTCCAGTGGCTTTGGCCATGGCAGTGGCTGGCCTGCATTGTGGTGGTGATGCTTCAGGCAGTTACCCCACAGGGCTAGCTGCGGAGAGGAAAAGCACAGCCAGAACCCCTGCCCTCAGCCCGTTCCCACCCATCTACTCCTGTGGGCCTCCTGGGTGGGTTAGGAAGAGGGTGTTGAGGTGTGGTCACTGACTTGGCCCCCTTGTTATCCCGTTCTTAAAGTCTCCTTCATTCTGCCCTTAGATCTGACCTCTTCTAATCATTTAGCTTGGTCTTTCTGTGACTGTGTGCTCTTTCAGCACCACACTGGACAGCCTCCCAGCGTCTCTCATGCAGTGGAGATCCAGAGAGCTGACAGCTTGGCAGTTCCTGCTCTTTCTGAGCAGCAAACAATCTAACCCATTATCTTATCCTCCCAGGGAAGGATGTAGAAGGCTCCTTCTCTCTGTTCTCAGACAGACTAGCAGAATCAGGGCCTTATATGGATACTCGCCACTATCTTATTTTTATCAGGAAAAAAAAAACACAGAAGTCTATCATAACATAATTTCATTAACTGAGCCTTGCGAACAAACATATGTATTTTTTTAATTTATTTAATTTTGGCTGTGCTGGGTCTTCATTGCTGAGTGGGCTTTCTCTAGTTGTGGCGAGCAGGCTTCTCATTGTGGTAGCTTCTCTTGTTGCAGAGCACAGGCTCTAGGGCTTGTGGGCTTCAGTTGTTGTGGACTCACTAGTTATGGCATACAAGCTTAGCTGGCCTGAAGAATGTGGAATCTTCCCAAACCAGGGATCAAACCAGCATCTCCTGCCTTGCAAGGTGGCTTCTTAACCACTGGACCACCAAGGATGCCCTATATTTTTAACAAGTAGAAATTGTAGTTTCTGAATTAGATCTATATATACCCTTTAATTGAATTCTTCCTGCAGTCACAGTCTCCTAAAATTGAAGATAAAGCCCTCCATATTCTAAATCAACAACAATAACTCATGAACCACCTCTGGCCACTGCCTGTTTTTTCAGCAAAGTTTTATTAGAACCCATTGTTTATTCACTGTCTATGGCCGCTTTCATGCTGCAGAGACAGAGTTGAGTAGTTGTGACTGAGAAGTGTATGGCCCTCAAAGCCTGAAATATTTATATCTATCCCTTTTAGAAAAGTTGGCTTCCCTGGTGGCTTAGACAGTAGAGTCCGCCTGCAATGCAGGAAACCCGAGTTCAATCCCTGGGTCAGGAAGATTTTTGTCTACCTGTCAGATACAGTGAGACACACAGACAGGGACATGACTGTCCTAGAAGAAGAGGTTCTTATACTCACAGTTCCCTGGAAACAGGAGGCATGACACACCCTGTAGGGTTATATGGTGAAGCACCAGGGTTGGTCAGAAGGCAGAAGGGACAGAGGAGAACAAGGGCAGGGGCCTGTATTGTGTTTCTGTGGGAAAGACAAGGCAGGGTAAACAAACTTAGGATTGGCTGGTATGAGTAATTTCAGCAGCCCTCGGCGGGTATAAGGGCTATTTCCTGTTGTCTGGCACCTGGCCCAGGGGTAATTAGGGCAGTGGCATGGCCTGCTGGTGTGAGCCAGATAGAGGAGGTGATCCAGAGTATAGGCTCTGAATTGGTTTGTCCTGGGTGAGTCCTTTGGTGTCTCCAAGAATTGGATAATTCTGTAGGGAAATTCTCTCCCCATTCAGAGCCTCCAGAATACATTCAGAGCCCAGATGCCAGAGCCTCCAGAATACAGAAAATAAGAAAACAGAGTTAATACACATCCCCTGGCCTAAATCATAGATACCTTTTTGTTAGTGTGGGTTTTTAAATTTCATTCTTTAATTTATTTTTATTGAAATATAGCTGATTTATAGTGTATTAATTTCTGCTATACAGCAAAGTGATTCAGTTATATGTATGTATACATTCTTTTTACATTCTTTTCCTTTGTGGTTCATCACAGGATATTGAATATAGTTCCTTCTGCTATAATAAATCATAAGTGCTTGAGCTGGCTTTGTCAAGGGTCAGAAAATCCTGTATATTCCCTCAGTATTTTTTTAAAAATCTCTCTGTATTTCTCTGGGGTATAACTTTGAACATGGTAATTCCTGTTTTATTTATTTTATTTATACTTCCAAAAGAAGAATTGCTGAATTCATGTTTAAAGAATCCGTTTGTGAGTGTATGTGCATGTGAGTGTGTGTGTGTGTGTGTGTGTGTCTGTGTGTCTGTGTGATTATGTATGTGCATTCATGGAGGTGGTGGTTGGAAGGAGTTAGATTTCGAAGCATATGTTTCTTGTTATATGATCTTTAACATAATTCACTTTTAGTTCAAAAGGACTTTTCCCCTCAGATTCCAAATATTAATATTTGGAGTGGCTCAATAGCATCAATTTATACTATGAGTCACAGCGTTTCCAAGGTCCTCATCAGTTGGCAATAGGTGCTGATTGAGGTAAGCCAAGAAGACGTATGGATGACCTTGCCCAGCACCTTGCCTCTGCTGAGAGCAATGTGGGTTCATGTTACCTTGGGTGTTCAAGCAAACTGTTGGGTCTTGAAGGATGGAGCAGTTCCTATTTTCCCAGATTCCAGAAAGGTAGCTGGTGGCAAGAAATGTGACCTCAGCCAGGGCTGCAAGGGGCAGAGGGGCGTGAGGTCCCCTCTGCTCCTGCCCTGGGAGACCTGCCCCAGGCACAGGACGACCAGCTGGCCCCTGTGCTCCGTGGCTCCTCTTGCTCATGGCCTGTGTGGTCTGACCTCTCTTCTTGCCCTTCTTCAAAATACAACAAACTTCAATCATCTTTAATTCATCTCAGAATGAAATTGAAGGTGAATCACAACTATTCATTTTGAAGTACTCTGTCTCTGAGACTTACCATGCAAATATATGAGGCCTCTGAGAATTAAATTTGAGCTTAAAATTAACTTATACCAGGGTCAAAGGCCTCTTGTTTTTCATCTGCTTTAGCAAAATTACTTTAATGGCAGTGCTGTCAACTACTCTTGCATGTGGGGGAAGAGAGCTTTCCTTCTTAATGAAGGCGTGGGCATGGGCTTCCTGCCAGAACAGCAGGGGCAGAAGCACGGCTCAGAGAGGCATCAGCAGAGCACAGAACCTAACCCATGAGCAGGCTAATGTGAGTGGGCATCCATTCAACTTAAATGATCACATGTACTAATGAGTCTACCACAGCTATTAGAAAATATTCATTGAAATGCCTGTCTGAATTTTGTTTTCTGGGCAAAATTAAAAGAGGACTAGTCCCTTCCTAAAAGAATTCTTCATTGTTACAAATATTGATTGTAAAACTGAAAACTTATTCCTAATATCACACATTTAAGAATTATTTTGCTATTAAGCACAGGGCTTTAAAAAAATAAGTATGCTTTTTAAAATATTACTTCTTTTTTTTGTTTTGTTTTGTTTTTTTGTTTGTTTGTTTGTTTTTTCCATTTATTTGTATTAGTTGGAGGCTAATTACTTTACATCATTACAGTAGTTTTTGTCATACATTGAAATGAATTAGCCATGGATTTACATGTATTCCCCATACCGGTCCCCCCTCCCACCTCCTTCTCCACCCGATCCCTCTGCGTCTTCCCAGTGCACCAGGCCCGAGCACTTTTCTCATACACCCAACCTGGGTTGGTGATCTGTTTCACCCTATATAATATACATGTTTCAATGCTGTTCTCTTGAAACATCCCACCCTCGCCTTCTCCCAGAGTCCACAAGTCAGTTCTATACATCTGAGTCTCTTTTTCTGTTTTGCATATAGGGTTATCGTTACCATCTTTCTAAATTCCATATATATGTGTTAGTATACTGTAATGGTCTTTATCTTTCTGGCTTACTTTGCTCTGTATAATGGGCTCCAGTTTCATCCATCTCATTAGAACTGATTCAAAGCTGTGGTACATATACACCATGGAATATTACTCAGCCATTAAAATATTACTTCTTGATGGTGGCATTTAAATCAGATGGTCAACTTCCTAATAAAGTAACTGTTGTATTTTAGAGAAATTCTACAGTGCATTTCTCATCCCTTGTTGGAAAGCCTAGTCAAAATAAAAATTTTTAAGATTGCCATGACAATAGAAAATCCAGACAGAATAGAGGCATGCGATGGCTTAACATCTGTGTCCTGGGAATCTTCCTGCAGGGTGTGTTTATAAGAGTAGCTTTAGTAGAGGTGACCTATCTAAAAATCCAAGCCACTGTGGAGGAAACCCAATGGATTGCTTCTCACTTTAAAAATATAAAAGCATAAAAGCAAAGGAAGTCCCCTGTGTAGAATTTTATGCCTCTAGAGCTCTGCTGAACTGAGTTCCATGTAACTTAAGACCCAGGAAGCAAGGCTGCTGATCTTTACAGATGCTGAGGAATATTTGTGTGGTGGACTTGCCCTTTGCCTCCTTCTAAGAGGTTTCGTGACTAAGTGCCATGTGCCAGGTGATGGTGATGTTAACCCAGCATGAAGTAGGCCTGCTGAGAACACTGGGGGATGGCAAGGCTGGGGAGGGGGAGGTAATGGGTATGCAGGTGTCCATGGGTGTGCCTCTGCATGTGTGGTGAGTGTGTACATGTGTGTGTGTCCATGTTGCTGCATGAGTGTGCCATGTATGTTTACATGTGCATATGCATCCTGTGTGCTCGTGTGTGCACATGTGGGATGTGTCATGTGGGCTAGTGTGCACACCCACAGAGCCCCCCTCACTCAGCACCCCCACTTCCCCCCATGCAGAGAAGCGGCTCTCGCGGGGGATCTCCCACGCCAGCTCGGCCATCGTGTCCTTGGCGCGGTCCCACGTGGCGAGTGAGTGCAGCAGCGAGCAGTTCCCGCTGGAGATGCCCATCTACACGTTCCAGCTTCCGGACCTGAGTGTGTACAGCGAGGACTTCCGGAGCTTCGTGGAACGGGACTTGATTGAACAGGCGACCATGGTGGCCCTGGAGCAGGCGGGTGAGTCCCCCCATTCAGGCCCCCCCGGTCGGGAGGAGGGGGCGGGGGCAAGAGGGATGTGCGGTCCAGCTCCACTCTTTGTCAACCAGGGTGCCTGCAGGCCCTCCCCTGGTGCCAGTGGTGTGGGGTGAGAAGCACGTGGTGCTCAGATCCCCTGAGAGTTCTCTTTGTTCCTAATCCAGCCTGGCCAGGTCAGGTTCCCCCAAAGCGAACTCCAAGCTGCTTTGCCTTAACTTCTCTCCTTTCCCATCCAACCACGATGGCCCAACTGGGTCCTGAACAAAAGACCCTACACTTGGAGAGAAATAGGAGACCCTGGCACTTCCTGTGGACACAGGCAAGTTCATGACCTCTTTCAGCCTCAGTTTTCCCCTCTGCAAAGACCTGAAAAGGATGGATGCTGGCCTGGTGAGATTGAGCATTAGGCAGCAAGGTGCCCTGTGGAACTGTTCCTGCCCTCCCCCCACCCACATCTGCACCCCCAGCTCCAGGTTAAGGAAGCATACAACCAGACTGGTTTCCTGCTCTTCTTAATGTTTCTCTGACATCCCAGTGAGGACAAGATTCAGGGAGTAAACCAAACTTGTCTTCTTTGGAGTTCCTAAGAATAAACTAACTAGTTCCAAACAAATTCTGAAACAGACCTTGGTTCTTTCTGAGACAGGCAACCTCTGTGTCACTCATGATCATTTGCACTATAAATCTTTGCATAGTCACACGTTTGGGGCTTCTCAGACATGCGTGTAGAGGATCCTGTGCCCTTCTCAGGCCCCTGTGCATCCTCTGTGGGGCCAATAAATCCCCAAAGATGAAGAGGGGCTGGTGGTGAGTGGGGCCTTACTTGTGCTGGACAGACTGGCAGCCAGGTCTCAGCCCAGGACTTGGAAGCCTCACCCTCGGGGTATTTGGCTTAATAACAGGATCAAAATTCCCGATAACTGTGTTGGATCTGATGTTGTGACTGTTTTCTCCACTGCTGCACAGCTGCCAAAAGCAGCTCAGAGACCAATCGCCACACCTGGTTCTGTCTTACCTCCAGGTCTTCTCTCTGGATTAGCCACAGTAGCTCAGACGGTAAAGAATATGCCCACCGTGCAGGAGACCTGAGTTCAGCCCCTGAGTGGGGAGGGTCCTCTGGAAGAGGAAATGGCAACCCACTCCATTATTCTTGCCTAGAGAATTCCATGGACAGAGGAGCCTAGAAGGCTACAGTCCACGTAAGGTCCATGGGGTCGCAAAGAGTTGGACATGACTGAACAACTAACACTAAAGCCCTCCCTCTAGAGGCTGGCTATTTTAAAGATGTTTCTATGAGATAGTTTAAACCTAATATTCACTATTCACAGAGAAGGGAAAACTGGTATAGGTTACGAAGGAAAAAAATTCAGGAACTAATTTCTCTTGAAGGCCATAGTAACCAAGCATTTGACAAAGTTCAGCCTCGAGCATGGTCAGTAACACTGATAATTGCTGCCTCATTTAAAGCCCTAGTCCTGGTAAAAGGCATGGAGTCCACCATACCAGCCTTCTCCTCCAGCCATATCATGCTCAGCAAGAGCTTTTGCTTTTCTGGAAGGTCTTTTCTGTTATTTTTTTCCCATGGATCACATATTAATTTTTACTTACATTTTACCTTCCAAACCAGCATTTTTAAAGGGGCACTGTTTGACTCTTTTCAAATGTTCACCCTCTGATGATGAGTCAACTGACTTGCTTTGCATTTTGGGTTTTCCTCTGACCTGGGTGCACTTGCATGCCTCCTTTCACTACCTTTCTCTCCTGCTTTTGAAAACCTTGAGCCTCTGCTCCTTCAAATGGCTCTTGGGGAGTTGTTTGTTCTCCCATTAATCTGTCAGTGTCAACCTACCAACACCCTTGTTGGTGTCACTGAAGCAGCCAACTTAGCACATGGCATGTGTGTTCTGTGACTCTCTCTTTTGATTTTCAGGGGCTGCTGACAGCACCCTGTCAGTGCTGAAAGAGGCCTTTAGAGGCTGGCCAGTGCCCTAGTCTTCAGGACCATGATCACGGGCAGGGAGAGTCTGAATATCAGGGTTCTGCCGAGAACAGGGAGATGAGGACTGGAAAATAGTGGAGGGTAGAATAAATGTGCATTCTTCTTTGCCCCCCACCTATCATCCAGCGACTTCTCTGTACTTCTCTTTAAGCCATAGACTGATCATCCTTCACGGCTTTTCTGTGCCTGGATCCTGGTGGGAATCTGGCTGAGGCCCAGGAGTCCCACCCAGTCCCCCACCTCAGCTTGGTGAGGAGCCGGGGTGCTGGGAGGCGGCGTAGGCTTCGTCCCTCGGGCGCTGCTGTCACTCTCCACGGGGCAGACAGAGCTCCGCTGAGGAACAGTGGGGAGAAAGCTGCTCGACATGGCCACATATAGCGTGTCAGCTCCCTTGTCCAGTAATTTAGTGTTCAGATCACTGTGAATCAACCACTGATAAGCAGTATTATTTACTGGGTCTATGGGAGATGGAAATATGGATGTCAAAAAAATGTTAGTGAAAAAAGTCTGCTTGTTCAAGACATAATACAAGTTGTGTTTGGGAGGAAATATAAGCTCTGTCTTAGGGTCTCAGCGTCGGGGACTTTTCTCCCTCCCTGGGGGCTCATGTGATCCAGGCCCGAGGGAGGGAACTAAGATGGCGGAGGAATAGGACGGGGAGACCACTTTCTCCCCTACAAATTCATCGAAAGATCATTTGAACACTGAGCAAACTCCACAAAACAACTTCTGATCGCTAGCAGAGGACATCAGGCACCCAGAAAAGCAGCCCATTGTCTTTGAAAGGAGGTAGGACAAAATATAAAAGATAAAAAGAGAGACAACAGAGTTAGGGATGGAGACCCGTCCCGGGAAGGGAGTCTTAATAGAGGAAGTTTACGAACACCAGGAAACCCTCGCACTGGAGGGCCTGGAGGAAGTTTTCAAATCTCAGAGGGCAACCTAACTGGGAGGGAAAATAAATAAAACCCACAGATTACATGCCTAAAAACAACTCCCAGCAGAAAAGTACCCCAGACGCTAGCACCCCCCACCAGCAAGAGGGGGCGGAACAGAAAGGAGCTGGCGGCAATGCCCTGAGGGCAATCAGAGGGAGCTAACGTGAGACAGCAGTGTGATCCAGACCCATACTCCAGCTCCATTCCCTCCGAGCCCAGCACAGGGCAGGCGTCCAGCGTGGCCCCCCAGCTCCCCAAGGCACATGGACAGCCCTGCCTGTTTGAGGAGCCTCTCTATCGAGTAGTGAAGCTTCATCTCCCACAGAACCCACAGGAGAGGAAGTGCCATTCTCCGCAGGCCTTAAAACCCCGGAAGACATGACCTACTCCGGCCCCATGATAGGCGGGGACGATAGGAGGGCCAGGTCTTCAGGATATAAAACCACTGACCCCCTGAGAGAGGAAAGAAGATGCCTCACATTCTTCATTTAGCCTGAGAACTCAAGAAAGTATTCGTCTCTCAACCAGGTTATCCTGATGAGTTCACACTTAAGACTCAGAGATCATGAGTCTCTAGGTTTGGAAAGTAACGTCTTGCATCCCTGCCCCTTTCGGACGCCTCTGAATGGAATGAGATGGCATGATGCTCCAGCAAATATGTGGGACCAAAGGCAGAGGCATGTCTGTGTCACTGCACACAGTGACTGCACACACAGGACGTTGAGGTCTAGACGTCAGAAAAATTGGGGACGCCTCTGAGTTGTGGTGTTGAGTCTGTCTCCACAGGAGGAGAGTTGGATTGGAGTGAATCTGACAGAGAAGTTCTAACATGTGCAGGTTTTTGAAGGCCCTTGTGAGTCAGCCCAGCCCTGCCAGGTCAGCTGGAGCCTCACTTCCTTCCATCTTAATGTAGGAGATAAGACAGCTGCCAAAACTGCACCTACAGCAAGCCTGAATTGCAGTCCCACAGACACCCTGTCCAGGTGCTGGAAATCCCATCATTATGAACCATGCAGGTGAAGTTGTTGCTGCCCTCATGGAGATGAAGTTCTAGTGCGGAAGAAAGATGGTAAGGCAGACCATCAATATGGCGCAAGAGCATGCAGTAGGCGCTCCAAGGTGAAGGGAGGAAGCCCAAGGCAGGGTTCTTGAGGGCAAGGAGGAATGAGCCATGGGACACACTCAAAGCCTTGGCTCATTTAAGGAAGGTAGAATATGGGAGCAGAGGGAATGAAGGCTGGAGGGGTTGGAAAAGAAGGTGATAGAATGGTAGCCAGGGGCCAGGGAGCACTCCTGAGCCTCAGGGTTAACTGTAGGGAGGCTGTGCAGCCCCAGAAGGGCTTTAAGAAGGAGTGGTGACATGTTTGGATTCACACTGACATGTCCTGGCTGTTCTTTTGAGAGTGGACTCTGCAGAGGAAAACAGAGCAGGAAGAGCAGCAGATAGCCCAGTGCCTTGGAGGTAGCAGTGGAGGTGGTAGGAAATAGCTAGATATGAACCAGGATCAGTTTTGAGGAAGGTCCTACAGGTCTCACTGATGGATTGGATGGGGCAATAGCAGAAAGAGGAGTCAAGCATGACCCTGCTAGTGTTGCCTTTAGCACTCGGGTAGATGGTGGTGCCATGTGGAGACACAGACCCCTGGAAGAGGGATTGAGGGTGATGTAGAAACAAAGGCTCAGATCCTAAAGAGACTTAGAAACTTGGCGTCCAGTTGAACACGTGGGTCTGGAGTTCAGGAGCAGTCTGAGCTAAAGAAGCAGATGTGGGAGTTAGTGTGGGATGAAATCCAAGGGAGGGGATGCGCTCATCATAGGGACCTCCCACAGCACCCCTAACAACCCTGTGCACTGTTGGGTACAAGCTGGATGAGGAAGTCTGGAGCATGGGTGAAACATAAGGGAGACAGAACAGGAGCGAATCCTCACAGTCCCCTCGGAGGAAATCTCAGAAGCATGTGCAGAGCAAAGTGATTCAATGGCCCTAGGTGGATGTGGTGGCTGCAGAAGGGCCACAATATTAAAGAGAATCACAGGGCAAGAATAAACTCGCCTTTCTCATAGAAATTGTCTCGTTATGTTTTCTTTCATCCAAGTGTTTTCGTGGGTGACAAGCAAAATGACATCTTATTTTAAACTGTGGTAACCATCTGTTTATCAGGCACTCTGTCTATCAGATCTAGTCCCTTAAATCTATTTCTCACTTCCACTGTAACTTATATGCAGAGTACATCATGAGAAACGCTGGGCTGGAGGAAGCACAAGCTGGAATCAAGATTGCCAGGAGAAATATCAATAACCTCAGATATGCAGATGACACCACCCTTATGGCAGAAAGTGAAGATGAACTAAAGAGCCTCTTGATGAAAGAGGAGAGTGAAAAAGTTGGCTTAAAGCTTTACAGTCAAAAAACTAAGATCATGGCATCCAATCCCATCACTTCATGGCAAATAGATGGGGAAACAGTGGAAACAGTGACTGACTTTCTTTTGGGGGGCTCCAAAATCACTGCAGATGGTGACTGTAGCCATAAGATTAAAAAACGCTTACTCCTTGGAAGGAAAGTTATGACCAACCTAGACAGCATATTAAAAAGCAGAGACATTACTTTACCAACAAAAGTTCATCTCATCAAGGCTATGGTTTTTCCAGTAGTCATGTATGGATGTGAGAGTTGGACTATAAAAAAAGCTGAGAACTGAAGAATTGACACTTTTGAACTGTGGTGTTGGAGAAGACTCTTGAGAGTCCCTTGGACTGCAAGGAGATCCAGCCAGTCCATCCTAAAGGAGATCAGTCCTGGGTGTTCATTGGAAGGACTGATGTTGAAGCTGAAACTCCAGTACTTTGGCCGCCTGATGTGAAGAGCTGACTCATTTGAAAAGACCCTGATGCTGGGAAAGATTGAAGGCAGGAGGAGAAGGGGACAACAGAGGATGAGATGGTTGGATGGCATCACTGACTCAATGGAGATGAGTTTGTGTAGACTCCGGGAGTTGGTGATGGACAGGGATGCCTGGCGTGCTGTGGTCCATGGGGTTGTGAAGAGTCAAATGCTACTGAGCGACTGAACTGAACTGAACTGTCTGTTGTGGGCTTCCCCAGTGGCTCAGTGGTGAAGAACCTACCTGCAATGCAGGAGACTCGGGTTCGATCCCTGGGTCAGGAAGATCCCCTGGAGAAAGAAATAGCAACCCACTCCAGTGTTCTTGCCTGGGAAATTCCATGGACAGAGAAGCCTGGTGGGCTATAATCCATGGAGTAACAAAAGCATCAGCTTAAAGACTAAACAACAACAATCATCTGTTACAAAGCCCAAATTAAGTGGTCCAGTTATCATGTTACTTAGAAAAGGCAGAGTAAGTGACTAATAGCCCCTCACCTGTATGTAATACCACAGCCTTATATTGGGGATGTTCATCTGATTTTCTTCTTTGTAGGAACTCAAGATTTCATTTTTATTTCTTAACATTCACAGTACTAGTTCCCATGGTCTTTCTGCCTGTTCTTAAATGAAGTCATTGTGTGGGGAGACGTGAATGATCACACTGTCAGAGCTTAGAGTAGAAACTTTGAGCCATATTCTCAATCCCATTGCTTCTGCAAAGAATCCTTAATCTTGGGCATCCCATTCTGGATTCTGCTAGAGACATTAGAGTAGCACTGGGCCATTTTTGGTTCTCCAGAGGCTGTAAGGTACTGGCATTTACCATAGTTTGGTGATCCTCCAGGGTGGTCACAGCTGACTCACAGCCTCAGGAATGCTTTCAACGCTTACCAGAGGTAAGAGTCTTTACCTCTGGGACCCAACTTAAATCAGAAATTAAGTTGAATTTAAATCTTAAATTGACTTAAATCTTTTTATTATCTTCATGTGGTCTTTCCTGTAAAAGATCTTCAGAGGGAGAAGGAAATGGCAACCCACTCCAGTATTCTTGCCTGGAAAAGTCCATGGACAGAGGAGCCTGGCGGGCTGCAGCCCATGGTGTTACATGCCTGAGTATGTGTGCATGACGGTGGAGGGAAATGGGTTGGTAGCAATAAAGTGGTAGAACTAAAAAAAAATAAATAAATAAATAAAGCTTCAGGGGAGAGAAGGAGGCAGAATGAGCTCTGTGGTATCTCTTGCAAGGACATTGTTCCTAACAGATTAGGGCCCCACCCTATTGACCTCATTTAATGTTAATTACTTCCTTTGAAGTCCCATCTCCAAGCATAGCCATGCCAGGGTTAGAGCTTCAGCATATGAAGGGGGAACACAAACATTCAGTCCATAACAGTTGGGTGATTTCAGACTTTTGGGTATTGTAAAGTATGCGCTATGAGCTGCGGCTACTCAGCACTGGAGCGTGACTTCGCAGCCCTGGAGCAACTTTGAGGAGAGATACCGCATGTCCAAGGGCAAAGGAGAAGCCCCAGCAAGATGGTAGGAGTGGCGAAATCGTGTTTAGAATCAAACCCCATATCTGCCAGAGACACTCAGAGGGCTCAAACAAACCTTGTGTGCACCAGGACCCAGAGACCCCAAGAGACTGAGACAGTACTGTGTTTGAGCATCTCCTGTGGAGGTACGGGTCAGCAGGGGCCTGCCACAAGGGCAGGGGCTCTGGGTGCAGTAGACCTGGGTATGACATAAGCCCTCTTGGAGGAGGTCACCATTAACCCCACCATAGAGCTGCCAGAACTTACACAGGCCTGGGGACAGATTCTTGGAGAGCACAGACAGAAACTTGTGAGCACCAGGACCCAGGAAAAAGGAACAGTGACCCCACAAGAGACTGACCCAGACTTGCTCATGAGTATCCAGAAGTCTCAGTGGAGGCGTGGGTCAGCAATGTCCTGCTGCAGGGCTGGGGCACTGAGTGTAGTAGTGTGTGGGGGGCACCTTTTGGAGGAGGTCACCATTATCTTCATTACCTCCACCATAGTTTGGCCTCAGGTCAAATAACAAGAAGGGAACACAGCCCCACCCTTCAACAGAAAATTGGATTAAAGATTTACTGAGCATGGCCCAGCCCTTCAAAACAAGACCAAGTTTCCTCCTCAGTCTGTCTCTCCCATCAGGAAGCTTCCATAAGCCTCTTAACCTTCTCCATCAGAGGGCAGAGAGACTGAAAACCACAATCACAGAAAACTAACCAATCTGATCACATGGACCACAGCCTTTTTTAACTCGGTGAAACTATCAGCCATGCCGTATAGGACCACCCAAGACAGACAGGTCATGGTGGAGAGTTCTGACAAAACGTGGTCCACTGGAGAAGGGAATGGCAAGCTACTTCAGTATTCTTGCCTTGAGAACCCCATGAACAGTATGAAAAGGCAAAAAGATAGGACACTGAAAGATGAACTCCCCAGGTCAGTAGGTGCCCAGTATGCTACTAGATATCAGTGGAGAAATAACTACAGAAAGAATGAAGAGATGGAGCCAGAGCATAAACAACCCCCAGTTGTAGATGCGACTGGTGATGGGAGTAAAGTCTGATGTTGTAAAGAGAAATATTGCATAGGAACCTGGAATGTTAGGTCCATGAATCAAGGCAAATTGGAAGTGGTCAAACAGGAGATGGCAAGAGTGAACATCAACATTTTAGGAATCAGTGAACTAAAATGGACTGGACTGGGTGAATTTAACTCAGATGACCATTATATCTACTACTGTGGGCAAGAATCCCTTAGAAAAAATGGAATAGCCATCACAGTCAACAAGAATCCAAAATGCAGTACTTGGATGCATTCTCAAAAACGACAGAATGATCTCTCTTCATTTCCAAGGCAAACCATTCAATATCACAGTAATCCAAGTCTATGCCCTGACCAGTAATGCTGAAGAAGCTGAAGTTGAGCGGTTCTATGAAGACCTACAAGACCTTCTAGAACTAACACCCAAAAAAGATATCCTTTTCATTATATGGGACTGGAATGCAAAAGTAGGAAGTCAAGAAATACCTGGATAATGGGCAAATTTGGCCTTGGAGTACAGAATGAAGCAGGGAAAATGCTAATAGAGTTTTGCCAAGAGAAGGCACTAGTCACAGCAAACACCCTCTTCCAACAACACAAGAGAAGACTCTACACATGGACATCACCATATGGCCAATATCTAAATCAGATTGATTATATTCTTTGCAGCCAAAGATAGAGAAGCTCTATACAGTCAGCAAAACCAAGACCTGGAGCTGACTGTGGCTCAGATCATGAACTCCTTATTGCCAAATTCAGACTTAAATTGAAGAAACTGGGAAAACCACTAGACCATTCAGGTATGACCTAAATCAAATCCCTTATGTTTGTACAGTGGAGGTTACAAATAGATTCAAGGGATTAGATCTGATAGAGTGCCTGAAGAGCAATGGACAGAAATTCGTGACATTGTACAGGAGGCAGTGATCAAGACCATCCCCAAGAAAAACAAATGCAAAGAGGCAAAATGGTTGTCTGAGGAGGCCTTAAAATAGCTATGAAAAGAAGAGAAGTGAAAGGCAAAGGAAAAAAGGAAAGATATACCCATTTGAATGCAGAGTTCCAAAGAATAGCAAGGAGAGACAAGAAAGCCTTCCTCAGTGATCAATGCAAAGAAATAGAGGAAAACAACAGAATGGGAAAGACTAGAGATCTCTTCAAGAAAATTAAAGATACCAAGGGACTTTTCATGCAAAGATGGGCACAATAAAGGACAGAAATGGTACGGACCTAACAGAAGCAGAAGACAATAAGAAGAGGTGGCAAGAATACACAGAAGAACTGTACAAAAAGGATCTTCTCGACCCAGATAATCACGATGGTGTGATCACTCACCTAGAGCCAGACATCCTGGAATGTGAAGTCAAGTGGGCCTTAGGAAACATCACTATGAACAAAGCTAGTGAAGATGATGGAATTCCAGTTGAGCTATTTCAAATCCTAAAGTATGATGCTGTGAAAGTGCTGCACTCAATATGCCAGCAAATCTGAAAAACTCAGCAGTGGCCACAGGACTGGAAAAGGTCAGTTTTCATTCCAATCCCAAAGAAAGGCAATGCCAAAGAATGCTCAAACTACCACACAATTGCACTCATCTCACACGCTAGAAAAGTAATGCTCACAATTCTCCAAGCCAGGGTTCACCAGTACATGAACCATGAACTTCCAGATGTTGAAGCTGGATTTAGAAAAGGCAGAGGAACCAGAGATCAAATTGCCAACATCCACTGGATCATTGAAAAAGCAAGAGAGTTTCGGAAAAACATCTGCTTTATTGACCATGCCAGACCCTTTGACTATGTGGATCACAATAAACTGTGGAAAATTCTGAAAGAGATGGGAATACCAGACCACCTGACCTGCCTCTTGAGAAATCTGTATGCAGGTCAGAAAGCAACAGTTAGAATGGGACATGGAACTACAGACTGGTCCCAAATTGGGAAAGGAGTACATCAAGGCTGTATATATTGTTACCATGCTTATTTAACTTATATGCAGAGTACGTCATGAGAAATGCTGGACTGGATGAAGCACAAACTGGAATCAAGATTTCTGGGAGAAATATCAATAACCTCAGTTATGCAGATGGCACCACCCTTATGGCAGAAAGCAAGGAAGAACTAAATAGCCTCGTGATGAAAGTGAAAGAGGAGAGTGAAAAAGTTGGCTTAAAGCTCAACATTCAGAAAACTTAAGATCATGGCATCTGGTCCCATCACTTCATGGCAAATAGATGGGGAAACAATGGAAACAGTGACAGACTTTATTTTGGGGGGCTCTAAAACCACTGCAGATGGTGACTGCAGCCATGAAATTAAAAGATGTTTGCTCCTTGGAAGAAAAGTTATGACCAACATAGACAGCATATTAAAAAGCAGAGACATTACTTCGCCAACAAAGACTCCCCTAGTCAAAGTTATGGTTTTTCCAGTAGTCATGTATGGATGTAAGAGTTGGACTATAAAGAAAGCTGAGTGCTGAAGAATTGATGCTTTTGAATTGTGGTGTTGGAGAAAACTCTTGAGAATCCCTTGAACAGCAAGGAGAGCCAACCAGTCCATTCTAAAGGAAATCAGTCCTGAATATTCATTGGAAGGACTGATGCTGAAGCTGAAACTCCAATACTTTGGCCACCTGATGCAAAGAACTGACTCATTTGAAAAGACCCTGATGTTGGGAAAGATTGACGGCAGGAGGAAAAGGGGATGACAGAGGATGAGATGGTTGGATGGCATCACCGACTCAGTGGACATGAGTTTGAGTAAACTCCAGGAGCTGAATGATGGACAGGGAAGTCTGGCCTGCTACAGTACATGGGGTCGCAAAGAGTCGGACACGACTGAGCAACTGAACTGGACTGAACTGGATGCACTATGAACTTTCTTATACACGTTTTCAATAAACACATGAATATGTTTTTGACGATACATACGTAGGAGTGGTATTGTTATGGAATCCAAGCTCGTTCTGCTCACAGCACAACAGACCAATAAATTGAGAGTTGAGTTGTTAGCACCAGGAATAAGAACTTTATTTGGAAAGTCAGCAAACTGAGAAGGTGGTGAACCTGTGTCCCAAAGAACCATCTTGCCCGAGTTAGAATTCAAGTTCCTTTTACACTAAAAGAGGAGGGAGTAAAGTCAAACACTTCCTGGTTCCCATCAGCTTCCGGAGGGTATATGTTAATTTCTTCCTCTCTGCAGTCATTCACAGGTAGGTTAGGTCAAAATGTTTCCTGTTAGCTAAATAAAGGTATTTTATCTTAGTGCTCATTACCTGGGAGGCAGAGTTTCTGGAGATGGGCCATTATGTGTAATTTAAGTTTATATGCAACATCCTTTAGTGATTAACTTAGAATACAGAGCCTCTTCCCTATTACAGTATTGCTGGGTTATAGGATTTACATATGTTCAGCTTTATAATAGTTTTCCAAATACTTTTCCAAAATGGATGTACCAATTCACTCTTCCACTATTGAGAGTGCTGTTCTGTATTTTTTGTCTTTCCATTTTACTCACTGTGTTGGAAGTATGTCCCATAGTGGCTTTAATTTTTATTTTCTGATGGCTAATGAAGTTGAATAGCTTTTCATGTTACTGTCCATTTGATTATCCTCGTTCATTGGATGACTTTTCAGGTTTTTTGCCCATTTTTAACCTTCATCTTCTTGTTTGATTTGTGGGAATTCCTTAAACATTATGAATATAAGTCCTTTATCAGATGTGTATTACAAATACCTTCACCCACTCTATGGGCTGTCCTTTTACTGACTGATACACTTTAAGGAACTAGTGATCTAATGCTAAAGGAGTTCAATTTACCTTTTTTCCCTCTTTCTTCAGGACTTCTATTTTGGTTTAAGAAATGATTGCCTAGCCCAGGTTTCTGAAGATAAAAACTCTTTCCTTCACATTTAAATCTACAACCCACCTAAAAAATGACTTTGACGTGTAGTGTGACATGTAGTGAAAGTCCATTTTCTCACATGTTTACACACCTGCCCTGGTGCCGTTATTGAAACCATTTTACTCTGCTGTACTGCAAGGTGACATTTGAGATAAAGCAGGTGATTGTATATGTGAGGGTCTGATTTGGACTCTGTTTTGTCCCTTTGGTGCATCTTTCCTTAAAACAAGATGACCATAGTTTTATAAGTCATATCATGCAGTATAAGTCCTCCAGCTTCGTTTTTCTTCTTATGATTTGTCTTTGCTATTCTCAGCCTTTGCATTTCTACATAAATTAATGTGTATGTACTCTATATAGAATAATTATATATTTAATATGGAATCTATATGTTAATTCCATATAAATTAATCTATAGATCAAGTGAGAGAAAATTTATGTCTTTGCAATATTAAATTTCCTAATCAACGAACATAACATGTTCCTTAACTCTTTCACAAATATTTTTTAATTTTCAAAGTAAGGGTCTTGAACATTATTCATTAGGTTATCTCTATGCATTTTATGTATTTTGTTATATTGTAAAGAAATGATCTTAAAACACCAGCAACAGCTGAGATATAGAAATACAGTTTATTGTTATTTATTAATCTTGTATTCTAGAACCTTTCTACATTTATTTATAAATTCTAGTAGCTTGTAGAGTTTTTTGGACTTTCTCGGTCCATGATCTATAAAAAACAAAGAATGATAGTTTTATTTTTTCTTTTCTAATTGGAGTAGGGGTAGGTTCTTTTTGTCTTGCTACATCATGTAGGTCTTCCAGGAAATTTTTTAATTGGAGAGTTAATAGCAGATATCCTCGACTAATTTCCAATCTCAGAGGGAAATGTACTATTTCACCAGTAATTATGATAATAGCTGTAGCATTTTTGTAGATACTATAATACATATGAGATTAAGGTAGTTACCTTCCATTCCCAGTTTTCTAAGTTTTTATCTTTCATAAATGATGTTGAAAGTTATCAAATGCCTTTTCTTTATCCTTTAAAGTGATCATGTGATTTTCCTCTTTTTTTCTGTACATTGGTGGATTATATTGATTGATTTTCAAATGGTTACCCACTCGTACATTCCTGGAGTAAACCTCAAACCTCATTTAGTTATAGTATCATTGCTTTTGTGTATCACTAAATTTGATTTGCTAGGGTTTTTTTTAAGATTTTGACATCTATGTTCATGAGAAATATTGATCTTTTGTTTCCTGTAATGTTTGCATTAGTTTTAATATGAAGATTAGTTTAGCCTCATAAAAAAAGTTGTAAAGTCTATCCTCTGTTTCTATTCTGTGGAGGAGTTTCTACAAGATTGATGTTATAACTTTTTTAAATGATTGGAAAAATTCAGTCTGGAACCGCATGATCATGTGGCTATGATTTGTGTATGTTTTAAAATTACAGACTCTATTTCTTTTAAGAGATTTTGACCTATTTAGAATCTCTGTTTCTTCTTATGTCATTTTGAAATGGTTTTGAAGAATTTGTCTATTTTATCTAAATTCTCAGATGTCTGTGTTAGCTCCTATTATTTTTTAAATGTCAATAGGATCCGTGATGATGGCCCTTTTTTTCTTTTTTGAAAAATGTTTATTTATTTATTTGATTGCACCATTTCTTAGTTGTGGTACCCAGCATCTTCAATGTTCATTGCAGCATGCGAGATCTTTTAGTTGTGGCATGCGAACTCTTAGCTATGGCACGTGGGATCTAGTTCCCGGACCAGGGTTGAACCCAGCCCCCCTACACTGGGAGCACAAGTCTTAGCCACTGGGCCATCAGGGAAGTCTTAATGGTCCCTTTTTCATTTCCAGTGTTCATGCTTTGAAATTCCCTTTGGTTTTCATTAATAATGTTGCTAGGGACTTGTGAATCTTATCAATCTATTCAAGGAACCTATCTTGGTTTCCATTGGCTTTTCCTTGGTACATTTATTTCCTGTTTCATTAACCTCTACTCTTTATTTTTATTCCTTCTGTCCTCTTCATTTGGGTTAGATGTGCTGTTCTTTATTCTGGCTTCATGAAATGGAAGTTTATATCACTACATCTTCTTTGTCAGTATGGTATAATGTTGTAAATGCTATAAAGCCATAAATGTCTTTCTGTGCAGTGTTTTGGGCTTCCCTGATAGCTCAGTTGGTAAAAAAAAAAAAAAATCCACCTGCAATGCAGGAGACCCCAGTTCAATTCCTGGGTCAGGAAGATCCACTGGAGAAGGGATGGGCTACCCACTCCAGTATTCTTGGGCTTCCCTTTTGGCTCAGCTGGTAAAGAATCCACCTGCAATGCAGGAGACCTGGGTTCAATCCCTGGGTTAGGAAGATTCCCTGGAGAAAGGAAAGGCAGTATTCTGGCCTAGAGAATTCCATGGACTGTATAGTCCATGGGTTGCAAAGAGTCGAACACAACTGAGTGACTTTCACTTTCACTGATGAGTGATCCTCATTGGGCCATTTTCACCCTGTTTTGTGTTGAGGCTGAGGTGACCACCCCAAAATGGGAATATCAGGCCAGGATCACCAGGCCTCCATGGGGGAGGTATCCAATTTTGACTGGAGTCCAGTAGTGGGTTAATTGAAACTTTTCCAATGGGATGAACATGGTAGTCATGTCATGGGGGTGACAAGTCTGAAACTCCAAGGGATGCTTGTTGGGTAGATGCTACCTCCCTCTGCCAGAGGTTCCAGTCAGCAAAAGCATTGATCACAGACCCTTGTAACTCAAAGGGACACTGGGATTGTAGGGCCCCCAAAGCTGCAAATGTACTAGAGTTTGCTGGACCACTTCCAACTTAGCCTGATGGGCTGGCTCCATGTATGGGAAGCTCGTTTGCAAGTTGGAGGTCATAAAGGACCAACTAGAATGCCCAGGTAAGGCGTATTGCATCTCCAACTCAGAACCTAAGTAGGAGCCCTCTTTTGGCAGTGGATTGTGATGGCTGAAGAGACTGCAGATTTCCTTGACCACCAGAGAGATTGATCATTGTGAATCCCCAACAGCATCCCAAGAAACTTGACTTCACAAGGAGGCTCTTAAATTTTGGGGGACTTTTTAGCCACCCAACTGGCTGAGGTGTGATATCACAGAGTCCAGGCCCTGAGGCTGAGCTTCTGATGTGCAAGTCAGCAGTCATCATCTACATGGTGAAAGCTTGGAACCCTTGAGTAGAGGCCTCATGTGCAACCCTGACTCACTCACCAGGAGCAAATGGCAGGAGCATTCTCCCCATTTGCCCTTCTCGACCTGTGGCTCTTCTGATCAGGATAATCCCCTTTGGCATTTATGGGATAGGATATCCATGCTGCTGCTGCTGCTGCTGCTACGTCACTTCAGTCATGTCTGACTCTGTGCCACCCCATGGACAACAGCCCACTAGACTCTGCCGTCCCTGGGATTCTCCAGGCAAGAATACTGGAGTGAGGTGCCGTTTCCTTCTCCAATGCATGTGAACTTAATTCCTATTGTACAATTCAAGTACAGAAGCAGCAACAAGTCTGCACTGGATTGGACCCAGGGGCACTGCACACAGAATTCCATGAGCTTCCATTCCCCACTGTGAGCATAGCCAACTCCTGTCACTTGAGCTCAGAGGCCACTTCCCCTTGTAACTGGGTAGGATGGTAACTGTCGCACTTTTCTCCAACAGAGCCATAAAAGTGTGAACACCTCTCCTCCACAAGTTGCCCCAGCTCACTTGAACAAGTGCATGTGATCTCTGGTCCCGCTCTGGGGCAGAGAGACCTGGGCCTCATCCCTATTACCTTTCATGAAAGCAGCTAATGTTGGGGAAGAGAGGTAGGGAGGGGCCAGGAGGTACAGAGGGAGAGAGTCAGGCGCAGTTACTTTCCTATCTGAGTTCTTTTGCAGTTAAGTCAAATGAATTTCCCATGATCTGGTCCAGCAGAAACCCTATATCAATTTTGGGGGCTCCTTGGAATCAGGCAGGAGGGGAGTGAGCATTAGCCCCATTTAGCCTTACTCTTACTGCTTCACCTCTAAATAGTTGTTAATCGATAAGATAGTTGGGCCCTTACTCACTGGCCCTTTGCCCATCACCTGGGTAAGAGAGTTCCCCACAGAATCCTGGGACATCTTTTTCTACCTCCTGACCTAGGCTCCTGACCCCATGTCCTGTCTCTTTGAGAAAGCCTCGTCTCTATTGGAATCCTGTCTCCATCTTTAAAGACTGTTTAGAACTGTGAAGATCCTACTCTGCTTGCAAGCTGGTTAGTCAGCCCAACACAGGTTCATGAATGCTGGCAGAAGATATGAGATTTCTGGGTCAGAGACAGAAGCCATTATCATTCACAGTACATGAGGCAGAATGCACTCCATGTTCATGTCAATTTCCCTTGCCCTCCAACCCCCGTAGGTGATGCAGAAGCAGGGATGGGGGGATACTGTGCACATAGTAGATTTGTATCACTGCTCAGAACCCCAGCCCCCAACATGGTCAAGTCAGTTGAAAATATAATTACTAAATGTGTTATGGGCTTCCCTGGTGGCTCAGATGGTAAAGAATCTTCCTGCAATGCAGGAGACCATGGTTTGATCCCTGAGTCAGGAAGATCCCCTGGAGAAAGGAATGGTTACCCACTCTAGTATTCTTGCCTGGAGAACTTCATGGACAGAGGAGCCTAGTGGGCTGCAGTTCATGTAGTTGCAAAGAGTCAGACACAGTTGATTAACTAACACACATACACACACAAATGTGTTATACACCTATGATTTATCCTAAAATACATGTGAAGCAAAAATTGACAGACTCAAAAGAGAAATAGACACATCTAAAATCAAACTTGGAAATTTTTAATAGAATTCTCTTGATAAATGATAGAATTAATATTCAAAAAAAATCAGTAGGGATTAGATGAAGATAAATAAAGAACTTAACCCAATTTACATACATACCACATGGCACCTACCAATTGCAGAATAAATATATATTCTTTTCAAGTAAGAAATTTTACAAACTGACCATATGGTGGGCCATAAACATTGTATCAATAAATTTCAAAGAATTTTAAATCATTCAGACACAATAAATATCTGACCTTACCATACAATGAAATATCCCTCTTTACCTTACACCTTAATAATGTTTACTTCATCCAGTATCAAACTTTACCAGCTTTACTTTTGCTTGTTTTTGAATGATATATCTTTTTCAGTCTACTTACTGTCAAATTTCTGTATCATCATATTTATAGTTTCTTTTATAAACAGGCTTTAGTTGGTTTTGAAAGCAGGCTGATGGTGTATATTTTTTATAGTGTCTTTAATTGAAGTGGGGCTTCCCTGGTGGCTCAGTGATAAAGAATCTATCTGCCAATGCAGGAGACACAGGTTCGATCCCTGGGTTGGGAAGGTCCCCTGGAGAAGGAAATGGCAACCCAGTCCCATATTCTTGCCTGGGAAATCCCGTGGAGAGAGGAGCCTGGCGGGCTACAGTCCATAGAGTCTCAAAAAATCAGACATAACTTAGCGACTAAACAGCAGCAACAACAGCAAATTTAATTGGAATATTTAGTCCAATCACTTTTAATATAAATGCTCTTTGGTTTAAATCTGTTATCTTGGTGTTTGTTTTTTATTGTTATTTTTTTTCTTTCGTACTATTTTGAATTATTTAAGAATATTTATCATTTTGTTTTCCCTTCTAATATCTTGTTAGTTATACATTTCTTATCATTCTTTTTGTGGCTACCCTGTAATTTACAACATGCATTTTTGAGCTATTAGAATTTATCTTAAGTTAGCACTTTTACCTCTTTCTGCTGTCCTGTGTTTTTAGTTCTACATATAATTTAACTCAAAAAAACCATTACTAGTATTGCTTTGAACAGCCAATATTTACCAATATATGCATTGCCCTTTTTGTGTGTGTGTGTGTGTGTGTGTATGTGTACCCTCCTTCCATCAGTCATTTTCCTTCTGTCTGGAGATCTGTCTTTAGTATTCCTTACTGTAGATCTGATGGTGATAAATTGTTTCTTTCTATTTATCTGAGGTATAGAATTCTAAGTTGGTAATAATTGTCTTTCTTCAAAACACCTTGCATAGATTATGAAATTGCATTTAATCTTTGCATCAATTTAGAGAGAATTCACATCTTTACTGTGTTGAGAGTCTTCCAATTTGTGAATATAGTATGTATCTCCAATTATTTAGATCTTCCTTGATTTCTTTTATCAGCGTTTTCTAGTTTTCAGCATACAAGTACTGAAGATATATCTTTCCTCGCTTCTTGAATTCATACATTTATAGGTTTTGTCTGTTTGTTTTTTGCTTGTTTGTTTAACAACATCTGGGAAATTTTCAGTAATTATTTCTTTGGATACTTTTTTCAGCTTTACCTATTTCTTCTCTCCTATGGGACTCTGACTACATGATCTTCTTTAGTTTATTTTCTGTCTATTATTCAGATTCTTTAATTTCTATGTTATACCTGGTCATTCACAGATTCTTTCTTCTCTTCATTCTGCTGTTAAATACATCCATTGAGGTTTTTTCACCAGTTGTTGCATTATTTTAGTTCAAAAATCTTCATTTGGTTTTTCTTTGTATCTTCTTTTTTATTGTTGTTGAATCTTATTTTTTTTTGACTGACATCTATTTTTTTCCATTTGTTTCAAGCCTATTTTAATTGTTGAAGCATTTTCATGATGCCTGCTTTAAAATTTCTGTCAGATAATTCTAACATCTGTATCATCTGTGTTGGTCTTGGTTAGTTGTCTTTCCTTTTTCCATTTGAGGTCTTCCTGGTTCTTGGTGCAAATAGTTTTTAATTAAAAATTTTATATTTGGGGTATTAAGTTATAGGACTCTGAATCTTATTTAAATCTTATGTTTTAGCAGACTTTCTCTGATACCATTCCATTAGGTACAATGCACCACTGATTGATAATCACCAGATAGGAGTGGACATACAGGTTTTTTATTTAATTGGAGTAAGATTGCTTTACAATCTTGTGTTGGTTTTTGCTATACAGCAATACAAATCAACCATAATTTTATATATATATATATGTGTGTGTATGTGTGTGTGTATCCCTTCCCTCTGAAGCTTACCACCTACACCCTCATCTTACACCTCTATGTTGTCACAGAATATTAGACTGGGCTCCCTATGTTATATAGTAGCTTCCCAGTAGCTATCTATTTTACATATGGTAGTGTTCTTCAGTCCCATTTTTGTAGAGTTCATATATATGCATTAATATGCGATGTTTGTGCTGCATGTACAGGTTTTCCAAGCTGCCTCTGCTGACAGCTAATGTGGAATGAACTCCTTGGTACTGTTTGGCAGTGGTGGGGGACCTCTTCACCGTCCAATGGGGGTGGAAGTCCAGGCTCCCCATGTGTTCTTAATTGGGGTGGGGGCGGTAGGGGTGGAATCCTTATTACCATGCAGCAGTGTTGAAGCCCTGACTCCGCACCACCTGGCAGAGGGGGAGGGTGGAGAGTGACTCCGCAGCCTGGCAAGGGTGAAGTCTCAGCTCCCCATTCTGCTGGCTGAGTGGTAGGAGGGCTGCAGTCTGTTCTGCAGATACAGCTGCAATAGAGTGGCTATTTCTAAGCTGCGGTTGTCTGGCTCAACTAACCCTCTCCTGGTATTCTGTCTAGAGAGAGCATGATTTTTTTTTTTATGATTTCCATTGTTTCCAGACTGTCACCTTCTCTAGCATCTAATCTGGGGTTTGTGAGCCAAAGAGGAAGCCAGGGCACTTACCACCAGGTTGAGCTCAGGTCTTGAGTTTCTTAACCAGTCTGCCTTCTCTCCACCTTTTGGTCTGCCCATACTGTTTTATACATAATGTCCAAGGGTTTTAGTTGTACTTAGTAGAAACAGTAGGAAGAGAAGGTGTCTACTCTGTTTTCCTGGAAGCAAAAGTCTAAAGATGTGTTAATGAAATTTAATATGATTCTACCAAAATACCTACAATGGTTTTGATGTATAAAATTAAATGTAGTCAGAGAGAAAAAGACAAATATCATGTGATATCACTGATGTGTGGAATCTAAAAAAAAATGATAGTGAGTGAGTGAAATTGCTCAGTCGTGTCTGACTCTTTGTGACCCCATGGACTGTAGCTGACTAGGCTCCTCCGTCCATGGGATTTTCCAGGCAAGAATACTGGAGTGGGTTGCCATTTCCTTCTCAAAAAAAAAAAAAAAAATGATACAAAGAACTTATTTACAAAACAGAAATAGGCCTATAGACACAGAAAAAATAAATTTATAGTTACCAAAGGGGAAAGAGGGGGATAACTTAGGAGTTTGGGACGAACAAATACACATTACTATATGTAAAATAGATAATTAATAAAGACCCACTGTATAACAGAGGAAAATATATTCAATATCTTGTAATAACCTATAATGGAAAATAATCTGAAAAACAATAGGTATATATGTATAACTGAACCACCTTGCTGTATACCGGGAGCACTGTACATCAACTATACATCAATTTAAAAAATTAAATTTAAACCATACTCTCAAAGGTATGTATGCATCAACAAAGAAAGGCTTTTTAAATAACTTTTGGGAAGAGAAATTGTGTTCAAGGAAATTGCAAAAAAATTTTATATTTTGTGTAAAATATGTTCCCAGATTCAAGGAGAGAAGGCTTTAATCTTGAATTTCTTGCTAACTGATGGAAGGATTTGGCTATTTTTTATCTTAAAAGAAAAAATATCTATATTTTATCTGAGCATCAGTAGCCATCACGCTGGTGGCTCAGGGGTAAAAAATCCACCTGCCAGAGCAGGAGCCGCAGTAGACTCAGATTCGATCCCTGGGTCAGGAAGATCATCTGAAGGAGGAAATGGCAACCCACTCCAATATTCTTCCCTGGAAAATCCCATGGACAGAGAAGCCAACAGGCTACAGTCCATGGGGTTGCAAAATTGAACACGACTGACCGACTGAGCACACACAGCCATAACCCTCCACCTTACCACTGAAGTTCTCTAGAATCCTCTAGAAAATCATCCATTGATATTAAAGCTTACTTAGCAAACATCCATGTTTGTCCTGGGATTCTAAACATGAGCTTCTGTTCCAGGTCGCCTGAATTGGTGGTCCACCGTGTGCACGAGCTGTAAACGGCTTCTTCCTTTGGCCACGACAGGGGACGGGAACTGCCTTTTACATGCTGCCTCACTGGGTAAGCCCTGCAGTATAGACAGAGGGTGGCAGTGCCCAGGCCTGGTCTGTGCATCCTTAGAGGACAATCTTATACTAAGTAGAGCCACGTGCATCACTGTCAACTGAAGAGATCCCCAAGGGATGGAGGCAACAACCCCCACCCTTCTTGTCAAGCAGCTGGCAGGCTTGGTGGGGGCATAGAGCACACATGAATGAGAAAAGATCTGTCCTGATAGAAGGAGGCCTGAGCAGACCTGCGCGGATGGGCAGCAGACATCGGGGTCTCGAGCAATCAAAGAGGACTTCCTGAAGGAGCTGAGATTTTCCTGAGGCTTGAAGAACTTGAAAAAGTATAAATAGGACCTTCCAGGCAGGGAGAACACACGGATAAAGTGGAAAGGCAGGAATTAACAGGATGTTTGGGATCAGGGCTGAGCCCTGTTGAGCTTGAGCAGAAAGTCTGCGGGGGGAGGAGGGGGGCGGGGGCAGTGCGTGAGGCTGGGTAGATCTGGAGCCACCACACTGACTGCAGCTGATACACTTAGACTGACAAAAAGACAGACATGGGTAAGAAATACGGAGATCAGCACAGTCAGAATATACTGCAGAGAGGTCAGCAAACTCTTCCAACAGAGATGTGACCTTTCTGGTTGCAAAAAGTGACACCAGCAAATGCATAGTTGTGGGTGGCAATATTTGGATGACAGAAGGTAACAGTACACTTTGTGGAAGATCATGTAACCCCTCTGGACCCAGGCTTACATAAACATGCAGGACTGGATTTGTGCCAAGGACCCCAGCATCAGAGCTGGTGGTGCCTTATTACTCCTGCAGTCTGAGGACCCTCTCCAGGGATGGGCCCCTCCAACAAGAATATGGTCCTTGTTGGTCAAACTCACCTCCCCAGGTAAACATGACCTTAACTCAGTGCCATGACCCAGAGCAAGGATGCCCCAGACCTCACTTCAGACCTGTAGTGAGAGGTCTGTTCTATAAGAGGTGGGCTGAGCTGAGCCCAAAAAGTTTTCGAGGGAAATGCAGGGCGTCTGGGACGGGCCCGGAGATACCCAGAGGAGGATGGAGCCCAAGTGCAAAGGAAACATTCCATGTTTTTTAGGCTTGACAAAGGGTGATAGGGAAAACAAGGGCACCCACCCACCTGCCCCCTTTCTGTTTCAATATTAATTCATTCCTGTCTGTTGACTCCCCATTCAGCATAGTAAAATAACAATCAACAATTCCACTGCCCAGCGATGTCTGCTTTTAATATTTTGGTATATTGTCTTCCACACTTTTGTTTATACTTCCAGTGAAATTAGGATCTCACAGTGTTCACAGTTTGGAATCCAATATTTTCCCCTTAAAATTGTAAATTGAATTTTTCACGCTATTCTTCAAAAACACGTTTTGCAAGTTGTGTCTTATTCCATCGTAAAATATTCAGTATCCCTCTCTTATGGAACTTATTTCACCTTGTTCTGTATCAAACCTAGAGAAAAATTACAAAAGAAGACATCTCTCCTCTTTGCAAAGTCTCAACCACAGGAATGCCTTTGTCCTTCTGACACTCAATGTACACAGGCACTGCCCCATCATGACCATAGGTGGACAAGGCCACAAGCCAAACGGTCACATGCCACCGTGGTCCTGACTGATGGCGGGTGTTTCACGATGAGCACAGTAGGCTCCCCAGTTCTGCCTGGGAGGAGAAAGCCTCCTGCAAGTGGCCCTTTATCTGTGAGAGAGGCTGGGCTGAGACTGAACCTGGGACTCATAGCCAATTGATTCTTTTCTCCCACTACTTTGTTTCCCCTTGGTACTCAAATTGTTAAGCTATTTACAAGCAAGTCTGCTCAAAGTGGCCATTCGACACTCACCAGCAGTGCTTACCGGACCTGCTGGCCAGCCCTAGCATTGACCTAGGGTGTGGGCACATGTAGAAATGACAGTAATCCTGGGGTCAGGCTTGTGGGCAAACGTGTGTGCGACAAGGAGATTCTCTCTGCACAAGAGACCCAGACAAGGAGCCATGATGAGTACACTGACCCAGGACTTGCCCTGCCTGGGAGGAGGCTGCAGGCTGGTCGGAGGGGTGAGAAAGCTCAGCTTGGCCTGTTCATAAAAGGAGAATTGATGGCCATCTCCCTCCGTCTGTAGAAAGAGACTACCGGAAAGCCCACGGCAGCCCCCTGTTATCACATCTTTGCACAAAAGGATGCACGGCCAGCCTGAGCCTTTGATCATCAGTCAGTGAGGGTCACTGCTCTCTGAAAGCTCTCCAGAGGGTCCCAGCTCACTCCAAAGCCCACCTTTCCACTCTCCACCTCACCCCTTCTATCCCAACTGCAGACACCTTCCCCTCCCTAGGACGCCACGTGGACCCCCTCGGGGTTGGCCCTGACCTTTTCCTCCACCTGGGATGCTGACTCAACCCTGTCCCTCACCGCTCATGTCTTTGCCCCAGTGTCTCCACTCACGCTGTGACCAAACCACCCGGCACTCTGTCCTCTTAGCCTGCTTCATCTCCCCTTACATTGCCCCTGCCTGCAACAAAGTATGTCACGTGTTAATTCGATGGCTGCCTCCCCTCCCTTCCCTTCAGTGTGGACTCCATGAGATTTTAGGAATTTCGTCTGTCCTAGTTGCTTCTGTGGGTACTCCCATCACTTAGAATGGTGTGCCTCACCCCTACTGTGAAATAAGTATGGAGTTAATAGTATTCAATTAAACAAATGAATTTATGAATGAATGTATGAATTTCCCTAGTCTCTCCCTATAGCCAGAGCTGCATCTCTCATGGCGCTTCTTCCACTGACTGGGTTTCTTGGCCACTTCTGAGCTTCCCCAAGGATGTAGTCAAGGTGCTGGTTTGTCTTATGATACCTGGGCCAGGTGAGGCACTTCCCTCAGAAGCAAGTGCTCTCCCAGGGCCCAGATGTGTGCAGAGATGCCTCAGGGCTACAGACATTGGATGCAGCAGACCCTTGATGAAACTGGGGTCTGACTGCCGTCCTGGCTTGGGGCCCTGCATGAGGACACATAATCCGCTGTCCCCACAGGCTCTCTCCCACTCAAACACAAGGTCGGAACCACAAACATTACATCCCTCAGAACAAACCTTGAGAGGTTGAGGGCAGCCTGCAAAGGGCCCCGAGACTTAGTGAAATGGCTCTTGTTGTAAGAAGGGGCTGTGCTCCTTCATTCAGCGCCTGCATCAGCAGGAAGCATCAGGAGGGAGGGCAGAGGACAGATGCTTGCTAATTGTGAGAACTGAATATCTGTCACTACGGCATTATCTGCTCTCACAGCTACGGGGGCCAGACTGGTAGGTGGTGGCAGTCTCAACTCCTCCTGTTTTGCCCCTTCCTCACATATTTTCTTGTGGCTCAGATGGTAAAGAATCTACCTGCAGTTCAGGGGACCTGAGTTTGACCCTGGGGTCAGGAAGATCCCCTGGGGAATTCTTCTTGCCTGGAGAATTCCATGGACAGAGGAGCCTGGCGGGTTACAGTCCATGGGGTCTCAAAGAGTCGGAAACGACTGAGCAACTAACACGCTCACTTTACTTTCACATCTTCCCTCTCTCCCCTACTCCTCACGGGCCTCCTGCCTGCAGGAATGTGGGGGTTCCACGACCGGGACCTGGTTTTGCGGAAAGCTCTCTATACCATGATGAGGACGGGGGCCGAGAGGGAGGCCCTGAAGCGAAGGTGGAGGTGGCAGCAGACACAGCAGAACAAGGAGGTGGGTACCTGTCAGCATGGCAGAGCTGGGACAGGTGCTGGGCGCAGCCAAGGCCAAGATGGGGTCCTATTTGGGGCCCTAATATCAAGTCTGTCTTATGAGATGAGGCAGCAATGGCTCCATTCCCTACTCAAACCCACTAAAGAGGAACCCATTCCAACAGTCAGCCCCTGCCCACAGCGACCAGACATCCACTCCCCTCACCTGTCCTGGCATAACTATGAAGACCACCTACCCTCACGCACAAGGCTGTCCCAACCTGAAGGGTGAGTTAGATAGTCACCTGTGAGTCACTGCTGGTGCGGCCGCTGATTGGCCCTGGCGTGGCCCCAGCCCAGGGTGTGTGCTCAGTCCAAAGAGAATGCTTATCACAGAACCTTAGTGAGCACTGGTCCTTTGCTGGCGTGGAAGCCCTTGAAGATGGGTCTGCCCAGGTCCCTGCACACATGTCAGTGGTCGGCACCCAGTCCAGTACATGTGCAGGTCACTTTCAGTCTCTCTAGCCCCTGAGAATGACCACTGTTGCTGAGTGCACTTCCGACAGCATTGAGGTTGGAGATTGGGGGTTCTGAACAAATTCTGTCCAGAGCAAATGCTGACGGTCCTTGGCCACTAACAGGTGCCCACCCCAGGGGCTGACCAAGTCAGGAAGTCGGGCTCTCAGCCAGACTGATGTGGGTGCAAGTGTGAAGAGGTGGACACCACCTCCTAACCCCACCCCCCTTTGTGCCAGTCAGGGCTGGTGTACACGGAGGAGGAGTGGGAGCGGGAATGGACAGAGCTGCTGAAGCTGGCCTCCAGCGAGCCACGCACACACTTCAGCAAGAATGGCGGCTCGGGTGGGGGGTAAGTGCTGCCCCAGCCCTCCCCCTGATGGCTTGGGAAGTGATGGGGGGGGAGGTGTGGGACCCCCAAGCTGGGGACAACACAAGGAGGACTCCTGCCTTAAGATCTTAGATTCTACCAAGGGTGCAGGGCAGGTAGTAGGGGATGACAGGACCCTGCCGGATGTTTGGAAGAAAGTGTACACAGTCACCATGTGCATCTCATGAACTCAAGCATGCCCCCTGCATTGCAGAGAGGGACTCACTGTCCAGCCAGCCTGGGGAGGGCCCAAGCTGCCCACGCACTCACCAGGCTCTGAAGCTTCAGGCTGCTGCTGGAATCCTAGCCACTAGACCACCAGGCAACGGTGGTGGTCTTTTAAAGTAACCTCTATGAAACTTGGGCCAGCAGGGTTCCAGAGCAGGTAAGCATCATGCTGGAGCCTGGCCCCGTGGTGAGTGACATGTACAGCACCACTCCTGCCCAGGCCCTGGCCCTCCAGCCCCAGGACAGATGGGAACAGACCCTGCACTGATGCTCCCAGCATGGACACTGGCCCTGCAGTTTTTCCCAGAAAGAACCAGATGAAGCACCTGAAGAGGTCGGAAGGGAGCAAGGGTCAGACTCAAGGATGCACTTGACCAACTTCCTGCCTTCTTCCCGCAAGACTCACAGTACCCAATTCCAAGGCTCACTGGCAGAGCCCCAGCAGGAGACCCTGGAGGCAGGGAGGCATGTCCACAACTCACTCAGAGAGAAGGATGGAGACCAGGTTGGGGTCCAGGCAAGGCGAACCACCAGCCAGAGAGCCATCATGGATAGCCTGTTTAGAACTGGTGACCACAGGGAGGACCCTCTCCGAGACCCCAGGAAGGCAAGACCAGCATGAGCTCTCTACCGAGTTCAGATGCGTGAGAAAGACTGAATGGCAACTGTACCAGTAGTTATAGATGCAGCGAGAACTGTGAGCGCCAAGGCCAGGCAGAGGTGGGGGTTTCCGTACAGGCACACTCAGAGCTACAGAAGCCATTCTTCTTCATCCTCCTGCTCGCAAATCACAACATGTCTGTTTCTTGTGGCTAAAGCAAGAGAAATCAGACATTCTGTGCTACTTACTGCACCTCCAGAGACTTGTGAAGTGCTACCTCCTGTGAAGTGCTACCTCCAAAAGGGCTGCTGCTGGGGTTTGCAGTCCCCTCCAGCAAAGGTGAACTCAGCTTGCCCATCACCAGAGCTGCTAGTGGGGCCATGGGTAAGAGGGCTGGTCCCCAGAAGGAAAAGGAAGACATGGAAGAGAGAGGAAAATAACTCCACCCCAAGTCATGCAGGTCTGCATTGGAAACCAGTGTTGGAGTGAAGTTGCCCATCACCACCTGGCACATGCAGCCCCGACGCCCGCTACAGACACTCTGGGGAAAGAGGGTGTGTGTGGAATGGAGGAATCCATTACTTGTTATAAAACTGGTAAAATCTGTGGAAGCAGTTAGTGACAGCCTCTGGGTGCTTCATCTGGTTTAATGGCAACTGAGAACTAAGAAAGGGGTCTTCCTGGTGGACCCCAACCAGATGCCCAGACTCAGATGTCACAGATTAAGAGTCCCAGACTGGGTGCGTGATCTTGGGCATGTCTCCCAAGCTCCTGGAGCATCTTTGTTGTTTAGATGTAGAATGCATTTTGGTAGTAAGGTCCCTGCTGGGCTATATCAGTTTTTCGTGGTGGTGGAGTAAACCACACCAAAACTGGGTGGCTTAATACAGAGACACTGGATTTGTTCCTATTATGGAGTCAGCATTCTGGTCTGGAATTTTCCGGAGCCTCTCCTGGGGCTACAGCATCTGGCAGTTAGTCTGAGTGGCTCAGGACCATCCAAGATGGCCTGATTCACAACTCTGGCTCTTGTTGAGCCTCTGTCCAGATTTCATCCTTGAGAAGGCTCAGGCCCCTTACAGTATGGATCAGGGCAGGAAGAGGGGGCAGCCCCATTGTGGAGGTTCAGCTCAAGCCTCTGCTTGCATCACCTTTACTAATGTCCCATGGAAACATTGGCCAAAGCAAGTCCCATGGCTGAGCCAGCCTCTGGGCAGATAGACTCCATCCTTAATAAAAGGAGGGGCAAAGTCACATTGCAAAGGGACAAATACACAGAAGAAGGCTCTGTGGCCATCAGAGCAGTTGGCCACATTCTCTGATTCTGTTGGCACTGTTCAGTGAAATCATGGGTTTGAAAGTGGAAAGAAGCTTTTATGACTATAGACATAATGTTTATTAAGACATTGTCACACGCAGCCTGTGAGTTGGCATGCCTGCTGCCTATATGGTGTATCATAAAGGCCTATCCCAAATACCTGAAATGTATGGTTTCCCTGACTTTCCATGGTTCTCTCACTGTCCATAGTGTAGTGGTTATGACACTCACACTGGCTCATCTGAGTGTCTAATATTATTCCTGTGAGTCTTGAAAACGCTGGAGCCTTAGGGGCTTTCAGGAGTCTCTGAATGTAGAGCAAATCCCTTCCATGAGTTTATATGTCCCATGAGTCTATATATACTCTGACCTCCCGACCCTAGACCTATAGGAATGGAACATAAAAATAGCTTATTGAATTGTGCTAGGCAGTGAGGATTGGAGAAAGGAAGCCATGAACCTCTGCTGGGCACCTACCTGCCTTGCATACTGCCTAAATGCCACCGCCTTACACACTTTATCTGCACCTTATAAATTAGGCATCACCCTCCTTTATATGTTAGAGAACTAATGTTCTCAGAGATTAATTGACTTACGTCTGGTTTGTAACTGGTGGAGCTAGGATGCAGACCGAGATCTGTCTGAGTCCAGCACCCTACAGTTTGCCAGAGAATATGCTATGATAAGTTTTATAGCTTCTTAAGAAAAAGTGCACTGCAGATAGAATTTTTTGAGTCCTTGCATATCTGAATTTTTTTTTTTATTCTGTCTCACCCTTGTTGGATAGTTTGGGTATAAATTCTCTTTAAATTCATGATATGAATGATGTCATGAAAGGTGTTAAATCACACAGAAAGCTATCAACTTCCTGGCACTCAGTCAAAGTTGGCTAATTTGAAGTAAAACAATTATATGAAATCCAAAGACTAAATATGTTCAACAAACTTCTTACTCCACCTTTACAGACTCTGAAAAAGATTTATTCATTAGCTCAACATGTATTAATTGCCTGAGGCATGCTGTGCATTTTCAAACACACTATCTCATTCTGTCATCACTGTAACCCTGTGAGATAAAGGTTATAATTCTTATTTAAAGTATGAGGAAATTTGGATTCAGGATAAAAATTTTTTGCCCAAGGTAATCGCCTGAGTGGAAGAGCGGTAGTTCAAATTCAGGTGTCCTGCCTCCCAGGTCTCCTGGTCCCTGATTTTCCTCCTACCCCTTAGCTCAAAAGCCTCTTTCTGTTCTTATAGAGAATTGGGTTCTTGCTCTTTTCTGTGGGTGACAGAATGAGGCCTCTTTGTTTTCTAGTCCAATTCCAGGGTTTGTGTCAAGGGAGTATCATTTCAGATCTCAGCCTTTGTTAACAGACTAATAAACCTTTGCCATCAGGTGTCTTTCTGCATGAATGTACAGAAAAGTATTTTCCAACTCAGTCTCCCAGGGTCTCCCTTTTCCTCCTCTGCCAAATACTGAAAACCTTTGTAAGCATTAGTTCTATGATAATTAATGAGAGGAATTACTTTAAATTTTCAAGCAATCTTCAACAACCACTATGCTCTTTGGAGGCAGGGAATAAACCAGGACCCTCTCAGTTTGAAGAATACCATGTAAACCCCATTAGGGAAATGAAAATTAAAATTACTGCATGCCTATAAGAAAGTCAGAAAAAATATATATACTGGCAATACCAGATGCTGGTGAGAGGGCAAAGCAAATTTTACATCACATTGTTGGTGATATGAAAATGACACAACCACTCTGGAATACAATTTGACAGATTCTTATAAATTTAAAAACACATTTGCCATATGACCCAGCCGTCCTATTCCTAACTATTTACCCTAGACCACTGGTTCTCAACCAGGAATGATTTTGCCCCCAGGGGACATTTGGCTAAATTGTCACAACTGGAATGTAGTCTGAATACTGCTAGAATCTAATGGGTAGAAGCCAGGGATGCTGCTAAGCCTTCTAAAGTGCACCGAACAGCCCCCCAAACAAAGAGATAGCTAGTCCAAATTTTCAGTAGTGTCAAGATTGAGAAAATCTGCCCCAAAGAAATGAAAATGTGTGTTCACACAAAGTTCTATGTAAAATGTTTATAGAGGTTCCATTCATAATTGCCCCAAACTGGAAACAACTCAAATGTCCTTTGATTAAAAAAAAATTGGAGTACATCAATATTATGAAATACTATTCAGGAATTAAAAACAAACTACTGATGTATGCAATGACTTGCATGAAAGGATCAGGTCTCAAAAAGGTATTGTATTGTATGTATGGTTTCATTTATATGACATTATCCAAAAGGCAAAACTATAATGATGGAGAACAGATCAGGGTTTCATTTATTTAGAATGAATGTCTGACTTTCCAATATCATTTCTTGAAAAGACTATTCTTTCATCATTGAATTGCTTTTATGTTTTTCAGATACCTATAGGCAGCAGCATAGGCAATATTTATGTGGGTTTGGGAGATTTATGTTGGGTGGGAGATTCTGTATTATGTTGCATTGAAATATGCGCCTGTCCTTTTGACAGTGTCACTTTATAATAAGTCTTAAAATTAGGTAGCATCACTCCTCCAACTTTATTCTCCTTTTTCAATATTTCTGGTCTTTTTTTTTTTTTTTTTGCTTTCCCATACAGATTTATAGAATCGGCTTATCTATATCTGAAAAATATTCTGCCAGAATTTTTATTGGTATTACATGAAGTCTATACATCAATTGGAGGATTGAAATTTTTAAAATGTTGAGTGTACTTACACACCTTTTCCCATGTATTAGGTAGACACAGTATGCTTCTTCATATATTTAAATCTTCTTTGATTTATTTTATTAGCATTTTATAATTTCCAGCATAAAAGTTCTATACATGTTTAATTAGATATATACCGAATATTTCATTTGAAGCTATTGTAAATGATTGTGTGTGTGCGCGCACGCGCATGCACACACATGCACGTGTGTATGTGTTTTCATTTGGCTCTGCAATTATTTGTTGCTAGTTACTGATGTTTGTGACTTTGTAGTCTGTGATGTTACTAAACCCATATATCAGTGCTAAGAGGTTTTTAGATTCCTTAGGATTTTCTACACAGATATTCATATAATCAGTGAGTAGGGATAGGTTTATTTCTTCCTTTCTAATCTCTATGCCTTTTATTTTTTTTTCTTATTGCACTAACTAGAATTTCTAGTATGATGTTGAGCAGACATGATGAGAGAGGAAACTCTTCCCTGGTTATCCTTCTTAGTCAGAAATCTTTCATCAGTAAGATATTTGTTATAGATTTTTAGTAGGTATCTTTTATCAGATTGAGGAAGTTTCCTTGTATTTTTTTTGTTGAGAACTTCTATCATTAATGAATGTTGAATTTTATCAAATACATTTCTATATCAGTTAATATTATCATGTGGATTTTTTTTCTTCTTTAGACATTAATATGGTAGGTTACGTTGGATGATATTTGAATATTGAACCAGGGATTTCATTGCAGGGAATCATTGCACTCCAGGATGTAATTCCACTTTCTGTTGGTGTATTAAAAGTTTTTCTTTTGTTATTTCAATTTGGCAATATTATATTGAGAATTTTTGTATCTATTGCCAAGGAGGTTATTGAATATAGTTTTCTGTTTATGTACTACTGTCTTTGTCTAGTTTTGGTGCCAGTGTAATGATAGTCTCATAAACAAGTTGGAGACAATTATCTCTCCTTTAGGGCTTCCCAGTAGCTCTAGTGGTAAAAGAATCCACCTGCCAATGGAGGAGACCTAAGAGATGCAGGTTCAGTCCCTGGATTGGAAAGATCCCCGGGAGAAAGGAATGGCACCCCATTCCAGTATTCTTGTCTGGAAAGTTCTATGAGCAGAGGAGCCTGGTGAGCTATAGTCCGTGGGATTGCAAGGAGTCAGACACAACTGATCATGCATGTGTGCATGCACATGTGTGTGCGTGCACATGCGCGCGCACGCAGACACACACACCCTGTATTTTTTCCAGTAAATTGTATATAATTGGTGATATTTTTTCTTTAAATGTTTGGGGGATTCACAAAATCTATACATTCATCTTCAATCAGATATTGCCTTTTCAGAAGGGTATTAACTATAAATTCAGCTTCTTTAACAGTTATAGAAAATAGAAATAAGTAGTTTTGGGTAGCTTGTTGTTTTGAGAAATTGTTCCATTTCATCAAAGTTGTTGAATTTATGTGCATAGTATTGTTTATAATTTTCCCTTTTGTAACTTAATACTTCAGGGGGACTTTAGTGATATGCCCTTTCTTTTCAGATTCAGCAGTTAGCATCTTTTCTTCTTTCTCTCTCTCTCTTTTTTTTTTTTTTTTTTGATCAGCATTGTTAAAGTTCTGTCAATTTTATTGATTATTTAAAAGAACCAATTTTGGCTTAATTGGTTGTCCCTGGTGATTTTTAGATTTAGATTTCGTTGATTTCTGTTCTTACCTTTAGAGTTTGTGCTCATTTTGTTTGCTTTAGGTATATTTTGGACTGATTTTTCTGCTTTAGTCAGGTGAAAGCTTCGGTTATTGATCTGAGAATTTTTTCTTGTAATATATGTATTTGGGGGCTATAAACTCCCTCTAAGAACTGCTTAGCTGCATATAACAAATTTTGATATATTGCATTTTTACTTTCATTGTTTAAAATATTTTCTAATTTCCCTTGAGATTTTCTCTTTGACTACTGAATTATTTAAAAGTCTGTTATGTAACATGTTTTGTTGTCTTTCTTTACTAATTCTAGTTTAATTTCATTATGATCTGGGAACATAATTGGTATGATTAAAATTATTTAAAATGCCTTCAGTTTTGTGAAGGAGTGAACGTATTGTCTGTCATTGTGAATATTCCCTGTGCATTTTAAAAAGATGTGTATTCTATACTTGTTGGATAAAGTGTTCTGTTGATGTCAGTTAGATCCAATTGATTGATGGTTTTGTTCAGATTTTCTATACCCTTGCTGATTTTCTGTCTACTTGTTCTTTCAGCTACTAAGAGAAGTTTAGAGCCCTGCAATTATACTTATGGCTGTTTCTGTTTCTCTTTTCAGTTTTGTCAGTTTTTTCTTCTAAGTATTTTGAAGTCTTATTGTTAAATCCACATTCATTTAGGACTATTCCACCTTCTTTCTGAATTTATCCTTTGATAATTGTATAATATCTCTCTTTATCTGGGGCAGTTTTCTTTGGTCTGAAGTCTACTTTGCCTGATATTGATAAAGCTTCTTGAAATTGATCTTGATTAAAATTTTCATGATCTGTAATTTTCCATCCTTTTATCTTTAACCTACCTATATCACTATATTTGAAGTGGGTTTCCTTAACACAGCAAATAGGTATTATTGATTCTAACAATTTCTGTCTATTAACTGCTACATTTATATAATCTGTATTTAATGTAATTATTGATCCGTTTGAATTTGGGTCTCCAGTTTTATTATTTGTTTGCTTTTTGCTTTTGTGTTTTTTGTTCCTCTGTTCCCCTTTCCTTGTTTCAGTTATTTGCATTTTTAAGATTCTATTTTAATTTAATTTTTATGATTTTAACATCTTTTCATAGAGTTTTTAAGTGGCAGCTCAAGTAATTGCAATATACATATTTTAAGCAATCCCTTTAGGAATCCAAGTGCAATTCAAAATCCTTGCTACCAAATAGCTTCCTTATTCTCTCCTTTATGGTATAGTTTTCTTATGTATTTCATCTACATACTTTAAATACCCCATCAGCCAATATAATATTTTTAATGTGGATCTTCAAATATATATTAAAGAATTCAAGAGAAAAAGGATACTCTATTATATGTGTGCAAATCATGACTATTTCTGTTGTGCTTCCTTCATTTCTGATGTTCCAACATTTTTCTGGTATCATTTTCTTTCAATCTGAACATTTTATTTTAATTTTAGAGAGATTTTCTGGTTGTGAATTCCATTACTTATTCTTCATCTGAGAATATGTTTACTTCACCTTTATACCTGAAGAATATTTTTAACGAATATAGAATTCTATCAGTAGTTTAACATCCTTTTCTTGCAGCACTTTAAAAATCTTGTTTCCCCTTCTTCTCCAGTAGTTCCTGATGAGAAATCTATCATCACTTGAATTACTATTCCCCTATTCAGCGTATCACTTTTCATCTGGCTACTTTCAGCAATTTTCCTCTGTCCTTAGGTTTCAACAATTTGATTTTATTGTATCTGGCCAGGGTTTCTTTAGGTTTATCCTCATTAGTTCTCTGAGCTTCTTAAATCTATAGGTCTGAAGTTTTGCCCAGTTTAGGAAGCTTTCAGTCATTATTTCTTTAAGTTTTTTTTTTTTTTCTTTTCTTTTTAAGGGCTCTGTACTCTCTCCTTCTGGAACTCTGATGACATGAGTATTACACTTTTGATACTGTCTGAAGTCACTGAAATTCTTTTGTCAATCTTTTCTTCTCCCTCTTCTTCAGATTGGATTATCTGTTGATCTGTCTTCAAATTTACTGACTCTTACTCTCTCTCATCCCCAATCTGCTGTTGAGTCCACTCAGTGAATTTTTTCTTCCAATTACTGTATATTTAATTTCTAAAATTTCCATCACTGATTGGAGCATTTTCACAATAACTTCTTTAAAATGTTTGTCAGATAATTCTGACATCTACCAACTCAGAGTTGGTAGTCTTTTGACCATTCTCCTCCTTGGGAAAATTGAGATTTTTGTGGTTCTTCATGTGTCAAGTACATTTGGATTGCATCCTGGACATTTTGGATATTACAAGACTCTGAGTTTTGTTAATAATCTATGGAAAATCTTGACTTTTCATGTTAAGCAGGTAGGTTCACCCTGTAAATTTCAACCTGCCTTCTCTGGGCTGTGGTTTTCAAAGCCTTTGCTGTCCTATTTGCCTAAGCCACACATTACACAGTCTGTAACCTGGGCAAGGGTCTATTCAGTAAGTCCTCATAGCTTTTGGTGTACCGATTAGGACAGATCAGATCGATACTTGCACAGCTCAGAGTTGGAGAAAGAGGAGTCGAGGAGTTCATAAGCAACCTTATGGGACTGTTTTCTGAAGTCCTTCCTGTTTTATAATCTTCCAGGTACTTTCTTGTTCCTGGGACTCCCTTTTCTGTCCTCCAGCCATAATGTGCTGCTATACACCTAGCCCTGTCCTTTGCCCCTGCTCATGCAGGGTTCATGTATGTTTTATATTGTCTCTCCTTCACATTGCAACATCCTCTTGGTGCAGCCAACCCAGTCCTTCTTTTTGATTCTCTTCCAAACCTTAGCTCAGTGCTGGCCAGATGGAGCTGCATGTACAAACAGAGCCAAATCCAAGACCAGCGCATATGGTGCTGAGCACTTGTGCCTCCACACCCCCCCCCCCCCCAGGGGAGACAGTCCTGCCTGGAGTCCATGACACCAGTGCCCGGACTTGACCTGTTAGGAGGCAGGGAGCAAAAACCAGCCCTCTTGGGATGAGTGCTCACACCATTCTCCCACACAGCCTTGGACTGGGATCTGGAGCAGGGAAGGCTAGCCTTCTTAGAGGATCAAGATTCACTGGAGATGGGGAAGGACAGCAGCGTCTGACAGGAATTAGAACCATGTCATCTACTGAACACACACGTGTTACAATATGATCTGGATCGAGCAGGGCTGTGAATCTATCATTATCATCACCAATGGTAGAAAACTGAGTTTCAGGAAATTAAATCAATTCTCAGCATCCCTCAGCCCAGAAGGGACAGAGCCAGGATCTGAACTTGAATCTGACTGCCAACATAAACCCACACTCTTATCAAATCAGAACATCATGATGCACCATCAGGCAAGTGATGCAAATCAGGCATGAAGAGCAAGAATCAACAACTTATCCTGAAATTTGTGATGAAAATAATCAGTTTTGTCCTTTAACCTTTTATAAAGCAATAACTTACTTTTTCTAAATTGGATGAGACAGGTTATGGAGCCTGAGAGGCTGTTAGAACAAAGAGAAAATGAGACCGAGAGGGGGACCTTCTCGAGGACTGTTGGGCAGCCCCCACTGAGTGACTGACGGCCCAGGCCTGCACTGTCCCAGGGTGCTGCTCATTGTGCAGCTGACTTCCCACAGTTTCATTGCTGTGCTCCATGATTTCATAGTATGTTTGCTACTTTTCTTTTTTATTGTGCTTTTTCAGAAATAGCTAGACTCTTAAATGGTTTCCTAATGTACAGTCTCAGAGATATGAACTTGTCAGGCTTTTTTACATTTATTTTTATTTGGCTGCACCAGGTCTTAGGTGCGGCATGCAGGATCTTTAGTTGTGGCATCTGGGATCTAGTTCCCCGATCAGGGATCAAACCCAGGCTTCCTGCATAGTGAGCACAGAGTCCTAGCCACTGGAACACCAAGGAAGTCCCTTAATTCGGTCTTTTAAGGAAACATGAGTGGCATGCTGCTGCTGGGAGGTACTCACCCCTCTCCCTCAGGCACTCCAGGGTCAGGGCATGGCCTGTTGTGGGAAAGAAGGCTTTCTTACAAATATTCCTCAAGGTTCTGGGACTTCCGTCAGTGAACCAAGAAGGAAGACTGTTTACCTAACAAGTTCTCACATTTGCAAATCTGGAATCCATTCAAATTTTTAAAGACATTGCTTATTGAAAATATGACTGAAGCTGTCACTTCATCTGTCAGGAGCCTTCTCTGACCTTCCTATTTAAAGAAGCCCCCATCTACCACCATGCTGATAATTTTTCTTGTTTCATCATCTGTTGATTGCCTGTCTCTGCCACTTAGACCTGCATACATGTGCACACATGAACACCCACACACACACACACACACACACACCTAGAAACAGTGCTATACCTATAGCACTCAGTAAGTATTTGTCACACAGATGACCCCAGCTTCTTCATTTTAGGCAGTGAGATGAGTCCTCACCCCCAGGCCACCTTGGCCACTATTGAGAAGCTCCTTGTCAGAGCCCGAGACCCTCTGGGTCCCCTCAGAGTGCCACCATCCTTCCGTCCTGGATCCCCAGACTGTAACTCTTAGCAAGGTCCTGGCTGCCTACACTGTTGTGCCTTAGGAAATCTTTTTGACAAGCTGCCCATGTGGGCAGGCACGGTCCCTGACCAGATACAGAGGCCCACCAGGGCACTGGCTGGCCTCAGCCCCCGTGAGCCCCTCAGGCTGACTCCCCATCCAGCTCCCTCCCCACCTATGTGTCAGCTCATCAAAAATCTCCTCATGGCTCCAAACCTGGCTGGGAGAAGGGGGTCAAGCCCCACCACTGGCAGAAATGCTGCCAGTGACACATATGTGTCAATTGAAAAAAATGCACAGTGCAAACGTTGAGAATTATGTTTTATTTAGCAAGCAAAACTGAGAGCTTAAGCCCAGGAGGTAGCCTCTCAGATAGCTCAAAGGATGGCTCCAAAGAGGCAAGGGAAGAGCTATGTAGGAGTTTTTACAGCAAAGACTAAGCGGTCAGAGCATCAATGTAGTGCTTTTCTGTGTATTGGGAAAGTGCAAGAGTCTGGGCTCCCTGAAATTTTTCCTTTGATATGCACCTCAGCTACCCGGGGCCAGTATCCTGGGCTTTCTCATCCTTAGTGTCCTCCAGGTGCACCATCAGGGGTGGCTGCAGCATCTGTTGGTTTGATGGTGGGCATCCTGTCCATCCTGAGTTCCCTCAGAGTTCGCCATCCAGGCAACTGTAAGGTGATGGCTTGGTGGCTGCAGCATCCTCTGTTTCCGGACGTGGCAGGCAACAGTGTTTTCACTGACATGTGCATAATGAGTGCTGTGCAGCTGTGGGAGGGGAGGAGACCCGCATGCTATGGCAGAGGCCTCCCTGGGATGACACTTAGGGAAAACAGGGGTCAGCAAAGCCCATGGACTACCCTGCCTTTCACCTAGAGGTGGTGGGGAGGGTTTTATGTAGAAGCTAAATATGCACATACAGTCATAGTCCTGTATATGTGTATGCACACACAAACACATATGTGTTTGTATTTTTTAAGTTTTTATGGAAATATAGTTGATTTACAATATTGTATTTGTTTCAGGTATATAGCAAAGTGATTCAGTTGCACATATATACATATTCCTTTTCAGATTCTTTTCCATTACAGGATTATAAGATACTAAGTATAGTTTCCTGTGCTGTATTGTAGGACTTTGTTGTTTATATTTTTATATATAGTAATGTGTATCTGCTAGTCCCAAACTCCAAATTTATCCCTTCCAATACCTTTCCCTTTTGGCAACCATAAGTTTGTCTCCTGTGTCTGTGGGTCTGTTTCTGTTTTGTAACAAGTTCATTTGTATCAGCTTTTTAGATTCCACAGATAAGTGGTATCATATGGTATTTGTCTTTCTCTGTCTGACTTACTTTACTCAGTATGATCATCTGTAGGTCCATCCATGTATGCTTATATTTTCAGATGAGAGGGTACACAGGATACTGATAACTATGTCACAAAGAGAATCATGGATGGGGTGACTATACAACTTATCATCTAAATTGGTACATCGTGGAGAGTGAGAGTGGCCACTGGCCATTGGCGACCCATAAAGCAGGACTTCGCTGAGCAAAATAGAAGGTGTGGACACCCCACCTTGGGGAGGGAGATAGGGAAATTATCGGGGTTGGGGGGGCTGCACCCAAGCTGCCCCTCTGTGTGGCCAGATGATTGCCCGTGGGCAAGATCCCACTGGCTGCCCAGACTGGATTCCTTGTCAATGACATGGGCTCTTGCTGGGATGTCCTCTAAGGCTGTTACTGCCATTTAAGCCAGGACACCCCCAAATCTGCACTGTACCTTTTCATTCCTGCCACCAGCTTCAGTGCCATCTGGACTCACTCCACCATCCTTGCTTCTTGGTCCCACTGCCTCTGCTGAGGGAACCCATCTTTCTCAGGGGTTTTTCACTGGTAGGTGGGGTGTCCCTATGCTCCTGATCCCCCCTCCCCAGGTACGCACTGAAGTAGAGGGAACGCTGTTGTGGCCTAGGGCCTGTGAGGAAGCTCTCAGACACACGACACACCCGAGTGTGAGGATGAAGCAGTTACATTGCATGTTAGTCTTCTTAACCAATAACTTAGTGTTTTAGGGATGTTAGGTGTCTTTTCCCGGAGGCAAGATTCTATTTACAATCCTGCATCTAGCATTGCTCAGTAAACTCACAGGAAGTTGATGTGAAGTCTTAGGATGAGAAGTGGATGTGAGTATTCAGGACTGGCTTTGCTGGAGCTGATTTCTACCAACAGGCTCAATCATAGTAACTCATACACACAGGCCACTGTTCCAAAGTCTCCTCCCGTTTGCCTATTGGCACCTCAGCCTGAAGAGTCCTCAAGCCAAAGTTCCCGGCCTGTATTCAATGAGCAGGAATATTCGCTGAGGCTCCAGAAGCACAAGGGCGTGGCCTGGTGTTGAGGGGAGAGCACAAAATGAGGACCCACCCCCAGTTCAAACCTGCTCCCTGTGCCCTGGGAGCGAGGGGCTGGAACAAGTAGGGAAGGATTTAGAGATTCTCCAGCTGCCCCCAGGGTGGAGCTGGGACCCCTTCTTCCACCTTCTGGGCCACTAAGCAGTCACAGTTGACCTTTGGCTCTCATGTTCAACACCAGAACAGGACTCGCTCTGCTTCAGGCTCATCTCCATAACCCTCTCCCAGCTGGGCTCACACCCCCATCACCACTGCCTGTGTCCGGCTATGAGGCTTGCTGATGTATGCAGTACAACCACATGCCCCAGCCCTAGTGCAGATCTGGGATGGATGGACAAACAGGTGGGTGGGTGGATGGAACAGGTGAATGGATGGATGGATGAGCAGCAGGATGGATGCATGTATTCATGGATGAATGAGTATATGCATGGCTGGATGGACCAAAGGATGCATGCATGCATGCATGGATATATGAGTGGTGTGTTAGACTCAGCACATGCTCCTTTTTTGCTTCCCTTCCTTCCCTGAAAAATACAGTCCTAAATCCATATGGTTCATCAAAGCAAGGTGCACATCTGCTGAGGGCAGGGTGTGGGGTAGCAGGACACAGAGGACCAAGGCCAGGGTGTCAGAGCCAGGCAGAGTGAAGAGGGCAACTCAGGGGAAGGGCAGCATCACTGGTGGAGATTTGAAGGAAGGAGTTAGAATGAACTCTGGGGTGTTAGATTGGAGTGGGCAGCATCAGGGGACTCGAAGTTTCAGATAGATGGGTAGTAGATGGATGGATAGATAGATGATAGATAGGTAAATAGATAATGGATAGACAGATGATATATAATAGATGGATAGATAGATGACAGATGAAAATTGTACATGTATTCATGTGAGGGTACAAACACGTATCACCCAGCTCTATTTACCGAATCTAGGGGAAGTGACATTAGCAATAATCATATTTTGGCTTATAAATACCACTGTCCACCATTTGGAAAAAAACAGAAATGGCTAAATCCAGGGCTGAGGCAAAAGAGATATAAGATGAATCTTCTTGACTGAAAAATATACACAACCTAAAAGTTGAGAGTGATGTTTTGTTCAGTGGACAAAACTGAGAACTTAAGCCTGGGACACAGCCTCTAAGATAGCTCAAAGAGATTCCTCTAAGAGGGAAGTAGGTGAACCAGGATATAGGCGTTTTTTGTAATGAAGACCAAGTAGTCAGAACATCAAAAGATTACCGAACATCTCAAGTTAAGGAGTTTAGTGCTTTTGTGTGGGAGGGGAGATACAAGAGTCTGGGTTCGCTGATTGCTTTGATGTGCATCTCAGCTCTCTAGAGCCAGTATCCTGTGTTTTCTCATCCTGAGTCCACTCGGGGTATATCATTGGGAGGAGGCAGGTGGCTGCAGCAGCTGACTGCTAGATGGTGTTAGGGGGCATCCTGCTTTCATCCTGAGTTTCCTCAGGGCTCACTGTGGGAGCAGCTATAATGACTTATGGCTGCAACACCCTTTGTTTGCTGATGCAGCAGGCAGCATTTTTAGTTCACAACCTGGACCATCTTCTTGTGCTGAAAAGTAAGGATGTGCTCTAAATAGTGACAGGGGCTGTCACATGGCCACAGATCCCACTTGAAAGAGCTCCAATGACCAGGTGGGTACCTGAGCTTCAGAATAATCACACTGATGGGTTATTCAGTGGGTTTAGCCCACTGAATCAAATAAAAGCCCAGAATCCAGACTGATATCAATAAATGGTATCAAGACTTGGTGAGGAGTGGAATGTGTCTATAGGTTCCAAGTTCCTTCCCATAAAATGCTTATTAATTATGGATGGGAAGTGAGTAGCTCTGCAGGGGGAGCCTGGCTGATGGCCCCGAGAGGGATCCGGTCAACACCAGGCCACCCAACTGGACACCACTAAAAGGATGCCTCATAAGCCAATCTGCTCTGATTGTGAGAAAATACAAACCCAGACCACAGACATCAAGACTGCTGGAAGAAATATCAACAACCTCAGATATGCAGATGATACCACTCTAATGGCAGAAAGTAAAGAACTAAAGTGCTTCTTGATGAGGGTGAAAGAGGAGAGTGAGCAAACTGACTTAAAACTCAACATTCAAAAAACTAAGATCATGGCATCTGGTCCCATCACTTCATGGCAAATAAAGAGAGAAAAAAGTGGAGACAGAGGCAGATTTTATTTTCTTGGGCTCCAAGATCACTGCAGATGGTGACTACAGTTATGAAATTAAAATACACTTGCTCCTTGGAAGAAAAGTTATGACCAACCTAGACAGCATATTAAAAAGCAACTTTGCCAACAAGAGTCCATCTAGTCAAAGCTGTGGTTTTTCCAGTAGTCATGTACAGATATGAGAGTTGGACCATAAAGAAGGCTGAGCACAGAATTGGTGCTTTCGAACTGTGGTGCTAGAGAAGACTTTTGAGAGTCCCTTGGACAGCAGGGAGATCAAAGCAGTCAATCCTAAAGGAAATCAACTCTGAATATTCATTGGAAGGACTGATGTTGAAACTGAAGCTCCAATACATTAGCCACCTGATGCGAAGACCCAACTCACTGGAAAAGACCCTGATGCTGGGAAAGATTGAGGGCAGGAGCAGAAGTGGGTGACAGAGGATGAGATGATTGAATGGCATCACTGACTCAATGGACATGAGTTTGCGCAAACTCCAGGAGATAGCAAAGGACAAGGAAGCCTTGCATGCTGCAGTCCATGGGATCACAAAGAGTCAGACACGACTTATTGACTAAACAACAATAAATGAACATTCTACACAATACCAGGCCTGTGGTCTTCCAAACAGCCCAGGTCCTAAAAGTCAAGTACCCTGAGGAATGTTCCAAACTGAAGACAGACAGCTAAAGAGACACTACAGATGAATACAGCACACTGTCCAGAGCTGGAACTTTTATTACAAAGGCATCGCTGGGGCAGCTGGCACGTAGTGACTAGGGTCTTTAACCGTAATCACATGCATCAGTGCATTAGTGATTAGATGAATTCAAGAATCTGATGGTTACACAGAAAAATGTATCATAGAAACGTAACCTTGTTCACAAGAAATGCACACAAAGTTCTACCAGGGAGATGGAATTTCAGACTGATAATTTACTTTCAAATGGTCCAGAAGGAAAAAAAATTATTTATATTATACAACTTTTTTGTGAGCTTTTTGGTATTGCCACTTTTTTAAGTATTAAAATAAAGTGTATTGAATCACCAAAAAAAAAAAAAAAAAGAACAGAAAAAACTATAGGTGCAATAACAACAAAACTCCAAGGGAATTGTGAGGCATCCCTGTGGATGCAAAGTCTTTGTTCTAGAAGCCACTCAAGCAGTTGACCACAAGCTATGCACATAGAGCCCTTCCCCCAGGCAGCCCCACCCTGGAATTCTCCAGCTGGTCACACTTGCTAACTCTGATCCCCACCTACTGCAGTCATCAGAGATCACCCTCAATTAATTCAGGGCACCCTCTACCTTCAGGTGCCCCAGAGGCCCCATCAAGCTGGGGGCACTGGCTCTCCCCTTTCATGCGTCTTCCCTTTGGGGTGGCCTGGTTGTTGAGGACATCAAGGCTTTAGTCCTCTGCCCATGTCCTAGAGTCCTGAGTGATGCAGATTTTGGAGCCTACTCTCTCCCTGAGCCTCAGACAAGAGCCAAGGGACAGACTGGGGAGAGTCCAAGTGGCTTGGTTGGGCAATCTGTCACTCCCTCCACTTCACTCAAGGAAGCTTTCTCACCACCCTCTTCCATCGGGGTATTCCCTAGGAAGGCCCACAGATCTTGGTAGCAGTGGTCCCACCAGCCCATCAAATGTACCCAGGCATACCTGCTGCCCTGAGGGTAAAGCTTCAGCCTAAGCTGCTGGATGTGGTCATGAGCCCACGGGGAGCCTCCATTCCTCCTCAGCCCCCCAGAGAACCAGCCCCCGTGTGGCCACGCACTCTGAGCAGGATACCTCTGCACCAGGGAGACTGCGATTTAAAGGGGGCTCACCTCCCACGTTGCCAGGTTCGCTGCCTCAGCTTCTCTCCTGAGCCCACCCAGCCAGGGTAGGGGTGGAGAGCTGGTCCAGTGGGCTTGCTGCCATCAAGTGGTATGGAGGGAGGCGGCCACAGATGACTTCAGAGGGCCGAGATGGCCAGGCTCCGTGCACGGAAGGGCCACAGTGGGGTGTTCTGTCCTCCGCGCTCCCTCCTGACTTGGTCCAGTGACAGGCTTGCTTCACTGTGTCCCCAGCATGGACAATGCCGAAGACCCTGTGTACGAGAGTCTGGAGGAGTTCCACGTTTTCGTCCTTGCCCACATATTAAGGAGACCCATCGTCGTCGTAGCGGATACGATGCTGAGGGACTCAGGTGGGGAAGGTAAGTTTACCCATAATGAAACAGATGTATTTTATTCATCACCCAGAAAGTGTAGCATCCCAAGTAAGGAAGAGACAGTTAAACATAACAGCTGAGCCTCCAGAAGGACACAGAACTTTACTTTGCCTGAACAAAGACTTTATTATTTCTCCTCCACTCCATGTTTCTTTTTCCTTCCCATGCAGGGGGGATTACTCTTCTTTTAACTTTTTTTTTTGGCCACACCACTCAACTTGTGGCATCTTAGTTCCCTAACCAGGGATTGAAACTGGGGCCTTGACAAGTAAAAGCCCAGAGTCCTAACCATTGAACTTTCAGGGAGTTCTGTGTTTTGATGGCGGGAAAATTCTGGCTAGGTAGGAGTCGGGATGAACCCCTAGGGGCTCCTGGCCCTGCCAGTTGCCCATGCCCTCCAGTAGTACCAGCCTTGTCCCAGGGCCACTCAGCCACCTGAGTCCCCTCCTGCCCCCATTACATGTTTTAAAGAAGAAACAAGAAAGGCATATAAGTGCAAAGTCACCCAAAAGGCTGTGATGAAACCAAAACTGGGGAAAAGGAGGAAGGGATGGAGGGCTTTCTAGGGCTGGTGCCTACTTCACAGCCTGTCACACACACCCTGTCCCTCGGCCAGGCCAATACTTCCCAGGGTGGACACTGCCTCCCACTTTTTAGATGAGAAGCCCAAAGCCCAGAGAGGCCACACAATGTGACCCCTCCCTGGGGGAAGCCTTGGAGGAAGCAGGATCAACCCAGGGAGGGAGAGCTCCAGGCGCGTTCTCCCTCCAGCCTTTCAGCGAGAGCCCACAGGATACTGCGTGGGCTCTCTGAAGGGGAGGGACCAGAAGGGTCATGCCAGTGCAAGTGCCCTGCCTGTCATGGCTGGTATAACCACAGAGGGCAGGGGCCTGGGGCACACTGGTCACTTCCAGTGACACAGGCCCGCCAGCGTCCGCAGCTCTTGGGTCCCTATACTCGTCAGATCCCACAGGGCTGGGTCCACACCTCCTTCCCTTGTCCTGTAGCCCTCTCAAAGGTTGGACCCACCTTGCCTCTCAACAGAGAGAGAAGCCAGAAGCACAGTCACTGATACAGACGGAGCAAGGTGGGGGAGGAACCCTGAGCTCATCAAAGTCATCCCTGAGGTCGACTGTCCTTTCCTTCCACTCAGAGAAGGGCAGTGAGTCACTGATTCCAAGGCTAAGAGACAAGGTCCTTTGTGATTAAAAAGTAGAGGCCATATCAGGGCATGTATTTATCTCAGTAAGAATTTAGGCCTTTTCCTCCTTTGGGTAAGGAAATGAACAAGATTATGTCCCGGTTGCTGAAGGAGCCAATCCCCATCTCTCATTTCCCATCTTACTTACGACTTGGGCCTGGAGTGCTCTCAGTGAGTTTCTCAAAACCTAGAACAGACAAGCTCTGGAGCAGCACGGGTGTATTTCTGTGCGCAGGTGCTTTTGTGAACACAGGAAAACACAGGTTTCCAGGTAGCCATTAGTGCACGTCCTGGCTGACCACCTGAGCAGGCCTCAGGGCACAGGCAGGCCCAGCAGGTCACAGCAGGTCCCCTCAGCCCCGGCCCTCTTGTGCCCAAGGTGCAGCCTGACAAGGCACGGGGACACAAGCCAGGACGACGCTGCCCAGGGAGGCAGGTTGGGGAGGGTGCCCTGGTCAGGCACAGGACTTGGGGGCTAATAAGCCTGGCCCCTGTGAGCCTGGGCTTCCTAATCAATTGTGGGCTCCCAGGGAGCTCCCGCTGGGTGGGAGGAGGCCCCTCTACTGTGGAGTGGATGATGGATGATGATAGCACCCGGGGCTGCAGCCTGAGCCCGCCCTCCATTCCCTCTGCCCTGTCACTTCCCCCGGGTTGGTGAGAGCTGCTGTCTGTGTCCCCTCCACTCCACATGCCCTCCTCACCTTTGTCTGTGTCTGCAGCATTCGCTCCAATCCCCTTCGGAGGGATTTACCTGCCTTTGGAGGTACCTCCCAACAGATGCCACTGCTCACCTCTGGTTCTGGCCTACGACCAAGCTCATTTCTCTGCCCTTGTGTCCATGGAGCAGAGAGACCAGCAGAGAGAACAAGGTATGCCTGCTGCCACTTGACGGTGGCGCGGAACAGAAGGGTCAGGAGGGCAGGAGGTGGAATGTGGAGCCCTCCCTTGAGAAGTGCACTCAGCAGTGATGGGTTTTGCCTAAAACTACCATATGCATGCAAAAAATATCATTGAAAATAATGCCATTTGCAGCAACATGGATGGAATGGATTCAGATGATTATTATCATAGATTATCATACCTAAAAAGCTTAGATTATCATACTAAGTGAAGTAAGTCAGAGTAAGACATATCATGTGATATCACTTACATGAGGAATCTAAAAAAAGATACAAATGAACTTATTTACAAAACAGAAACAGACTTACAGACACAGAAAACAAACTTATGGTCACCAAAGGGAGGAGTGGGGAAGTTTAAATTCGGATATACACACTACTATATATAAAATAAACAACAGGGACCTACTGTATAACACTATACTCAATATTTTCTAATAACCACTAAGGGCAAAGAATCTGAAAAAGAATATATATGACTGAATCACTTTAAAATATGAAGAAATTAATAATTCTGTCACCCTTATCTAGCCTTTACTGTGGTTCCCTTCACTTCTATTTTATATGGATGCAGTTAATCTCAGATGTAATTTTTAAAAGCTGTTCTAGTGCAATCACCTAACTATAGCTCACTTTCTTTGTAAATAAAGTTTTATTGGACCATAGGGACACTCATTCAAAGGCGAATTATCTGTGGCTACTGCTTTTGTACCCTAACAGCAGTTGAAAAGCTGTGTCAGAAACTGTGTGGCATGCAGAGACTAAACCATTCACTAATGAGCGCTTCATGAAAAATGTTCGCCAGCCTCTGCTCTGCAGTAAGCTTTTGAATCAAAAGATGGATATTTCCATTCAAATCATTACATGGGAGCTTCCTGTCATTTCAGTGCTGCAGAAAGTCTTACCAAGCTGGGCCCACAGGCTGTGCACTGCACAGTTCCAGCCACAGTCACACAGACTTGTGTGGGGCCAGTCTTTAGCCAGCACGTTTTGTGTCTGTTGTGGAGGTGGTGGGATTTTGTTTGAAATGTTAACTGCTGATGGATGTGTGATTAACTGAGCAATGAAGGAGGAACTCTTCCTTTTTCACTTCTGTGTCTGGTTAGACAGAGAACCCTCAGGGGACCAAAGGAAGGAAAGGCTGAGTGATATCAGGGTCCCTGCCATCGGACATGGTCCCAGGAAATCCGTGTTGGCTCATCCCACGGTGATGTGAGTCCAGAAGGAAGGGAAGCAGGGCTGCAGCCGGCCAGGGGATACCACGTCCTTTTCCTGTGCTGTTTACAGACGTCTCACTTTAGCCACATTTAGGCCTTTTCTGTTGTCTCTGAATTTTGGCCAGTGAGAGCTGGCACCTTCCTCATGGCTTCCAGCTCTTCTTAAAGCTCACTGTGGCTCTTGGGAGATAAGAGGGCCCTCTCTCAGCCTCACCCTATCAGCAAGTGATTGAAAAGACCAAAAGACTGTCACTTAGAAGTCAGATGTTAGCCATGAATAGTAGGTCAGTGGCTCCTAACCTGGCAACTCAGAACTCTAGTCTTCTATTGAACTGTACAGAAAAAAAAAAAAAAACTATAGGAGAAAGATGAAATAATAAAACCATTATATCAAGGTGAAACATTGTAGAAACAGCATATTGCGTGTAAATTTTGGAGAATTTGAATAAAATTGGCTGTGTTTTATTTCAAAATTTTAAAATGAGGGCCCTTCCTCAGGACTGGGGGTCCAGGCCACTCATCCGGTCTCGCAGAGACTCTCTGGTGAGGGGAAGATCGTGGTCGCGGGGCTGGCGTCTCCAGCCACTGAGCAGGGCCTTCAGAGCCGAGTCCCCTCCTCACGGAAGGCACTGCGCTTTCGTTCAGGCCTTCCAGGTACTGCTTTTGGATGCTTTCCAGGCCAGTCTGAAGGTGCTCGTCAATAAAAGGACTAATGTAGAGGCGTTCCCACAGCTTAGCAGGGAGCGTTACAGAGGTAAGGGTGGTGTCACCTCTGAAAACTTGCTTTCCCGTAAGGGGGCTCTGGTCCCAGCGTGGTGTCCGAGGGGCTGTGCCGTGGGCTCCTGCAGCGCCCCCTGCTGGCTCCCTCCTCGTAGCGGTGCGCTCCCTGCCTCCACGGTCTTCATGTGACCCGGGCTGCACATTGACCCACTCCGTTCTCACAGCCATTGCACAAGCAGAAGCACGTGTAAGTGGCTCCCACTGGCTGGGTAACCTCTGTGCTGCACATCAGGCCCTCACACATTGGGAGAGAACACGAATGCTCTGCAGACTCTGAGGCTTTAAGTATTGCTGCCAACACGTCGCCTGTGCCACCCTCGCTAGTGCGTGCTGGTAGACAAAACAGTGCTTCCTGCTCCTCCCGTTGGCCTGAAGTCCAGAAGTCCTATGTGCCTGGGGCTGAGGGTCCATTCAGTGAAGCACCTGTTGCTTGCAGGTTTGAAGGACCCAAAGATGAAGTGTCTTGCCTTGGGCCCTCACCACCTTGTAGAGGAGACAGGCAAGCCTACCAAACCACATTGCATACAAGCCACATTCTGTACCAGGAAGTATATGCCCCCAAACAGGCACGAGCTCCATTCAGGAGAGTGATGATTCTAATTGGAAAGAATGGACAGATGGAGCTGAGCAAAAGTGCTATGCCAATGCAGGGATGTGGCTGGCATGTTGCTGGCGTGGCCCAGCAAGCACCTGTCATAGAGGCATGACGGCGTTGGGTCTGGGTGCTGCCACGTCCTCACTGTGTGGCCCAAGGGGTGCCACGAGACCTCCCAGCCTGTCCCCTTCTCTGTTGTGCAGTAACACCCACCTCCCTGGGAGTGACCGCCTTCGCCTCCCCTTGTTCATCCTCATCACCCCCACCCCATCCTCTGCCCTTTCTCTTCCACCCATTTTCCCACTGGTCTCTTTCTAATTTGACATGTTTAAGGACCTCACCATTTAGTTGTGAAGTGACCATCAAGGGATAGTCCCTCCACACACTGAAGTTCTCAGTCACCCCTGGGAATGATACTGCCTGTCCCAGAATCAGGCCTGTCCCCTGATCCATACATGTTCCTTCGAAGATAAACCTAAAGGCCTCAGTTGGCCTCCTTCCTGGCCACCCAGTGTCCCCCTGAAAGGATTTGCTGTGGGCAGGAGGAGCAGAGCAGACACTGTCTGAGGAGCCATCACCAGAGGAAGCCTACCCCACAGGAACAGTGGGATACTGTCCTACCTTCTGGCTTGACATCAGAGATTGCCAGCGGCTTTCCACAAATACCAGATCCTAGCAATTCCACCATTGTTACCTGGTGGTTGGGGATAGTGGTGAGAAACTGAAAAAACATTAGGAATCTGCTTGGGGAACAGGCTTATCCTCTCTTTTCAGCCTTTATGAGGCCAAGAAAGTGGAAGCAACCACAGAAAGCCATGTGTTAGCACCCAAAAGATTACTCCAAATAGCATTAGGCAGCAAGGGTGTTTGCTGCTCTGCTTCTATAACAGGGAGTCCTGAGGTAGGTGGTCCAGGGCTGGTGCATTAGCCCTAGACATCCTCAGGGACTCAGGCCCCAACCTCTCCCTGGTCCACCATCCTTATTGTGTGATTTCAGCCTCGTGGTTATAGAATAAATGCTGTAGCACCAGGCATCACATCCACACCCCAGGCTGGGCCAAATGGCTCTTTTCTTGAAACTTAGTCATTTTATTAGGGAAGACCACCTTCCTCCAGTGCCTGTGCTGGCATCTTACTTATAAGGCTGAGCTCCACACTTGAAGTTTTCCAACTGCAGAGCAACCTGAGAAATGAGTGCATCAGAGGAAGGAGGGGGTGAGATGGTAGGTGGGGGTTCACTGAGTCAGCTCTGAATCGGGGAGAGAATGTGATGTTTCCAGGCAGTTGCATCTGGACTCTCCTGTTTATTTCACTGGCAATGATCACTTATCTTGGGAATGGCAAAAGTGGGGGAAAAAAAGGGGGGGGGTGTGGGGGGGTGTTCTTCAGATCCTCATCTGGAAATAAACCACATTAGCTATTAGGCTGTCAATTCCCTAAAAAGCGGTGGTGCATGAGGCTGTCAATGCTGTGCTACTTAGGAGAAAATCTGGTTTATTTAAGTGCATAAAGAAAAGCAGCCCTCCTCCCAGGCTATGCACTGCTTGTGGATGTCAGGTTTGGGGCTGACCAGGTAAGGGTGGCACACGCGCCGGCCGTGCATCCCACCCATGGCTGTGCCCCCATAGGAGGAGGGGCAGGGACGGGGTGGGTGGTCCTACTGAGAGCCAGAGCCAGACTTGGCTCCTGGCGACTGACTTGATGGCACATTCCCATGCCTCTGAGATCTAAATGCCACCAGGGAGTTTCACACTCAGAGGTTTTCTCTCCTAGAGCCCTGGGCTTAGGCCAAGACAACCTCCCCAAAGCAGGAGCCTTCTCATCCTGCTGAAGTGAGACCTCAGCCTGGTGAGGGGCTTCTCACTCCCTCCTTCCAGGTCTCCAGCTCTGTACCTTGAGGCTGGGTTGCACTCTGCCCCCCAGGAGTTGCCCAGGAAGCTCTTTATAGACTCTGACATCACCACCCCTATAGCATCCTTGCCTACGAGGACCAAGGATGCTCAGTGAGAGGAAGGATAGTGAGGAAACCATCCTCCTCCTTCCTGCCCTTCCCTGCCGTGCCTCCCTCCATTCACAGGGCTCCCTGGTGATGGTTAGAACCCCTTTGACTTTGGCTGCATGTCACCAAAACCCAACTTGAGGTGGCTCAGGCAGTCAGGGGGCTGGTTCTCACAGGTACTCAACAGTGTGGGGCAGGCAGGCACTCTGGGGCAGGTGGGACATTTCAGGAATGTCAGAGATGACCAGGTGACTCCGCCTCACCTGCAGCCTCCTCACCTTTTGTTCCAGACAAGTACCTGCCACCACCCCCAGCAGCAAGCAGGTTCTGTTTGACCCCAAACTCCCATGTCTAAAAGGATTACCAGATCGGGGACAGGAAGTACACACAAAGATCCTAGTGCATCTTGTCCTGGAAGAAACAAGGGGGTGGTGTCAGGAGGGCTCCTGGGCTGATGGATGAGGCTCCCACAGGCAAGATAGACAGAGAGGATCATCACTGGAAGGAGTGGTACCACGATGAGGTTGCTTCAGTCTATGACCTCATAATGATGCTCAGGGAAAGTTTTCCTCATCAGTTCTGCAGGAAGCTCAGGGCCATGTGTGACCTCGGAGACTGGTAAATAGCAGGAAAGCATCAGACCAGATCCTGCATTCCCTCGGTGAATTGATGACAGGTCCTTTGTCTGAGTTAAGGTACCCTGGCTTGTCATGAAGGGAGAGGCAATCTTGGTAGGGTCTGCATTCACATGTTGAAGTCCTATCCCCCAGGCCTCAGATTGTGACTGTATTTGGAGATGGGGTCTTCAGAGGGGTGAGGTGATTAAGGTAGACCCATCCACTGTGACTGTTGGTCTTATAAGAAGAGTGGATTAGGACAGAGACACACACAAAGAGGAAATCACAAGAGGACACAAGCCAAGGAGAGAGGCCTCAGGAAGAAATGACTCTGCTGACACTTTGACCTTGGACCTCCAGGCTCCAGACTATCATTAATAAATGGCTGCTGCTTAAGCCCCTCACTCTGTCTTTCATCGCCATGGCCACCTAAGCAGACCAATACAGACAGAATGAGAATACCTGGTTACTCAAGCCCTTGGGAGTGCATGAGAAACTGCCACATTTCTCATTACTTCTGGCTTAGCTCATCATTATCACCTTCTTAACCAGCAGATGCTGCGTTCAGACCCATCAGTGGCCTGGTCAGTGTCTGTGAGCCCTCTGCCCCTTAGCAGCTCATGTGTGGGGATCCTGGGACCCACCGTAGCTGGTGGTGAATTATTTTTACAAAGTAATATTCTGCAAGCTCTGTAGATCCACACCCCAGCAGATGTTTGGAACGTGGCTAGTCTTATAACTGTGCTCCAGGGGAAGGGGTGCTCCCACTGAGGAGGTTCAGCAGAACAAAGAGCGGGAGCGTTGGATGTGTGCTCGAGGGCCTGGAGAGCCTGCCGTGGCTGCGAGGTGCTCCGAGCGCTGGGGCCGGAACTGGGGCCAGACAGCTGGCCCTCGGTCAGGGGGACAGGCTCAGGGTGAGCTCCAGCTCTCTCGTGTGTACCTGCGCAGCTTGAGCCACGGGGAGGTTCATTCAACAAGTATTCACTGTGACAGCACACTCGGGACAGTGACAGTCCTGGATGGCCCACACCTCACACGGTGAGAACTTGAGTGTGAATTCCTTCCTTCCAGGGCCGCAGGCATGGGTCTGAGCAAGGCAGGGCCTCTCCAGGTGACGTGGGCTCCAGAGACAGCTCACAAGTGGCTATTATGAACTCTACTGCCTGGTGCCCCAAACTCAGGGACTGGTGTCGCCAGCCTGGAGGCTTCAGGAAGAAGGGCTGGGACTGGGGATAAGGGGTTTCTTTGTCATGCACCTGTCGGCCCCTTTGGTTCTCTTGCCTGCAGCTCTCTCTTGGTGCAGCAGACAAGAAAACAGAGTGCCAGCCTGTGCCCACAGCTCAGCTGGGAGAGAGACTGGCAAAGTATAGTAACACCAGTTTCTGGGATAGAACCAGGCATCATCCTCGGAAGCCAAGATAAGACAAAGGCCCCTCACTGTTGGAGAAGAGGAGGAGTCTCTGGGGGCATCCAGACTTTTCGCTCAGACCCTGCACCCCAGGGCCCAGGGACCAGACGAGGGGTGTCATCTTTAACATTATTGGTTTTTGACCCAGGAACATCTCAAACAGCCCCCACGTGGCCAGGAGCAGTGGGTGGAACTTCAAGGCTGTGAGTTCTGTCCTGGGCTTGCAGGGGCACGTGAGTTCAGAGAGCTGGGTTTTGCTGATCAAATGCCCAAGACTCTGGTTGTCCACCAACACCTGTGTCACCCCAAGTAGCATCAGCTCTGAAGGCCGAGGTTCATTTTCAAAGGGATGCCAGCTGTGCTCAACTACACAGAAGGAACTGTCCAAGGGTCCTTCACTAGGAACCTGGGGCCTAGAGACATGAGGGAGCAGGAGACATAGACACAGGCTCCTTCAGACCTCCGCAAGGTGTCTGAGCCACAGAAAGAGCATCCTCCAGCCACCATCTTCCCAACTGCTGAGTCAGGCAAGCCCCCATCTCCATATGAAGTGCTGCCCCAGGCCACCTGAGGACCTGCAGGCTTCTGATGGGTGGTGTCGGAGCAGGACACAGCCTTCATCAGTCCTCCTGCAGAAGAGGAGGGAGACAGAGCCCCAGGTGCCTGTCCTGCCTCTTGGTCATGGGGAAGGAACCTCTTAGCCAGCCAGCGTGACAGCCTATTTCTGCTCTCCAAGAAGCCCCCCTCGTCACCGTTCCCCAGGGTTGCATCTAATGCATGAGAGAACCTGTGTCCAGAAAAAAATGGACAGCTTCCTGACAACCCAAGTCCACTTAGAGAATTGTCTCTGGGGACATTTTTCTGGGGAAAGGGTCTATGGAAAAAAACACATCCTGACCAAAGCACAGTGGGCTGCCTGGAGCGTGAGGCCATGGGCAGCTCGTCAAGCAGGAACTCGCCACGTCCCTGGCATTCACGGAAGGGAAAGAGCTGCTGTTGCTGTGCACCTTGAGGTGTCATGAAGCAAATCCTCACACAGCAAGTCTGATTTTTCCCAGAGGCACAAGGATGCAAGGATCTTACCCTGCCAGGGGCCTCTGCATCACGCCCACCAGAGGCTGTTCTTGGGCACTGGTGGGCCAGAGCCAAGGCCACGGTGGGATCATGGGGGGAGGAGGAGGAGGACAAGGACCACCTTTCAGAGGCTCCTGTTCTTCATTGCCAGGCTTCCCAGGAGCCACAGTGGTAAAGAGTCCACTTGCCAATGCAAGGGACTCAAGAGACACGGGTTCAGTTCTTCATTGACCAGATTTCTAGATATCGTAAAGCCACATGCCCTGTCTTTCTCATCTTTGCGTCTCCAGCACCAAGACACTGGGGAAGCAATTAATAAATGTTGAATGACTGAATAAACAAGATTAGATGCTCACAGTCTACTACTTTCAGATAATTTTTAAAAGGAGGGGGAGGCAAGGTGACAACAGCAGTAGATGGAAAGATACACATTGTGGAGTAAGGCAGACCTGCTTTTCAGTCACAGCTCCGGCTTTGGCCTGGGCAAGTCACTTAGGTACCAGAGTTCACTTCCTCGTCTATAAAATTGGAGCAAGAACCCTGTAGCTGATGTAAGACCCATAAGTAGTGAATGTAGAGCTCCTGACACAGTCCCTGGTATTGACAGAGAGTTAGACACAAAGATCCATGGAACAGAATAGGGAACTCAGAAATAACCCCACACAAATATACTGAGATAATTTTTGACAGAGAAGCAAATGAATTCAATGGAGGATGGATAGTCTTTTCAAAGAAATGGTGATGAAGCGATTGGAAATCCATAAGAAATAAAAAGAAGCTAAACTCAAACCTCATTTATACAGAAATTAACTCAAAGTTGACCATATAATAAAAGTAAAATGTACAACTATGGACCTAGAGTTAGGTAAAGAGTTCTTATATGTTATCCTATTTGTTCTGTGTCTCTGGAGATCCATGACTAATAGAACCACTAATCTGTTCTCCATCTCTAGAATTTTGTCATTTCAAGCATGCTGCAAAATGGGAATCACACAGAATGCAGTCATTTGGGATTGGCATAATCCAAAAAAGAAAATAATAAGTTGGATCTCTACTATGCAAAGATGGTGGGGAGAGGTGTGGGGGGACTGGAAGGAAAGAGGAAGAGAGGAAGGCAGGGAAGGAGAAAAGAAGGAAAAACAAGTTACAGACTGAGAGAAAATATTTGAAAACCACATATCAACAAAGGATTTGTATCTAAAATATACGAAGAACTCTCAAAACTCAATAGCAAAAAGAAAACCCTCCAAACCATCCAAAAAAAAAATGGGAAAAGATACAGACAGACATTTTACCAAAGAGGGGATCCAGAAGACAAATAAGCCCATGAAAAGTTGGTCAACATTGGAACCACAAGATATCACTACACACCTATCAGAATGACTAAAATCTTAAAAACTGACAACACCAAATACTGGGGAGAATGTGGAATAATTGGATTGCTCCTACACTGCTGGTGGGAAGGTAAAAATGGTTCAGTCACTCTGGAAAACAGTTTGGTGGCTTCTTATAAAACTAAACATCACTTCTCATGCTGCTGCTGCGTCACTTTAAGCTGTGCCTGACTCTGTGTGACCCTATGGATGGCAGCCCACCAGGCCCCTCTGTCCTTGGGATTCTCCAGGCAAGAATACTAGAATGGGTTGCCACGCCCTCCTCCGGGGATCTTCCCGACCCAGGGATGGAACCCAGGTCTCCTGCATTGCAGGCAGATTCTTTACCACTGAGCCATCAGGGAAGCCCTCACTTTCCAAATGACCCAGCATATGTAGTCCTGGGCATTAATCCTAGAAAAATGAAGTTATGTTCACCCAAAAGCCTGTACACAAAACTGCTTTATTTGTAATAGCCGAAAACTGGAAACAACCCAAATATCTTTCCTGGGTTCATGGTTCAACATACTATCTATATCACAGAATCCTACTCAACAATAAAAATGAATGACTGTGATTCATACAATTACTTGAGTGGATCTCAAGGGAATTATGCTGAAGAAAAAAAAAAAACAATACCAAAGCCAGCATTCTGTATGATTCTAGTTCTGTAGCAATCTTGAAATGACAAAATTATAGAGATGGAAAACATATTAGTGGTTCTGTTAGGGATTTCCAGAGAAACAGAACCTATGGGATACATATAGATACATATATAAGAGGAGATTTATTATAGAAATTGGTTCACATAATTATGGTGCCCAAGAAGTCCTACTGTCTGCCAGCTGCAAGCTGTAGAACCCTGAAAGCCAGTGGTGTAATTCAGTCTGGGTCCAAATACCCAAGAACCAGGAGCGCTGATGTCTGAAGGCAGGAGAATATCAATGTCCTGCTCAAACAAAAGAGAGCCAGTTCCTCTTTCCTTGGCTATTTTGTGCTATTTGAGCCCTCTGTGGAATGTATGATGCCAGCCCATGTAGGCGAGGGCAGTTTTCTATATCCAGTCTACCAATTTAACTGCTAATTTTTCCCAGGACTGCCTCCCAGACACACCCAAATGGTATGTTTACCAGCTTTCTGGCCATCTCTTGGTCCAGGCAAGTTGGACCAATTAACCATCATAGTGGTGGACAGGAATTTAAGGACCAACAGGGTTATTTAGAAGCATGCTGTTTAAATTCCAAAAGATGTATGTTCAAGATTCTCCAAATGTCTGTCTTGGTTATGGGTTTTTATTTAGTTTTGATCTGAGAACAAACTTTTTATGATTTCTCTTCTTTTAAACCTGTGAAGGCTGGCTAAGAATATGTTCTATTTTGGTGAATATTCCATGGGATCTTGAAAAGAATGCTTGTTCTGCTGTTGTTGAGTTCCATAAATGTCCGTTAATTCAAGGGCTCTGGTGATGTAATTCAGTCTTCTATATCTTTACTGATTTTGTCTACTTGTTATGTTGGTTCCTAAAAATGGGAGTCTCCAGCCATAATTAACATGTCTTTCTCCTTTCATTTTTGTTACTATTTGCTTCATGTACTCTGAAGCCTATGCACACATGTAGGATTGTGATAGCTTCATGGAGAATTGACCACTGCATCACTATGTAATGTTCCTCTATATGAACAGGACTTGCACTGGAGTCACTCCAGTTTTCTTTTTAGTATCTTTTTTTTTTTTTTTCACATTCAAAAAGCACACAAAGGATTTATTTGCTAGTCAAAGCTGTCCACAGAACCAAACAGGGACTATAAACTAAGTTTTTCCAAGGAGCTTCGCCGTAGCGAAATTGGTTGACTCTGCAGACAGAAACAGGTTAACAGAGACATTTACACCTTGGGAAAATATATCACTGATGAGGCATCTCCATATTTAATTCTTTTAATGAGCAAGAAATAACCACAGAATTCTTCAAAGCTTGTACACACCCACGCGTGTGTGCCCAGTTGCTCAGTCATGTCCGACGCTTTTGCGACCCCATGGACTGTGGCCCACCACGCTCCTCTGTCCCTGGGATTTTCCAGGCAAGTATACTGGAGTGGATTGCCATTTCCTTCTCCTTCTTTTTAGTATCATTTAACCTATGTATGTCTTTAGATTTAAAATGGATTTCTTGCAGTCAATATATACTTGAGTTTTGCTTTTTATCAATCTGACAATGTCATCTATTAATCAGTATGTTTTGACCACTCACGTTTTATGCTAGCGCTCTTCTGCTTGTTCCATCAATCTTTATTCCTTTTTGTCTTTTACTGTCTTCTTTATTTTTTATTTGATTTTATTGGAATATAGTCAGTTTACAATCTTGTATTAGTTTCAGGTGTACTGCAAAGTGAATGAGAAAATATATATATATATATATATATATATATATATATATATACTCTTTTTTAGATATTTTTTCCATATAGGCCATTTATAGATTATTGAGTAGAGTTCCCTGTGCTATACAGTAGGTCCTTATTAGTTATCTATTCTATATATAGTAATGTTTATTTCAATCCCAATCTCCCAATTTATCGCCCCCAATCCACTGGTAACCATAAATTTGTTTTCTACAACTGTAACTGTTTTTTAGATAAGTTCATTTGTACCCTTTTTAATAGTCCATATATAATTGATATCATATGATATTTGTCTTTCTCTGACTTCACTCAGTATGACAATCTCTGGGTCCATCCATATTGCTGTATATATTCTTTCTATGGCTGAGTAATATTCCATTATATATATGTACCATATCTTTATCCATTCATCCGTCAGGGGCCATTTAGATTGCTTCTGTGTCTTAGCTATTCTAAATAATGATGCTATGAGCATTGAGATACATGTATCTTTTCAAGTTATGGTTTTCTGCAGATATATGCCTAGGAGTGGGATTGCTGGATCATATGGCAGTTCTGTTTTTAGTTTTTTAAGGATCTTTTGCTATTCTGGATTAGCAAGGTGTTTCCATCCAGCACTTTAAAGATGTCACTCCATTATCTTCTTACTTGTTTAATCATGAGCAGTCTGCTGTGACCCTTAGATTTGTTTCTGTATATGTAATGTGTCTTTGTCCTTTGGTTGCTTCCGATAGTTTCTCTTTGTCTTCCGTTTTCAGTAGTTTGGATGTATTACGTATATCCAGGTTTGTTGCTGTTGTTTTGCCTGCTTGCTTTTTTCTTAGCCTCTTGGATCTATGGTAGAGTTTGTCATTTGTTTTGGAAATATTTAGATAAGTAATGTCAGCCATTATTTATTTAAATATCTCCTCTGTTTTGTTATGTGTCTCTCTTCCTTCTGGGATTACACCTGCACAGATTTGGGGCTATCTGATATTGCCCCACCAATCTTGGATGTACTGTTCTGCAAACCCTGCACTCTTTTTTTCTTTCTGTTCCAATCTAGTTAACATCTATTGACCTGTCTTACTGTTCACAGACTCTTTCCTCAGGTGTGCAAAGTCTACTAATCAGCCTCTCAAAGTCATTCTTTATAATTGTGTTTTTTTTATTTCTAGCATTTCAGTTTGATTCTTACAGATTTTTTTCTCTGCTGTAATTAACCATCAAATTCTGCAAGGTATCTCCTTTTTCTATTTAGAGTCTTCAACTCATTAATCAGTTATTTTAAATCTTGTCTTATAGTTTCAACATCTGTGTCCTGTCTGTCTTGTCCTTCACCTGTCTTCACCTGTCAATGTACTGGTTTTTGCCCATCTTTCCTTATGCCAAAAATATTTTGTTGAAAACCAGCCATCTTGAGTACAGCAATAAAGACTAAGGTACATCATTTTGATTCCTTTTGTTTTGCCGCATAGAATTTGGATCAGTCTATATCCAAACCCTGGTCACCCAGCCTTCAGATTCTTCTAGTTATATCTTGTGTCTGTAATGGGGCTGGTATTTCTCACTGTCTGCCGCATGCTTTATGCTGAGCCTCACTTTGGCATGGGTCTCTCTCCATATCCTTGCCCCTTTTCTAACAGTAGATTGCTACTCCTCACAGCTTCTTAGCCTGGGTATGGGAGGGAGAGCCGAGAGGGTACTGTTTCTTTGTTCAGATTAAGCCTCTATCTGAGGCAGGCACTGTGTCCCTGGATCTGGGGGGAGGGAGTGACCTTCCCCCCCTACCCTGTAGTTCTGGGCTCAACACATTTTCCTGCCCCTCCCCCAGAGAAAAAGAGACTTATTCCCTATTTCCTGCTCCCTCCCCATTCTTTACTGGAGAAAGGCCCTAAGACCAGTGGTGTGTGCTGCCCTACTCTCTGCAGTTTCTTCCTTAGTACAAAAGTCTTTGAAGGACACTTGGTTAGAATACTGGCCAGTCTTTTTCTAAGTTCCAGCTCAGTCCCACAGAGAGAGGGCTGTGTATGCTTGAGGATTTCCCTTGTCTGTGGCCCCCAGGGTCCTGTATTCTTTCCACCAGTCTACATCCTTCCTTTAACAACTTGTTAACAATTTTAGCTGAAATCTTCTTAGTGGGCTCCAGCTGAAAGAAAAAAAAGTGAAACCGAGGTCACTCAGTCATGTCCAGCTCTTTCCGACCCCATGGACTGTAGCCTATCAGGCTCCTCTGTCCACGGCATTTTCTAGGCAACAGTACTAGAGTAGGTTGCCATTTCCTCCTCCAGGGGATCTTCCAGACCCAAGGATCGAACCTGGCTCTGCCTCATTGCAGGCAGACGCTTTACTCTCTGAGCCGCCAGGGAAGCCGGGTCTAGCTTAGTCTGCCCCAGTTAAGCTCATGTCCACACCTCCTCACCCACTCCAGTGTTCTTGCTTGGAGAATCCCAGGGACAGGGGAGCCTGGTGGGCTGTGGTCTGTGGGGTCCACAGAGTCGGACACGACTGAAGTGACTTAGCAGCAGCAGCAGCCACACCTCCTCAAAGACACCTGTCTTTGCTTTGATCTGGGACTAGCCAGTTGCCTGTGACTTCAGCTCTTGGACAGCTTAAAGGAAATTTGTGAATCTCCACTTTGTCTAGCTTGTTGTTGTTATACAAGTGGGACATCCCTTCTTACATCCCTCAGAGAAACCAGAGGTCTCCATTCTTTTTTGCAAAAGTAAGTACTGAAAATTGGTTGCTGCTTTGGTTACCAACTTTGTCCAGGCTATTTTGAAATGATGCCTATATGTTTCCAGGTTACCAGGGAATTCTCCATGTAAGAACACTGGAGTTCGTAGCTGTTCCCTTCTCCAGGGGATCTTCCCGACCCAGGGATCCTCCAGGGGATCTTCCCGACCTGGGGATCCAACCCAGGTCTCCTGCATTGCAGGCAGATTCTTTACCCTCTGA